>NC_135807.1:83667909-83967909 GCF_964213995.1 Mustelus asterias | reverse complement strand
TATACATCTTGTTAACACCCATGCCACCATTGCGATCCTATTATGTTTTACTTTTCCTAACCCACTGCTATGTCCATTGCTTTCCCAACATCCACAGTTGTCCTGCACCCTTCGTGCGTTGACATGGTTGAAGATCAGCTATGGCTTCAGTGATGGAGTTCAGCCTGTGTAGCAGTACAGGAAACGTATCCTGGTCCAAGGTTGCCATGGTGGCTGCCATCCAGTGTTGACCTCAGTGCATTGACATGACGGCGCATTTACCTAGGGCTGAAGGCAGACGGACTCCTCCATTGTGCCCTCCAATCTGAGGACTGTATCCCTTCCTGATGTCCCAATGATTGTTGCTGCAGCTCCAGCAACCAATTTGGGACCGATTCCAGAGATTCATTATCTGATTCAGACTCAGTAAATTCCTGGCCTCCAGCAGTAATCCCCTAAGTGCCGGTGCCTGCTTCCACTTGTTGCAGACCAGATTGTATACTGTGCTCACCAAATTGCTATCCCAAGTATGCTCTACATCTAGGTCCCACCCAAGGTGTGGGTCTGTGCAGTTTTGGAGGATGTGGGTGAGTGCAGTGGTGGATCTTCCAACTGCTGTCCTCACGGTGCTCATCTGAGTTGTTCTCTGGGCTGGAGTTGGGTTCCTGGTTGGCTGAGAGAGTCGGGTTTGTGACAGATGTGTCAGGGAAAGAAATTGTACAGTATTAGTGCGTGGCAATTGTGTAACGCACAGAACAGTGCACTCAAAGTAGTGTCAACAGAGGGATGATCTGGTGCAGGATCCTCAGATGGGTGTTTGCTGCCCACCTTACTGTCACCACAGGAACTGTCAACATCATCTCCAGCCAATGTGATGACTCTGTTCTCAAAGTCATCCACTGGGCAGAGCAAATTGACCACAGCATTATGGCACAGTGGTCCATTCAAGTTAAAGGAATATCACAAATATGTGCTATATGGACTTAATTTGATATCCCATTGGTTGGTTCCACATATTAAACTGTTTAATTTCACTGGAATACATTTTTCTGGCCCGCCGCAATGGGTTTCCTGGCAGAGGAAGCAGCTTGCAATTAGCTGCCGATGGGATCTTCCAGACCCCCAGAAGTCAATGGCCATTTGTGTTGCTCGCCAACTGTGACACCAGGGAAACTGCGGTGGGGAGGGATCGCCTTTGGAGGGATTGGAAGTACCCACCGCAGGGGAGGTCAGAAGTCCCAGCCACTGAAGGAAAATAGCTGCCAATTTGCATCTGTATAGCTGCAGTCATGGAGATGTGGGCCTGTGGAGGCCTGGTGTTGTCAGACTTCTTATTGTGTTTACCCCTGTCCAACGCCGGCATCTCCACATCGAGGCCCCATCAGACAATGAGCTTGGGCAGAATTTTCTGGCCCCTCCCATTGTTAGGATCCTGCAGACTTCCTGAAGTCAATGGAAGTTTGAATGGTTCACCGTATCTGTCACAGTAGGGGTGGAAAGAATCAACTCCTACTGAGGGTGTGGAAAGCTTCCTTCTTATCTCGTTCAGAAGGAAGAATGAACCATTCAGGAGTTATTTGATTGCGAGAATATTAAAACATCAATCACTTTGGCTATAATCAGAGCTGTGCCAGACATGATCTGATCCATTTTCTTTTAGAAAAATAAAACCGATATAGAGGAAGATTGAAAGGGTTAATGACCACACAAGTTTAATAGTCACACAAACTGAAAGCTGCTAGTCTGAGAAAACCACAGATCCAGATTAAAGCAGACCCAGGTAAGTGTCAAGGGTCATAAAACTACACTCAAGACTTCCATTGAATTATGTGCAACTGCTGCTTTTAGGGCAAGGTTTTACGCCCTCGCTCGAGCGAGACAGGAAATTCCCACCTGAGGTCAACAGAGATTTCCATTCTCGGACCCTCGTCCACTCCGATTCCATGGTGGGTAAGGTTTGATTTGATTTGATTTGATTTATTATTGTCACATGTATTAAGATATAGTGAAAATATTGTTTCTTGTGTGCTGTACAGACAAAGCATACCATTCATAGAGAAGGAAATGAGAGAGTGCAGAATGTAGTGTTACAGTCATAGCTAGGGTGTAGAGAAAGATCAACGTAATGCAGGGTAGATCCATTCAAAAGTCTGACAGCAGCAGGGAAGAAGCTGTTCTTGTGTCGGTTGGTACATGACCTCAGACTTTTGTATCTTTCGCCCGACGGAAGAAAGTGGAAGAGCGAATGTTCCGGAGTGCATGGGGTCCTTAATTACACTGACGGCTTTACCGAGGCAGCGGGAAGTGTAGACAGAGTCAATGGACGGGAGGCTGGTTTGCGTGATGAATTGGGCTACATTCACGACCGTTTGTATTTTCTTGCGGTCTTGGGCAGAGCAGGAGCCATACCAAGCTGTGATACAACCAGAAAGAATGCTTTCTCTGGTGCATCTGTAAAAGTTGGTGAGAGTCGTAGCTGACATGCCAAATTTCCTTAGCCTTCTGAGAAAGTAGAGGCATTGGTGGGCTTTCTTAACTATAGTGTCAGCATGGGGTACCAGGACAGGTTGTTGGTGATCTGGACACCTAAAAACCTGAAGGTCTCGACCCTTTCTACTTGTCCCCCTTGATGTGGACAGGGGCATGTTCTCCTCTCGTGGTAGAGTTAGAGGTGGTAGAGTTCCGGCGTTAACGTCTGTTCTAACAAGAGGCAATGGGGCAGGGGAGTTGATGAACCACTGGTCAGAAAAATAACTTCATAATTGTGTAGAACGAAATATATGTTTGGTGATACTTTCATTAGGTAGACATGCACAATTTGTAATTGGACAACTATACCCTTATGTCATGCATGATGTTACCCTAATCAATCATTGTGAGTGGATATAGATATAATTTCTGTGCAAATATACTTCTTTGATTGGTATTTGCTAATTTCTTGATACTGAATTTTAATGAGAAATGTCTGTTTAATTCCTGGATCAATGCTTTTTCTGGAGAACTATTAGTTGGAGCACAGGAACTAGCCCATGCTATAGTTTGCAATGAAGGCATTGGAGAGTGAGAGAATGAAGTACACTATAGTTGTATAACTGTATTTTTCGCCTTAATAGAAGTCATGTGGTGCAACTTTTGTGTGGATGCTTGAATTTAGGATTTTGCAGAGATATTCTAGCTGCTGGAGTGAGTGGATGTTTTCTCGCTTTCTCTCACTCTCTCTGTACAAGATTCCATCTATGTTTTGCTGAGTTAAAGGTGTGTCTGCATTTCTATAACAGACAGAATCTCTCCACTGTTAGATTTTTACAACAGTGTATCTGGGAGAAAAAGCGGGACATATCAGCAGCAACTGCCTCAGCTGAGAACCAGTGTTTCCGGATACGTTCAATGATCCTTTATTGACTTTCCTTTTTTTAAATCTGCTCGTTAGCTTGGTCAATAAGTATATTTATTTACAAGTGATGTTGAGAACAAAGTACGAACAGTACGCATGAGCATAACATCATAGTGACCCATTCAGCGATCTGCCCAAGGCAGTGTCTTATATTCTCAGACACCTCTACACGGTGTTCCCCTTGTTGCTTTGGATGAGGTAGCATGTTTTGGTAGGAAGAAGTGGCCTTGGGGCTGTGATGCACGTGAAGGTCATGGAGGGAGCGAGGAAACTGAGAATAATGCTTAAGTTGTGAGAGGGCTGGCAACCTCATGGCTTGAAAGAGGCTGCAACTGGGGCAGAACTGGCACCCCCTCAGCCACCTGCATGACTGACCTGTCCAGCCTACACAGCACTCCAAGATCAGATCCTGACTGGTCCACGTGGCATAGTTCTGTGCATGTGAGTTTCCTGTTTCTGCCTGCACTCCAAGCGCTGCTGCATAGGGCTCTCCAACAGTTTAACCACGGTCTCATTAAAAGAGCTCATGCACTTGAATCCCTGGTGGATCCCAGCTGCTGCATGGTCTCCTCTAGCTGCTGTCCATGTGTCCTCATAGTTGCAGGGAATACCAACATAGGGGAACACATCTGCCGGGGCTGCTCCAAGTATCAACTTTCATATGTGACTGATGAGGCCTTGCATCAATGCCCAGCTGAGTATCACTTTGATTTTTCTCCCTCCTCCGCGGAGTACTATGCACAGAACCTTTGCCTCTTGGCATATCTTCTTGGGCACTAATGTAGTGTTCCTCATCTAGTGCCATCAACTGTGAAAGTATCTGGGCTGCTAGTCTGATGTGACACCGTGTCCTCAGACATCTCTTTCTCCTGCGCCTGTCCAAAAGATGACTCTGTAGATACTGGATGCTGTTGGAACCTGTGTGAGACACATTAGGAGTTCTTGGAGACCCTGAGGATCTGTAGTGCTAAGACCTTCCACGCCACCCAGTGGTAAGCGTGCTTTCAGATGAGTTATCTTGTGGACAAACTTTAGGGAGCCAAGAGATGAGTTCTTGCCGAGGATTCCTAGCCTCTCACCTGCTCTTGCAGCCACAGTATTTATAAAACTGGTCCAGTTCAGATTCTGGTAAGTGGTAGCCCTCCAGGGTGCTAATAGTGGGGGTTAGGGTTAGGGGCTATTGTAATGCCATTGAAGGTTTGCTCTCATTTGCATTATTTCCACATTCCAATCTGCACCCAAATGCAAGAAAAAAGACAAAAAAGATAAGGTCAGCATTCCATCATTCATCCTCTTTATTTGGAATTAACACTCTGACCAACCAAGGTGAAGGTGCAAACCAAGGAGACCAGCACCAACTTTTTTGTACAATTCTTCTATCATTAAGAAAGTGGACTCTCCTGAGATGTTCCCTTCATAATACAATGAGAGGCAGCTGAAATTGTTTTAATCACCTCTCCCTGTGACTTCTAATGGCAGCTGAGACACCATTTTATCCAATCCAGATGTGGTCCAACTCCATTCCAGCACCCTTGCTGACTCATTAGATAGCAGACCCTCCCTTTAGGCAATTAATTCCTGGCCCGGCCAGAATAGCATCTACTTCCTGTTTTTGCGTCAAAATTTGTGGGTTCACAAAGAACAAAGAACAATACAGCACAGGAACAGGCCCTTCGGCCCTCCAAGCCCGTGTCGCTCCCTGGTCCAAACTAGACCATTCTTTAGTATCCCTCCATTCCCACTCCGTTCATGTGGCTATCTAGATAAGTCTTAAACGTTCCCAGTGTGTCCGCCTCCACCACCTTGCCCGGCAGTGCATTCCAGGCCCCCACCACCCTCTGTGTAAAATACGTCCTTCTGATATCCGTGTTAAACCTCCACCTCCTCACCTTGAACCTATGACCCCTCGTGAACGTCACCACCGACCTGGGAAAAAGCTTCCCACCGTTCACCCTATCTATGCCTTTCATAATTTTATACACCTCTATTAGGTCACCCCTCATCCTCCGTCTTTCCAGTGAGAACAACCCCAGTTTACCCAATCTCTCCTCATAACTAAGCCCTTCCATACCAGGCAACATCCTGGTAAACCTCCTCTGCACTCTCTCTAAAGCCTCCACCTCCTTCTGGTAGTGTGGCGACCAGAACTGGACGCAGTATTCCAAATGCGGCCGAACCAACATTCTATACAACTGCAACATCAGACCCCAACTTTTATACTCTATGCCCTGTCCTATAAAGGCAAGCATGCCATATGCCTTATTTACTACCTTCTCCACCTGTGACGTCACCTTCAAGGATCTGTGGACTTGCACACCCAGGTCCCTCTGCATATCTGCACCCTTTATGGTTCTGTCATTTGTCGTATAGCTCCCCCCTACGTTAGTTCTACCAAAATGCATCACTTCGCATTTATCTGGATTGAACTCCATCTGCCATTTCTTAGCCCAAATTTCTATTATCTATATCCTTCTGTAGCCTCTGACAATGTTCCTCACTATCTGCAAGTCCAGCCATTTTCGTGTCGTCCGCAAACTTACTGATCACCCCAGTTACACCTTCTTCCAGATCGTTTATATAAATCACAAACAGCAGAGGTCCCAATACAGAGCCCTACGGAACACCACTAGTCACAGGCATCCAGCCGGAAAAAGACCCTTCCACTACCACCCTCTGTCTTCTGTGACCAAGCCAGTTCTCCACCCATCTAGCCACCTCCCCCTTTATCCCATGAGATCCAACCTTTTGCACCAGCCTACCATGAGGCACAAATTCAAATTGAGGCCATCTCCAGGTTCCCATCTCTTCAGGAAAAACTGACAAAGATTCTGCAAAGAGATTATAGACTGATTAACAACGTGGGCAGAATTTTGGCAGTTGGAGGATCATGTGGAAAATGTGGGGCTGCCCACTTCAGTGGGAAGGGCAGAATATTATTAAATAGAGAGGGACTGCAAACTATTACATTACAGAGGGATCTGGGTATCTTTGTACATGAATCACAAAAGATCAGCATGCAAGTACAGCAAATAATTAGGAAGGCAAAGAGAATGCTGGCCTTTACTGCAATGGGAATGGAATATAAAAGTTGGGAAGTCTTGTTACAACTGTACAGCACAGAGTGTTGGTGAGGTCACAGCTCGAGTGTTGCTTAAAGTTTTGGCCTCTTTATTTAAAGGAGACATTGAAGGCAGTTCAGAGAAGATTCACTAGGTTGAAGGGTTTGTCTTATGAGGAAAGATTGAGCAGGCTTGGCCCATCTTCTTCCACTTCAGTTCTCTGGTCCAACCCAAAGTGCCACAAACCACCACTATGTGTAGAGCAGGGAGGCAGGTTCTGAATCCACCCTAGCCGGAATGGGAATGCAAACCCTGTGCTGTTGGCACTAATCTGATCCACACCAGTTATCCAGCCAACTGAACTAGCCCTCCTACCCCCCCCCGCCCCCACACCCCCCACACCCCCCCCCCCCCCCCAGCCCCCACAGCCCACCAAGGAATCGAAGTGACAGCATATACTTTTCCAAGTATTTTATAGTCTAGAGCTATGAATAGTGATGGCAGAGGCTCCAATTTTTTTCCAACACATGGCGGACCAGGAATCTCTCCCGCTCTTGCCTCCTGCCATTGGGGTTTGCTGGAAGGACTTACAAGAGTTGATACTCGACCTGCTTGGCCGTGTGACGATCACACCCTTCTTTGCCACTGGGGGCGGGATTTTCCGACCGCGCTCGCCCCATGCCCGGAAAATCCCACCCGAGGTCAATGGACCTTTTCATGGTCTGTGTTCCACCTGCTGCGATTCCTGTGGTGGGCGGGACGGCAGAATTCCTTCCCTGGAGTGAGACTTGAACCCAAAGCTTCTGGTTCCATTTTCAGATAAGAAAGCGCAGGACGCCAAATTAAATCCAATTACTAAATTCCCAACTTGAAGATATTTTTAACAGAATTTGAAACCTCTCAGAGGAATTGTTCACAGGATAAGAGTAGCATTTGCTGATGGCATTACAGCATCTTGTAAAATTTGGCCACACACCCGCAATTCATTTTGAATATCCCTTAATTCTTAAATAATCCTTAATTTACCTTTTACGTAATATTCAAATAATTCAAATTATCTTGAGATGCAAAATTATGTATTGAAAAGTCAGTAAATTTTATTCATAGCTACTATTGTTTAACACTTCCTATTTTGAGAATGTGAATACAGTTTCTTCTCTCTTGAATTGTAATTTTACAGCATCTGCATTTTCTTTGTACTTTTGCTGAATTCTGAAACAATGAATTCGGATAAGGAGCTTAATTTGTAAAACCTTAGTTTCACATTTGATAGTTAACATAGCATGAGTTCACACTAACGCCATCTTGTGGTTAATCTGACAATATCCTAAAATGGCCTCATCAAAGGGATTTGTTTGTGACATTTGTCTACCTAATGTTTGTCCAATATTATAGTTCACTATTCATCTGATTAGCCTTCAAGGACTTTCAGTATTCTAGTGGCAGTGTGCATATATATTATAGATATATTTAATAATGTCGGATTAACAGGTCATTTTGCACAGACCGCAATTCCCCACTGTTGCTATACCTATAACAGCTATTTCACCCATGCATACACTATACATCCCTACAGGATTTTGCCTGTTCCACATTTATTCTATTCTCCCGAAAAGAAAACTTTGATAATGTTGTATACTAACATCCAAATATTGGTGTATTATTTCAGTAAAGACTTTGTTGCCGGAATGAATTTTAAGAATAATGAGAAGCTATTGTAATGGAGAAATTATGTACCATTGATAATGATGTAGCTATGTTCTCTTGATGGTGACTCCATCACCCTCTTCTTCCACATCCTCAGGCTGAAATTGGCTGGTATTCCCTGTTGTTGTGTGCCCCGCCACTGCTGCCAGCGAGAATAGAGCATTTGGCACTTAGTCAAAATCTCCATTCACAGCAGCAGGAGTGGAGAATCCAGCCGTGGTCGAGGTTGGAGAATTCCTGCCCCTTTGTATTTTGTTTGATCCTAAGAGAAGTTTAAACCTCACATCATGTCCATCAGTTGAATACATCTTCCTCCACAAAACTGTCTGCCTCTGCCCCCACCTCCGTTTCTGAAACCCTTTTACATCCTTTAGTTGCACTCAAACACGATCATTTCAATTCTTTCATTCCGGGCCTGTTATTCTCCATCTTCTGTAAATTCCAGCTTGTCCAAGCTCTGCCACACACATCCACTCCTGCACTAAGTCCTATTTATGCACCATCTCTGAACTATATTGGTTAGCTGTCTCCCATTCCTTTAAATTTAACCTCATCATCTCCATTTTTAAATCTTAGCAATGACTTTGGCTCCACATCTCTGCAATTTCTTCTGTCCACCCCACATTTTCCCCGGAACACTCTGCTCTTCTGACTCCAGCCTTTGTTTCACTCATCCTCCTTATATCCGACCACTGAGGGCAGAAACTTCAGTTGTACTCAAATAGAAAAGTTTGCAAAGTGATAAAATTGAAGGTAGCAGTATTATGCCAATTGCATTATTTATTTCATTAATAAATAAGAGAATGTACTGCAGGAAAAATACTTTCCTAAACCAAAACATTTTGCCTCAATCAATACTGTTGCTGTGTCTAAAGGTAAAACCTACATATAACCTCAGGGCAGACAGTGAAACAGATGGTGAAGCAGGCAGCTGAAACAATTTCAAGAATCTCAAGAGAGAATATGGATTTATTAGAAGGGAGGTTCAAGAAAACCGCAGATGTTCAAATGTTACATAATCCTCAGTCAGCTTTTGTGATGTGTGCAATATTTTGGTTCATGATTCCACACACATTGATTGTACATTAGCACATTATAGTATACGTAGTGATAATATAATGTTGAAATGGTTAAACATGACAATATAATGTTGAAATGGTTAAACATGACAATATAATGTTGGAATGGTTAAACATGCTTATGTGTTCATAATGTACCACCTGCTATCTTCACAGAACAAGAGCCGATGATATTGAAAGCACATGAAGAATACCATGCATTCGTGCACTGAACATTTCCAGTCCTAGGGCATGTTGTCTCACTGCCCATAATAGTGACACTTGGTAAGCTCAGAAGACCTGTGGGAATATCTTGCGCAGGGAAGGATACCAGACTCTTACAGCTCGTATTTCAGATAAATTCAACAAGCTCTCGATCTGACCTATCTTGTTTTGAACAGATTTTGGAAGCTCTTCTTGTCTATTTGGGCACCACGGTGGTACAGTGGTTAGCTCTGCTGCCAGGGACCGGGTTCAATTCTGGCCTTGGGTGACTGTATGTGTGGAGTTTGCATATTTTCCCTGTGTCTGCATGAGTTTCCTCTGGGTGCTCCGGTTTCCTCCCACAGTCCAAAGATGTGCCGGTTCGGTGGATTGGCTATGCTGAATTGCCACCTTAGTGTCAGGGAGATTAGTAAATACATGGGGTAACAGAGTTAGGACCTGGGTGGGATTGTTGTCGGTGCAGGCTCGATGGGCTGAATGGTCTCTTTCTGCACAGTAGGGATTCTATGATTCTGTGGGAGATGAAATTTCTAACAATTTAAATTTCTGAGAAGTGACCTCCCATTTGTTTTTCATAATTTCAATCACAAAAAGGCAAATTAATTCCAAATATCCATACAGTGTGAATTGTCATAAAGCTGAGAAGTCAACTTGTTCCACCCAGTAAATTCATGAGAAAAGCTGCCAAGGCGGACATCTGCAAATGTTCCAGAGAGAAGCTTGATGCGGAGAAATAGAATTCAAGAGCTCAAGGTCTGAAAACAAATGGCCAGTTTTGAAAAGAGAATTGCACTGTACGGTTGCAATTCAGCCCTCTCGATGCTCCAGTCAACGCTGCATTATCAGTCACCTCCAAATCACAGAACAGCCACCTATGTAACATAAGGTTAGGAATGAGCCACAATTTCCTTTGGCTTACCATCAAGAATACCAAAATGATTGTTTTTACCTCTTCAAACCACCCCCGCAGCCATAATCCTGTTGATTCCTTGAAATGATGTGGAGATGCCGGCGTTGGACTGGGGTAAACACAGTAAGAAGTTTAACAACACCAGGTTAAAGTCCAACAGGTTTATTTGGTAGCAAAAGCCACACAAGCTTTCGGAGCTGCAAGCCCCTTCTTCAGGTGAGTGGGAATTCTGTTCACAAACTGTGTTTGTGATGTTTGTGAACAGAATTCCCACTCACCTGAAGAAGGGGCTTGCAGCTCCGAAAGCTTGTGTGGCTTTTGCTACCAAATAAACCTGTTGGACTTTAACCTGGTGTTGTTAAACTTCTTACTGGATTCCTTGAAAGCCAATGGAACCAGACTATGTAAATCTTTGCATCCTTTTTCATTCAAACTTTGAACCCCTCATCCTACTAATCACCAAGACTATCTGCGTCCAACTGTGTAGCGTTGCCTGCCTCCAATTCTACATCAGTCCGCCTTATCCATGCTGTTGTCACTCTGTACACAATTATTCCAATAGTTTGCATCCTCCTCCCTCCAAAGCTCCAACTTGTCCTGGCTCATAGTTGAGTTAAGGGAGACAGTGGAGCTGACTAGCCCCCACCTCCCAACTCCCTCCTCTGACCCTCCAACACATCGTCGAAGACAAAATTCAGTGGAGGGCTCAGAGAGCCTCATTTAGCCACTGTGGAAGCTATTGCCTGGCTTGGTGATTACTGCACACAGTAATAAAAATGCGGCAAAATGTGAAAATGCCCATTTTGGCAGGAAGAATAGAAAAGAAACATATTTTCTAAATGGTGAGAGATTGCAGAGCTCTGACGTGCAGAGGGATCTGGGTGTCCTTGTGTATGAATCACAAAAGGCTCATTTGCAGGTGCAACAACTAATTAGGAATACTAATAGAATGTTATCATTTATTGTGAGGGGAATTTAATACCAAAGTATGGACGTTATACTCCAGGGGCAGTAGTGAGACTGCATGTGGAGTATTGTGGACAGAATTGATCACACTATTTAAGGAAAAATGTAAATGTGTTGGAAGCAGTTCAGGGAAAGTTTACCTGGAATGGGTGGGTTGTCTTATGAGGAAAGTTTAAACAGGCTAGGCTTGAACAAAGCATCGTAGCTGTGAGGGACAGCTCGGTGGATAGGATATTAGGATGTAGATAGGCTGGAAAATTGGGCGGGGATCCTGGATTCAGGATTCAATCCTGGACCGGGGAGCGGCGCGGGCTTGGAGGGCCGAAGGGCCTGTTCCTGTGCTGTATTGTTCTTTGTTCTTTGTTCTTTGCTTGTATCTACTGCAGTTTAGAAGAGTAAGAGGTGACTTGATTGAAACAAAAATTATCCTGCAGTGTCTTGACATGGTGGATGTGAAGGGGATGCTTCCTCTTGTAGGAGAAGCTTGAATTAGAGGTCGCTTCTTAAAAACAAGGGGTCACCCATTTAAAATGGAGATGAGGCAAAATTCTTTCACTCAGAGGGTTGTGAACTCTCTTCCTGAAAGTGTGGTGGAAGCAAAATCTTTGAATATTTTTAAGGCAGAGGTGAATAGATTCTTGGTAAACAAGGGGGTGATCAGTTATCAGGGAATAGGCAAAGTGCAGATTTGAGATTACTATCATATCAGCCATGATCTTATTAAATGGTGGAGTAGGATTGAGCGGTTGGATGATCTACTCCTGCTCCTAATTTGTATGTTCAAATGTTTTCTGTTCATTTACTCCTAGACTTTTACTCTCTGTTCCTTCCTGTCACAGTCAGTTTGTCATTTTCCGTATTAAAAACTTTGGGTAAATTTTTCCCATCCCGCCCACCTCAGGAATCCTAACGGGCGGGACAGAAAATTTGGCGGACCACTTAAAGGTCCATTGATCTCGGGTGGGAATTTCCAGTCTTGGAACACACAACCAGAATGTCCCACCCTTCCTCTCTTCCCTTGTTTTTACTGATTGATGCCCACTTTTGATCCCTTGCCCCGATTATTTAATTTAAAATCCTTTCAACTTCCCTAATTATACAGTTTGCCATCCTTAATGTTGTGATGTTAATGTACCTTTAAAAGTTTTTTTTTATTCATGCTCACAGCCTGAGGTGATGTCACTGTTGTGACATCACCTCAGGCTGTTGAGAAAAAAAAATCTGTGTGCAGCCCAGCTGATAGGGATTTCATTTTTAGTTTCAATTTGGAGCTGCGGTTTTGAGCTTTTAGTTTTAGAAGGGCCAGCAAGCTAAAAAGAAGTGTTTTCCCTCTCTCCCTTTCACCCTGTTGTTGGGGGCTGGACCAGAGTCTCTCTGGTGTTCTGGGAAGCTGTCTTGTCTTCAAACTGTTCTGAGTCTCAGCAGCATTTGACTGCAGAATTCAACTAACAGTCTCGATCCCAGTATCACATGAGTCAGTGCTGTGTTAAACCTGTGAAAAGGGTCTTTTATCTATGGAAGATTTTGGTTTTTCGTTGTTAACTATATTCTTAAATAAACTTTGTTTGATAAAAGCTCCCTAGTGAGTCACTTGAATCATACCTGAAGTGAAACATCTCATGCTTACCCTAGCCAAATTCAAAATGCAAAACTTATGATTGAGGTGGACTTCATAAAACACTTTGGAGTTTTTAACCTGAACCTTAACAATGTGTTTTAAGGAATTATGGCCTGAATTATGCACCTGTTGGGCACATACACATCGTTAACATGTATAGGAAGAAAATTAGCAAGAACTTTGATCAATTACAAACAAGAAACAAACAATCATGATGATGTATAACCCTTAATGAATATATAGAAACTGTCCCAATCAAAAACCAAAACTTTCCACAGACAAAAGACCCTTTTCACAGGCTTAACACAGCACTGACTAATGCCCACGTGATACTGGGACCGAGGCCGTTAGTTGGCCTGAGTTATGCGCCCGTTGGGCACGTACATTCGGCTGGCCCAGAAGTGGATGTGAAATGCACTTCCAAAATTGATGGCCCTCGAATATGATTTCATGTTGTTTGGCCACTTACCATGCAGCCAGCGTGAAATCCATTCTGAGAAAGGCTCAGGGGGTGGTCACCAATAAAAGGGAGAGCGTGGGCTGGCGATTCTAGTGGGCTCCCTCAAGGCAGGCGGCTGCTGTGGAACTGTCCCGGGGAGCTGCAGACCTCTGCAAATTAAGTGAAAAAATGGAGCAAATTGTTTGTGGGCAGCACATTCAAACACCTGTCAGCAGAACTCAGAAAACCTCAGTCCCCGGACACCTTTTAAAATATTATTTCAGTCTTGACATTTCGTCCCGCCCTGGATCGAGGTTGTAGCTAAAACGTGCAGGCTGCCTGCCAATTGGTCCATCCACCGCCATCTGTAAGTTGACATACCACATGTAATTGCTATTAATTGACTCCTTAATGGACCTAATTGGCCACTTGAATGTTGGCAAGCACACTTCGGACTCCCATGCATGCCCATGACGGAAATATCATGTGTGTGTGCAATGACATCGGGATGTGCACTCTTTGTCTTTTCCTGTGATTTCACACGCTTCCGGGTCAGTTCCATGCCTGCCTGAGCAATGTAAGATTCTGGACTACTTAATTATATTATTCACTCATTTATGTTACTCTTTAAATATATTTTATTAACTCTACCATCAGTTTAAATCTTAGGACTGGAACAGACCTTAACCACTTGCCACATGTTCACCAAACATCTGGCTCCTTTCCCTTTGGTGGAGTAAGAACCAATTCCAAACTCGCGGCTATACACTCAGATCCTCAGCTGTACTTGTTTGCAAGGCTACATCGCTGCAGCTCCATAGAATTCATATTGGACTCAGAATATTAACTCCAATTCTCTCTCCACAGATGCTGCCAGACCTGCTGAGTTTTCCTGCACTTTCTGTTTTATTTCAGATCTCCAGCATCCGCAGTATTTTGGTCTCACATCTTTATCTTCTGCACTGACCTCACCCTTTATTCATGCAGTTGCCTCACACATTTTTGTTTTTCCAAATAACTTTGAATATTCAGTTACAATAAGCAGCATAACCAGTTATTCTATCATTTTAATACAATGCTTTATCCCTGGTACTAGTTTAAGCCGCTTCATCAGTAAAAAATAAACCTTAAAATTCAGCAACTACTCACGACCTAATTATCTAATCAATGCCTCTGGACTTTAGCTCCTGCTCCCCTTGTTCCCTCTCTTTGATCACACGTTGTCTTGTAAAAGATGGCAAACTACAGCTTGTCAAAGGAGATACGGTTTGCGGCCTCGGCAAACAAGGCATAGATGACCTGGGTGATGCCGTTGTTTCCTGAAGATTGTAAAATATTGAATATGTCACCCTGAGCTCCCAGATTCAAAGAAATTGAGGGCTGTGTTGACCTTGACAGCCCTGGACAATGCACGGCCACCTTCTCTTCTTGGCTGTGGCCCTTCTTTTAGAAGGCTGCAGATGTCTGTGACTACTTGCCACGAGAGGCTGAACCTTCTGAGGCCCTGTTGTTTGTACATGTCGAGGAAGTTTGCCTTGGTCTGTAGACTCTGCAGTGGGTATCTACTTTGTGATGCAGCCCTGTGTTCGTCTCCTCTTTGGAGCTGTCTGAGGCTATGGAGAAGGCAGATGTTGTTGTTACTGTGGCCGCTGGGCTGGATCAAACTGCTGCTCCTCCTCAAAGCTCTACAGTACTGCAGCATTAGTAAGTTGCAATGAGGTCTCACAGAAGAGACTCTTACACCTTCTTCCATCGGGAAAAAGATACAAAAGTCTGAGGTCATGTACCAGCCGACTCAAGAACAGCTTCTTCCCTGCTGCTGTCAGACTTTTGAATGGACTTACCTCGCATTAAGTTGATCTTTCTCTACACCCTAGCTATGACTGTAACACTACATTCTGCACTCTCTCGTTTCCTTCTCTATGAACGGTATGTTTTGTCTGTAGAGCGCACAAGAAACAATACTTTTCACTGTATGTTAATACATGTGACAATAATAAATCAAATCAAAACATGATGCTGTGCTGCTTCTTTGAAATATTTTCCAGATAGTCCCATTCCCCTGTTCCATCCCCATTACACTGTGTGTATTTATCCAATTCCTTTCTGAAAGCTGCTATCGATTCTGTTTCCAGCACCCTGTCAGATCCCTGGTGTCCAGATCCCAACAATTCGGCATGCAAAGGAAAATCTATCCCCCCTCTGGTTCTTTTGTCTATTCCACCAATCTGTGCCCTTTAGTTGCGAACTCCCCTGTCAGTGCAAACAATTCCATCTACGTATTGCAGAGCTGACTGTGCAGGAGGGTGTTTGTAATGACATTCAAGATTAATACGAATGAGAAATTGGAAACAATGTATGCATTCGGAACTGAGATTTGTTTATCCTACACATTGCATTAGCACCAGAGTGAGTCCGTTTTGGAGGAAATGAGTGATACTGAGCTGGTACATCTCGGTTTCCAGTTACAAGTGTCCTTTTAGCATCCGGGAAAGGGAGAAGCCGGAGAATGTCCCTTTGTTTGCATTGGTCCAATTTCCCCGATGCTTTCTCCAGCCTTGCTGCCCAATAGCAGGCAGTGGTGAGGGCGCCAGTCTCCGGGCTGTGCTGTGCTGCTGGCTGCCTCACTCACACCTGGAGCCTGCCAGCGACTGCAAACATGGGCTGCCGCTTAGTGACCACAGTCAGCAACTGGGTGAGAACACCGCTTTAACCCCGTAGCACAACTAGCATCTTACTCTGGCTGCATGCAGCTCCTGACAATAGGGGAAGGTGGTGCGGGAGGTTTGTCAAAAAAAAATGTCCCTGTTACTCCGCGGTGAGCCGGGCTGTGGGAAAGTGTTGGGGAAGGAGATTTCTGGTGTCTGGGTACAGACGTGCCCATCGAAGTCTCTTTTCTCCATTGTGGCAGCATTTCTTAAAACGCTGGGAGAAAGAATCTGCTTGTGAAATCGAACAATTATGCTTGCAGATAAGAATTGCAAGTGGTATTTGTGTGTGCGAGAAGCGTTGGGTTTGGCACATTTTTTTTTGTAGCATTTATGAGATGTCCTTTCTACTTTGTTGCTGGGCACATTCTCCAGGCAACAGTTACATGGTTCGTATTGCACTGATACAGGATCTACCCTAAACGGACGCTTGTGTACAGCCCAGGTATGTTTATTTTGTCGGGTTTAAGTTATTTAATTCCCAGTCTATATTTTCACGATTTGTCGAATTGAATGCCCTAATCGATGACCGTGTTGCCAAATATCGCGCACCTTGCTTGGAAAGATTTTGAAACTGTGACTGCTGCAATGTCTTGATGGTTTCACAGCACATTTTGGTTTTATATCTCCGATGTACTGACCAGTTCCAAGACTATAGGGAGCTCTGGTGTGCCACTGCTCATGCCACTTACATTTACAGCTATTTTGTGCTGTTGACACTCTTTCCAGTTCTTTCCTTTTCAATGTCTGACTTTCCTTCTCCCCTGTAGTTTTATTCTCTGTACCCCAGTCTCCCAATTCACACCCTTCACATCGTTACTCTCCAGTGACCTTTATATTATCCCCCCTCTTTGATGCCTCGTCCTCTTGTCTCCTTTTCCAGGCGACACCTTAATGTTAGCTGGCTGCTGCTGTCACAGTGTGGGTCTGGGAACCTATTGAGAGGAAGCCAGCGACAATCTTTATGTGGTGAAACCAGTTTCCAGTGAAAATAAACAGATTTGTCAAGGGAGTAATTCAGTGCCCCAGTAGTTTTCTTAGACCTTCACTGGATTCTTGATTGCAGATAGTTAGGGCCTGGGACAGTCTACATTATTTTTGCAGCTTCCTGGAAATATTTCTGCTCCTCTGGTGTCCACAAAAATAATTTGACACATATCTCTGGCAGGCTAACTCAGTTCTCTCCCTTGTATAAATGCCACCAAAAATGGCAAACATAGTGCCTATTTACCTCCTAGGACCTTGGTTTTCATATTAGAATGGACTTATTGCCAGAAAAGATTGGGTGCTTTAGACCTTTCCACGTGGCAGCAATGATGAGGTCATTACACCTGTGTTAACACCAAGTGAAGACAGTAAACATAGTCCACTTACTGAGACAAATATTGAACAGGAGAGGAATAAGTATTCATATTGGTCTGGATTTTGAAATGATAATAATAGTGAAACAATCAACTTTTGCCTTCATTACACTGAAACTGTCAGCAAATTCTGGTGTTCCACATGTGCAGTAATGTTTGTCAGGGATAACCTGCCTGCTGCTCCACAGATTGTGCTGCTGTAGTCTTTGCACATGCATCCAGCACAGAAATCAGTGACTCTGAACATAAAAGTATTATACCTCCTGAAATACAATTGAGTTTTTAATGGCATACATAATTACAGCTGAACAACTTCTCTGGCTGTGAAAAGTTAACTTTAGATGATTGACATTTCATTCCCTTCATTCCATGGTTAATATTCTGTAGATTTTTAAAAGTTGAATATGTATTTTTATTTTGAACATTTGGTTATGCTATTTTACCTTCCATCATAGTCCACGAGTCTATCACAACCTTTTTTTGGGTCTCAGTAAAAGGATAAGAAGTGATTGATAGTCAGTGCTTTTGCTTTATGGTTTGCGGTGTGTAGGCATTCTCTAAATTGATTGGTTACTCACCTTGTTCGCTAACCTCACTGTTCCTGGATGCTGCAGATTTCTTATCACTGGCACGAGAACAAACTTGACATTGTTATAGGGAAAATCAAGGACACCATTCTCACTAGATCTCTTGGATAGTCATCTTCAAGGTCAATGGCAAACAGCGTGCCTTCACTGCTTATTGCAACATCCAGGCCATTGAACTTGGATAACAAAGATTGAGGGTTGTTTTTCCATTTTTCTTCTCTGCTTGCATGATTGTCACCTAATGATCGAATCAATGGATTTGATTTTCATCTTCCGGTCCATCCATACTAAATGGGTTGAAAGCTGCTAATCCCACCTAAAATGTTTGGACAATTTTAAAAGTTTCTCATTCCACCAGAAGCCTTTGCAAAGGCTGAAAAAGTGGAGGGTGGAGAAGTGGCAGCATTAGTAGCAACATACATTTATATAGTGCCTGTTAATGTTGAAAAAAAACCCCAAGGACCATCACATGCAAAGGAAAATGCGATACCAATCAATGTAGAAGATATTAGGGGAGGTAACAAAAACTTGGTCAAAGGGTAGGCTTTAATGAAAGCCTTAAACGTAGAAAGGGATATAGAGGGGCAGGGTAGTTTAGCAAGGGATTTTCAGAGCATGGGTCTACATGAGGGAAGGCACAGCCAGCAAACATGAATTGAAAGAAAGTGTCATAGGATTATAAACCTATGAGCAGGGTGGCGACTGTGGTGATGGTGGATAATGGATGTACACTGGAGGAAGTTACTGAGACTATGATGGCTTTAACTAAAGGATAACATTTTGAGACATTTAGGGACTGGGAGCCAATGTAGGTTTCTGAGAACAAACAGGCAGGATTTGTTATGGGATAGAAAACACAACAGAGTTTTGGATGAACTGAGCTGTATGAAGGGAAGAGGATAGAGGTTTAGTCAGAAGAACATTAAAGTAATCAAGCCCACAGGTGGCAGAATGGAGGAGTGCATGAAGAGATCCTTTGGCATTGATCAGATTGGTTAAGAATGAAATTAAGCAAGGAAAGTTGTGTTTAGAGGAACAAATGAGAGACATTGAAATGCCATTATGTGATTTAAAGGTTGCAGGGAAAACAAAGAGGGACGATCCATAGGGAGTGTAATTTGTGGTTTTGGTGCTGTGTGAGGCGTTTGTGGCATCAGCATTACCCATGGCTCATGAGCTCACCTGCACACACATTTCCTCACTCTTCCTGAGCATTATGTGCTCTCTGGCTACAGTGCTTTGATGTGTGCTGGCAACCACAGACCTGGAGGCCTGTCATCTGGGTGTAGCATTGCACTCACCTTTCCAGAGCCAAAAGTTTTTCAAGTGCTTTCTGTGCATCCTGCTGACCACATTGCGGCTGATCACTTCCTGAGCTACCTCCATCCATGCATGCTTTGTCTGGCTCGCAGGCCCCCACCTGCCGCTCTCTTGAAACTGGACCTCTTCCAGGCTGCCATTGCCTCCAGCAACACCTTCAGGAAAGTGTCTGTTATTGTGGCACCTCTCTACTATTGGTGTATGCCATGCTGCTGCTCCACAGCATTCTGTTCTCTGCCATCACTCACAATCATAGCTGCAGGGTGCTCTTTAAATTGGGCCACCATGTCTACCTCACCTTTCCTCTATGTATGTACTACCACTAATTGAATGGGGAACACATTGGCATGGCATTAGTTGGCAGCCTCCCACAAAATTGTTGGAATTCTGGCAGTGATGTGGAGGGGGTTCAGGACACTGAGATATTCCCGATGACATGGTCGTGATCCTGAAGTGAAAATTCAGCCCCATGATTTCCCATGACCCATTAGAATCATAGAATCCCTACAGTGCAGAAGAGGTCATTCGGCCCATCGAGCCCGCACCGACAACAATCCCAACCAGGCACAATCCCCGTAACCCCCAGGCATTTACCCTGCTATTTCCCCTGATACAAAGAGGCAATTTAGCATGGCCAATCAACCTAACCAGCATATCATTGGAGTGTGGGAGGAAACCGGAGCACCCGGAGGAAACCCACGCAGACCTGGGAAGAAAGTGCAAACTCCACGCAGGCAGAGGCCCCAATTGAATCCAGGTCCCTGGTGTTGTGAGGCAGCAGTGTTAACCACTGTGCCACTCATTACATTCATAGTTACCTCCCAGTTTATCCTCTGAAGCTTCTCCTTGCCAAGTTCCCTTTAAATGAACTAATGCACTGTAACAACTCCACATTTATGACAATTGATTCCAGAAGGCGTTGACTTCATAGCAAATATATATTCAATCCTCACTCTATGCCTATAGATTTGACAGCAATGTCCTCCAGTCAGACTATCATTATCAATTTCAAATAAGCCTTCTAAGCTGACTGCCTGTAATTCCCTCATCATTTTACAGATTTCAATCATATCCCCTCGAAGCTTTTATTTCCTCAAAGCGCTACAGCAGGAAGCTCCACCTATCAGTAATATTTGCAAAAATGTGCACATTTCCCACCTGAATGTCTGACTATGTTTCTCAGCAGATGCATCTTCATTGCTGGCAACACAATGTCAGGAAATGCCCCTTTTATATCATCCTTGCACCCTCTTCCGGATATCTAATACAACTCTTTGCCAATAGATTTGATAGCAATAATCTCTGGTATTAGCATCCCTATCCATTTCTAAACTAACTGGACTCCATCCAATTCCCTTGTTATTTAAAAGCTCACATTCTCCTCTTTAAGTTTGTATTTTGTTGAATAAAATAATCTTAACTCCTAAAACATGTTGCATTTCTCCAGAAGTGCAAGCTGAGAATGACACTTGGTGCTGGCTTATTTGAATCAACTGTAATGTCCTTGCAACTGTAGCACTGCATTCGCATCCAGGCAAGGACAATGATGCTGGGAAAAATGGGCAAGTTACTGAAACTGCCACACATCTGATTCTCTATATGACAAATGTTTTTGACTTGCACAAACTATGGGTGGAATTTTACGACCTCTTTACGCCCGTTTTGCGGCAGGAAAATGTTGTAAAATCGGACGTAAAGCAGCTAGCGCGAACGGTGCCGGTTTTC
This sequence comes from Mustelus asterias, assembly GCF_964213995.1. Taxonomy (NCBI): domain Eukaryota; kingdom Metazoa; phylum Chordata; class Chondrichthyes; order Carcharhiniformes; family Triakidae; genus Mustelus; species Mustelus asterias. The sequence continues at coordinate 83,946,853 of NC_135807.1, read as the reverse complement.
ACGCCTGTCGCAATTTTACGACACCCGGATTTCTGGCGCGGTCAGCCTCTCCCCGGAAATGGGCGAGAAGCTGATTAATTTATGTAAATTTATTTCAATCTTGATTTCCATGTGTTTAGCAAGCCTGGTGCTCAATCGTCCAGGCTCGCTTGTCTTTATGGCCCCGCCCACGGCCTCTCTGGTTAGAAACTGACTAGTCCATCTTTTTAGAACCAGAGTGCACACGATTGGGGGTGAAAACTCACCCAAAAAACGGATCTGAAACTCTCCCATTTTCAGACCAGTTGGACACTTAGGGCCCAATTTTACCATTTTGATTCTAACTGCTGAATCTGGGCACAATTCAGATCCGACTTAGAAACCTAGTCTCAGGCGCCCTCATACTCACTTAGCCTGAAAAAAAAATTGCGAGTCTGAATTGCGCTGTGGGCGGGGCTTATCGTGCCCGAAACGCTGCAGTTCCGATCGGAGCTTTGAACTGCGCATGCGCAGTGAAAAAAACAGTTGAAAAACGCGCCCCGGTCACATCGCTCCCCGGCCACAAAAAGCGGACAAAGCGGCCCGGGAGCAAAAAGCGGGAGTGATGGCCCCCACAGACATCACCCCATAACAAAACTGTCCCCCTTATCCACCCACCCCCTGCTACCCAGACCGATTGCAACCCCCTGCCCCCCTTCCCCCCAACTGATCGCCCGCAGAGTGGCAGCGGTCCCCCCTTCCTGCCCACCGATCGCCCGCAGAGTGGCAGCGGTCCCCCTGCCTCCCCCGCCCCCTCCCCTCCACCCCCACCAGATATCCATCTGGCCCACCTCCCTCCTCCTCCTCCTCCCCCAACCAGAGAGCGATCTGTCCTACCTCCTCCCCCCACCCCCACCAGAGAATGATCTGGCCTCTCTCCTCCCCGCCACTTGCCCAACAGAGAGTGATCGGGCCTCCCTCCTCCCCCCTGCCCAACAGAGAGTGATCGGGCCTCCCTCCTACCCCCCCCAACCAGAGATACATCTGACCCGCCTCCCTCCCCCCGACCAGAGAATGATCGGGCCTCCCTCCTTCCCCCCCCTTCCCAACCAGAGATACCTCTGACCCGCCTCCCTCCTCCTTCCCCCCCAGCAGAGAATGATCTGGCCCGCCTCCCTTCCCCCCCCCGCCCCCCACCACCGACCTGATTCAGAGAGCCATTAGAAGCTCTGAACTTACCTTTACAGAAGCTGGAGCACCTGAAACAGACCTTTGCCGAGCATGTCTGTTTTGCGCCCAATCTGAACGGGCGAACGCGATGGTAAAGGGGGAAATGCTGGTAAAGTTGGGTGGGCAGCCCATTAATTCAATTTAAATGCATGCAAATACATTTAAATCACTCTTGCGCCCATTTTGGGCGTGGTTTGGATTGCAGCCCTTTTCAGGCCTTGGTAAAGTGGGCATCTACGTGGACTCAGGCGCGGATCACGCTAATGGCCTCACACCCGACTTTACCAAGTTTTGGGCACGACGCAATGGTAAAATTGGGCCCTTAGAAAGAATGTGTTTGGAAAGAAATTCAGTCACCTTGATTCACTGATTGTAAATAGTGTTTGCATTTGCTTACATTGACTATACACTTGAAATATCTTGCTTTTGCTTCAATTGTTAACATGTGCTTCCTCTATGTAGAGGATGCAGAGCAAATGTATGCCATGTTTAAATTCACTCTCCCTCTCTGTTTGCAGATCCCATGTTTGTGCAGTGGTGCTCCATGTCTGGTATGCTCATGTTGTCCAACTGGGCGAACTTCCATAATAACAAGATTGGTGTACACAACCATTTTATTGCTTGGTACAGCTGTTGCTGGTGTTATGCTTGTACCTGCTGTCGAAGATCAGTTAAGGAAGGTATGATACAGTATTAAGCTTTAATAATAAATGAATTGTCTGGATTGATAAGATCTGGAGACAAATGACTCCATCTGTAATGTATAAAGAAGCAGACTTCATAAATTTGCTTGGCAGATTAAGCTCATTGAGTCTGCTTCTATACTCAAAGTGGGTAGCAGCACTGGCAGGGAGTCCACCATGGAAAATCATAGGTGCTCAGAGTCTGTTTTGTTATCTGTTGTACTAACCATTTGTGTGCTGAGAATTTCTGTAATCAACTACTTGTCCGTGTTGTTCTCTGCTCATGGTACAAGAGCATGAAATCAGCCTACTTCAATGACATAAAAGGTTATTTCCAATTTTGTGAAACAGCTGGGTTTCTTCCCAAGTGGAAAATACCCTGGCACAGTGCTTAGCACTGCTGCCTCACAGCGCCAGGGATCCAGGTTCGGTTCCTGGCTTGGGTCACTGTCTGTGCAGAGTCTGCACATTCTCCCCGTGTCTGCGTGGGTTTCCTCCGGATGCTCCAGTTTCCTCCCATAGTCCAAAAGACGTGCAGGTTTGGTGCATTCGCCATGCTAAATTCTCCCTCAGTGTACCTGAGCAGGCACTGGAGTGTGGCGACTAGGGGATTTTCACACTAATTTCATTGCAGTGTTAATGTAAGCCTACTTGTGACACTAATAAATTAACTTAAAACTTGCCCCTAAAAGTAAACAATCATTCAAAAATTATCGCAAAAATACACCAAATTGCTTTTGAATGACGTTGTCATGGCAAAAACTATGCACAAATCTTCTCGCTCATCTTCCTCCTGAAACAAATACTTCCCAAATATGTTTTGTGAAGATGAAAGCACACACGAATTAGGAACAGCAGGAGGCCACTCAGCCCCCTGGGACTGCTCCACCATTCGATAAGATTATGGCTGATCCAATTGTGGCCTCAACTCCACTTTTCTGTCTGACTTCATAACCCTTGGCTCCCTTGTTGATCAAAATTCTAACTCAGCCTTGAATATATTCATTGACCCAGCCTCCACTGCTCTGTGGTGAAGAGATTCCACAGACTGAAGACCCTCGGGGAGAAACAAATTCTCATCTCAGTCTTAAATGGGAGGATCCTAATTTTTGAATGGTGATCCTAGTTCTACACTCCCCGGCAAGGGGAAAAGAAAACAGTCAGCATCTACTCTGTCAGGATTTTATATATTTCAATAAGATCATCGCTTATTCTTCTAAATTCTAATGGGCATAGGCCATCGCTGCTCAGCCTTTCATTATAACACAACCCCTTCATTTCAGGAATCGGCCTGGTGAACGTACTGTGAATAGCTTCTAATGCAATTATATCCTTTCTAAAGTAAGGAGGTCACAATTGCACACACTACTCCAGATAATTATTTGCTGTACCTCCATGCTAATGTTTTTGTGATTCATATACCAGAGGCAGAGCTTTCCCCCAAAAAACTAAAATGTGTCATAATGGCAAGAAGGTGTGGTCTGGACTGCAATAATCCCACATTTAATCACTCTTTGGGAGAGTGGCGAGTTTGTCTCAGGTACCGGAGGGGGGGTGGGGCTGGCCTAAACACACTGGTAAGCTCAGCTGTAAAGCAATTGGGCGCCGTTTTGGAAGGACGCAGTGATCTCACAGTGCACTGGGAAACTCCCCCCCACAGACATCGGGACTCCCCCCTCCTTGGGTCACTAGGCCCCTCCCAATGGGTCACCCTTCATGATGCTCTCCTCATGCTCCACTCCTTCATGACCCCCTCTTTCATGCTCCACCCATGCACGCACCCCCATATGAACCACTGTAAAGCTCCCCCCGAATAGTCCCACCTGCATAGCCCCCTGCCATAGACTCCACGCAGGCCCTACCCCCTCTCAGGTACCACCCCCTTGGCACACAGGAAGTGCCCACCCGGCACTGCCAGGGTGCCAGATGAGCACAGCCAGATAGGCACTGCCCAGCCATGTCCCCAACCACCCGAGGGCTGCGATCAGCCTCCAAGCTCCCCGGCATAGCCATCATGCCTGAACTCTGCTAGTGGAGACCAGCAGTGATTCTCACCAGTTTAACGCCACGCCCAAAGGGCAGAAGGTGTTGGGAGAATTCAGTGTCAAATGGGTTAAGCATATTCAAATGCTTCTTTAAATATGCTAATCGGCCTCATGTCCTTTCTGGGCACCATTCAGTTTGCGGCAGTAGAAAGGAATTGGGATGATTGCAAACCATTTGGCGCCAAGCCAATCATTAGACCTGCACGCTATTCTGGGATTGGTGCAATCTGCGCCAGGTGTGGCGGGGCCGGAAAACCACCCCCCTGGACACCTAGAGCCCTTCGTACTGTGGAGTTCTGTCGTTCCTCTTCATTTATTTGCTATACAGCTTTTTTCATTTCTTCCTGCCAAAGTGGACAAGGTCACATTTTCCCACATTATGCTCCAACTACCAAATTTTTGCCCACTCACTTAACCATATATATTTCTAATATTGTTCCCTTATTACAAATGGTATTTCTTGCTAAACAAATAGCAACTCTCAAAAAATGACGTTTTAGATTCCAGGGTTCTGCGAGATTGGATACAATGCACAGTTCCCTGAGGTTAACCCCGTGATCTGCAGAGTCTTAGTTGGTTACAAGTCTGTGTACCGTATCTGCTTTGGACTGGCCACTTTCTTCCTGCTGTTAGCTCTGCTCATGATCAACGTGAGAAATAGCAAAAATCCCAGGGCCCTCATACACAATGGGTAAGTCATTTTGTAAATTGTTTTTGAAAGAGATTCTGTGGCAGAAACAGTTTTTTAGTCATTGCGTTGATCGCAAATGTTTACTTACAAGGATCAAGCTTGCAAAACCATGCTCTTGACAGAAACCCTTGCCTACTTGTAGCCCTACTGGAAATTGTAATTCTTGATTTACGCTCAAGGATGACAAGGTTTTCTTTAAGGAGTGGGGGATTGGTAAAAATCAGCCCATTTTAATATTGTTTCTTCAAGACAATATATTGTGTATCAGTCTTTAATGATTGTATTTTAAAACTGTTTTATTATTTATCAATAGTTATCCATCACTTCCTCAATAAACAACTCTTAATATTAAAAATCAAATTAATTTTATATTAAATTAAACTGCGTGAATTGCAATCATCTCATTTTGAAGTAACAGTTTATTTGATTTTTTTTAGAATGAAATTAAATTATAAAGATAATATTAAATTATTCAGGAGTGTACAAGAATGGAATGCAGTGAATATTACACAGACATTTAAGACTTATGCTTCCATTAACATTCTCTTTTTAAAGTTTCTGGTTATTCAAGTTTGGAGCACTTGTAGCAATAATGGTCGGTGCATTTTATATCCCTGAGGGACACTTCAGCCGAGGTAAGTGAGAAATCGACAGAGTTGCTGAGTGGATTTAAATGGACTTTTAAGTGCCTTTACATTCAGTATTTGATACCAAAATCTGTAAAGCTCACACTGATGGAAATAATGATAGCTTCTGTCAACAATTGTCTGTGGAAATATTTTAACTCATGAAGTAACCTTTGAATATAGATAGTGATTGAACTTCCAAGAATTACTTATATTTCATGAAGGTAACATCATAATGGAAAACAGATAGATCTTTGACAAATGCATTTTGTAGTGACATTAGTGCAACTAATGGTTAACATTTGTAATGAACTTGTCATTTTAATTATTTTATGTGGGAAGATGTTGTGCTCCAGTTGGCAAAGGATAGAACCGGAGCCAATCCTTACACACTTTTATAAGCATATGTTTATAGAGATGCACAGGGCCGGATTCTCCACCCTTGTCCATAGCTTTGATTCTCCAGTTTCGCTGCAGTGAACAGAGATTTGCCTGAGCGCCAAGTTTTCCATTCTCACTAGCAGTGGTGGTGGGGTGTGAATGGCCAGAGAATTCCGGCCACACATTAAAAGCAGATACCTCCTTATCCAACAACCAGTTTTAATCTGTTCCTTTTCACAAGGGCACAAGTGGATCCCCTAGTTTATGCCCAGAATCTGCATAAAAGTAAACACTAATAGTAGAAACAGAAAATGATGAGGAGCTATGCTAGTCAATCTATAGTTACTTACATTTATAATTATAACTCACAATCTTGAATTTGCTGACGCAATCATGGGAGATAAATTGTGCCCCACAGCTCCTCATTCGGTATTGTTCATTAAGGTACAGACTTTCAATTTGCTGAAAGGATATATGGAAACATAGCATAACATTTAAAAACATGCTTGATAAATATCTATGCCCTAAATTCTTTGTGCTGATCTCCAGCCTTACCCCCAGCAAGAGACCAACAAAATCTCTAGGCGAAATGGCAGAGTCCTGTTTTCTAGTTGCCTTCGAAAGGGCAGAACCTCTGTCTGTATTTTGCAAATGACAGCCATTGTATAGAGTCAGGGGGAGAGATTTGGTACCCTCGCTCCTTAAGTTGGACAGAGCCCTAGCATATCAGTGGAGCTCGGTACACTGAACGACATGATATGTACTGGTTTCTACAAAGGTGGAGGTGGACCCCATCAGTGAGGTGCAGGCAACTGGCCTGGAACTCCAAAGAAGAGGTTTTTAAAAAAATTGCATATTAGTGCCCTTGCTCAGGGTGCTGGGGGAACTGTGGTTACATTGGTGCCTGGGCAACCTCCAGGATGGGCAGAAATTGGGGTTACCATTTTTCAGGCAGATGGACACAGGGGATGTAGCAGAAGTGATGGCTGTCCCAAACAATCCCTCGCAAATAAAGTGGCTTCACACTGACCCTGCAGATTCTGCAATTGCTGGGACGGCAAGCTGGAAATCTCAGAGTCCTGTTACAGAATTAAAGAACCACAACATCAGAGCACACGGGACAGGAAGTTGCATTTTTACACCCATCTATTTGAAGCCACAAGTGCCTTTGGAGCTCCAAAATGGTGTCTGAGACACAAATGCCCCTTTTTGGGGAGAATAACATTGGATGCCATCTTGTTCAGAGTGTTAGTGCATACACAGTGAACGGTTACTGCGAGTGTGCAGAGGAGGCAGATCATCAACATCACTCAGCATGCAGCACAGCGTTCGAGCTTTTTTTGACCTCAGCGCTCCAGCGGATGCCCCCTATTAACACAGGTTCAGCAACGCGGCACTCTTTAACATTATTATCTCATTAAGAGTAATGGATCTAGTTACAGGCTCGTTGCTGTTTGATTTCTTCTGTCTGTTGCTTCAGTTCTATAGGTGTTTACTGCTTTCCAGTTTAAAGTTACAGACATTTTTAGGGAGTGGTGTGTCAGTATTAAATGATTTTTTGCCATCTACAAGGCTGCTTCACACACCAGTTGTTCCCAGACATGGGTTCACCAGTAGCTATTTCCCTTGGAATGCACCATGACTCGGAGAATGAACAGAAGCCACTCAGAACAGAAGAAGCTGCTGGAAGAGTGAGGAGGATCACAACAAAGGCCATCAGCAGGGCTCTCAATTCCATGTAGGGTGTTTACCAAGCACTTCTCCTAACTGAACCTTGCTGTGGAATAATTTGTGAGACATCTGTTCTTCAGTAAGGTCCACCTCACTGAAATCTGCCACAGCTGCATCCTCAGAGCAGGGCAAGGTGCACATTTCCAATGGTTATGAGGGTGGCAGTGGTAATGGATTTGAATGCGTGTAATACCTTCCAAGTTACAGCTGGAGATGTTTGCAACGTCTTGTAGTTTGTTGATCACTCTTGCCTAAGGGAGGTCACCGAGACTCTCTATTCAATGAGAGCCAACTGCATTCAATCTCTCTTGGAGAAAGAAGCAGGTGGAACCAGCAAACTGCTTGTCTAAGATTGCAGGTATTCCCACGTGACAGAGTGCTAATGACTACATGCAGATCACTTTGTGAGCATTGCATGTCAACTCTGTCATGTCCTGGAACCAAAAGGAATTCCACTCCCACAACAACCAGCTCAACTGCAACTATAGGCAACAAATCATGGCTGGCCTGTTATTCTGGCAACAGTTATGATCTCTTCACTGGCCACAGTCTGCTGTGCCAGTTACATTTGAGCCATCATGGCAAATCAAGTGTGACCATTGGGCGATCTACTTACCACATGGCTTAGGACTCCTGTACGCAATCCATGCTCACATGTGACCAAGCATTCACTAAAAACCATGCTGTCGGTCAAAATATGACACCGCACACCATTGGTATCCTTAAACAATGCTGCCTGGACTACTCCAGGCTCCTTGATGTCACACTCAGTTAAATGTTGCCTTGATGTCAAGGGCAGCACTCTCACCTTCCTTTCTTGAGTTCAGCTTTCTTTCAGCATATTTTGACCAAGACTGTAATGAGGTCAGGAGTGACCTGGTGGAACCCAAACTGAGCATCAGTGAGCAGGTTATTGATATGTAGGTGTTGATTCATCGCACTGGTGGCGGCGACACCTTCAAGTACTTTGCTATGATTGAAAAGAAGCTGATGGGGCAGTAATTGGCCATATTGCATTTGTCCAGTTTTATCCAGTGCCTTCAGCCATTTCTTATGTAGGAATTTGGATTCTACACTAAAACACAGAGTAAGAAAATTCTTGTGAAGGAATAACCATATCAACAAAAAGGACAATTTCTAACTTAGAATGCAAATAGACAAGTTTTATTGGACAAGAAAGATTGATACTTAACATTTTGTTAGTTGAGGCATGGCACAATGCACAAGTTAACATGTGTTGGTCGGTCTTTCTTGTGGATCCTGGGACTTCTGGGGTCATCTCTTGGTTGCTTGAACCTGGCCTCTTGACTCACAACACCCATCGAGATTTTAGCTAAGCCAACGTAACTCTAACACATACAAACCCCTTTGCAGCTTTAAGATGTCAACTCCAGTAGATCCTTTTCTGACCCACGGCTTCCGGTCCACCGTAGCTGCTGAAGCTGTACATTTCATAGCTGCCTGCTGAGTGTTTTCTCTGCTTCTCTCTCTCTGGTAGAAACAGCTTTCTAACAAAGATTGTGGGCAGGATCTTGAGCCCACGTTCGCTGCCTGTGGTGAGATTGCGACTTCTGATTTTCACCACCACTTGCTGGCGACATAATCAGGTTCATGCCCACAGTGGGTGGACCACTGAACACCTCCACTGACCCCTGTAAAATTTCATACAGATCGAGGGCGGGTGGTTAGGTGGCGCGAAGACCAAATGCCCGATTTGAAGTGCTCCTCCTGCCAGAACAGCGTAAAATCTCGCCCTTAGTTTTTTTCCGCACTAATAAGTTCTTCAAAAGTTGGGTCACTGAGTGCCCTGAATAGAAATGCTGATGTTAAATTGATTGGAAAAGAAATGTATCCTGTTCTCCTTACATTAGCTATTGAATTTTAGCACTCAGTGCTTAATGGAATATCTTAATGCTCTAGCCAAGGGGTGAAAATTCAATTAGTGAACTTTGGCAGCAGGAACTGATATGGTGAGTCTCTGTAACAAGCACATCATATTCAATTTTTTTTCTGAAAAACAAGCTTCTACTATCAATTTGAGGGTGCATTTATTCTAAGCTTTTTAAACATACCAGTTGATTTTCCTTACATTGCACAGGCATGTACACAACCATCCATTCACAATTAGAGAATTTCTTGTATTTAATAAATGAAATTGTCAGCACAATCTGAAGACCAAGAAGTTCTCTGGTTTTTAATGTAGTTGCTCAGATTGCATTTAAAACACATCAGCGTATTTAAAAGTGGTTTGAAGGCAAATTAGAATAAGTGCTTTGGCAAATTTGGCATGTCAGCTACAACACTCACCAACTTTTACAGATGCACCAGAGAAAGCATTCTTTCGGTTTGTATCACAGAGCTCCTGCTCTGCCCAAGACTGCAAGAAACTACAAAGCGTCGTGAATGAAGCCCAGTCCTCCACGCAAACCAGCCTCCCATCCATTAACTCTGTCTTTACTTCCCGTTGCCTCGGAAAAGCAGCCAACATAATTAAGGACCCTACGCACTCCGGACATACTCTCTTCCACCTTCTTCCATCGTGAAAAAGATTCAAAAGTCTGAGGTCATATACCAACCGACACAAGAACAGCTTTTTCCCTGTTGCCATCAGACTTTTGAATGGACCTACCTTGCATTAAGTTGATCTTTCTCTACACCCTAGCTATGACTCTAACACTATATTCTGCACTCTCTTCTTTCCTTCTCTATGAATAGTATGCTTTTTCTGTATAGCGCGCAAGAAACAATACTTTTCACTGTATACTAATACATGTAACAATAATAAATCAAACCAAATCAAAATCAAATCAAAATGTGGTAGGGAGAATGTGGAAAATACCTGCAAAGGCACATGGGAGTTCAGAGTGTTGCAAGTTACATTTGTGCTGCATGCTCTCTTGCTATAGAGGGAGTGCAGCGAAGGTTTACCAGACTGATTCCTGGGATGGCGGGACTGATGTATGAGGAGAGATTAAGTCGGTTAAAATTATATTCGTTGGAGTTGAGAAGAATGAGGGAGGATCTCATAGAAACCTATAAAGTTCTAGCAGGACTGGACAGAGTAGGTGTAGGAAGGATGTTCCCAATGGTGGGGGAGTCGAGAACCAGGGCATATAGTCTAAGGAGAAGGGATAAACATTTAGGACTGAGATGAGGAGAAATTTCTTCACCCAGAGAGTGGGCGGCCTGTGGGATTCACTACCATAGAAAGCAGTCGAGGCCAAAACATTTTATGTTTTCAAGACGGAGTTAGTTATAACTCTTGGGGCGAATGGGGATCGAAGCATTATTGGGGAAAGGTGAGATCGGGCTATTGAGTTGGATGGTCAGCCATGATTTGAATGAAGAGTGGAGCAGGCTCGAAGGGCTGAATGCTCTCCTCCTGCTCCTGTTTTCTACGTTTCCATGAAGGATTTCTGTACGCAGGCAGCATGACACTCGCTGTTCATTGGCTGCACCCATCAGCAGGGGGCCCAATAATGTGAGTGCCTAGCGCTACTGAAAGGCACCTCTGACAGACCTGAAACAATAACTTTGTTTCTCTATCCAGCATCGTCAGTTTTTATTTCAGATTGGCAGTATTTTGTTTTTGTGTTTCCTCTTAAAGACAAAGTGTATTGTGGCTGCAACAAATATTCAAAGTTTTTCAAAGTGTATCAGTGCTGTGAGACTTTGAGCAAGGCAGAATATGTGAGAGAGCAAGCATCCAGGCTTACCCACAATGCACCTAAGCCCTTAGTAGAAGAGGTGGATAGAAAGAGAGGTGTCCTGAGTCTACAGAAAGGACAGGAGACCCTCCACGGACATGCTTGAGGCAGGTTGAACATGCAGAGCATATCAGCTGGAAGGTTGCTGCAATGAGGATGTTTAATGCCCTCACATGAGTTCTCAAGATGAGCGCGTTCATCTTCAGATGACATAGTGTACTCACTGCACCAGTACCCTTCTCCAGTGCTCAACTCAGTATACCCCATTGTCCATCCAGCAACAGTCCATACCCCACCTTCACACACTCAGCACTGTTATAAGCCTCACGCCCACAACTCATGGTTCACTCACTAGTGAAATTTAACCATGACAGCCACATCACCCAAACGTATTGCACAACACTTACTGGGTGACTTCTTTTTCTATTGCACAAGAAGATGTTGCATTGCAGCAGGCAGCAAGAATGAACAGGTGGAAGGTAAGCAGCCTATATGGTGGAGACAGTGCTGGCTGGCCAGCATGGGATCCAGCATCCCTGAGGAGGCGGCCACTGGCGCCCTGAAAGCAATTGATCACTTGATCATTGACCACATACCTAATCCACCTTCTCTCATTCCACTTTTTCTTCCTCCCTCCATCTCTTGTCACGGACACATTTTGTGTTTCCATTTTATTGTCCCTGATCAATATGTTTGTATGTAAATGTTTGTGTTTTCCTATCTTCAGAATGATTGACTCAATGTTTTAATAATCAGGCAGCAAGCTTTTGTGTATTTAAAAATGAGGAAGATTATTTTATTTCTTACACCCTTGCCCCAGAGGTTAACAAAAACAGGACGTCTCACTCACTCAACTCACCCACGCTAGCACACGCACGCAAAGTTAGCTGCAGATGAACATAAAACAGTAGTTATAAAATTAAATTGATCTCAGTCTCTCTTTTATCACAGACTTGATGTTTTTTTAGTTGAGTTGATGCTTCAGCTGGGGTGAAGGTCTTGATAGGCAGAGATTTCTCAGTAGCTGTGAAGACTCCTGTAGTTGATCTGCCAGGAAGTTGTTCTCTCAGATAAACTTGAATTTGGTGCAGGATATAAGTGAATCTTCTCTCTTTTGCAAGATATTGCTGCTTGGCTGCTTTGTTGGCTGCAGTGATCCGTTGGCTTTGGTTGGCGTTTCATGGACTCTCTGATGGAATTCTGCTGGAAGACCACTGTCTGGCTTTAATAGCAGAGGGCAAAGTTGGCTGCCTTAACCATGTGATCTCGTGTCAAGTCATTGTCCAGATGAGGTGGTGTGTTAATTTGATAAACATTCTCAACTATGGCTTTACAAACCTGTGCCTTCACATAGCCGAAGGCCTTTTTGTAGAAGGACAGACAGATATTACAATGAAGAATCAATGGGTTTCATTTACCTTTTGATCTGACCCACAACGAGTCAGTAATGTACTCTCTTGTTCTCCCTAGACGGGATATCTTCAATTCACAAGAGAAGTCTGCTGATATCCGAACATGATCTTTTAAAGTCTTTAAGAATGTGGCTTTTAAAAGTAACTTCAAAGATCAGAGACTCATAGTACACATACTCAGTGCACTAAGATAAAGGAGTGACCAGTGCATTTTGAGATACCAGGCACAAGCGTGCAGGAGTGGAAGAGGAGGGGGGAAAGAATTGCCCAGGAGCCAGATGGAAGATGAGGTTGCTCACAGGTTTTGCTGCCGAGGATTCAGACAAGGGCTTTGGTGGACGAGGGTACAGAGGAAGACAGATGAGTGCACAAACCTGAAAGCTTGCTGCACAAGGAAGCTTGCCAATAAACCCGAGATCAATGTCGAAGGAGCATGGAGGAGCCTAGCATGCAGAGTTTGGAGACCATCCTTTCCAGAATGGAAGAGGTAATCACCTCCATCAGCACGTTTGTGGAGCTGAGCATGATGTTGTAGCAGATGGTTACAGCTTCCAAGCGAGGCCCACCAAAGGTCGAAGCACTGCAGCGGAATTTCAGACAGTTGCTGTGTAAATATAATCTACTCCCTAATCATTCTAGGTGCCACTGTTCGAGGGGTTCCAGGCATCATAGCGAACCATCATTCCGTTCTCCAGCACATAGGAACAGAGGAAATAAGAGCAGGAGTCAACCATTTGACCCTTCAAGTCTGCTTCGTCGTTCACCTAGGTCATGGCTGATCTTCTACCTCAACACCATTTTCCCACTATCCTTTGATATATTTAAAATCTAGAAACTTATTGATCTCTGTCTTGTATATCCTCAATGACTGAGTCTCCACAGGCCGCTGGGCTGGAGATTTCCAAAGATTCACCACCCTGCGAATAAGGAAATTCCTCCTCATCCCGGTCCTAAATGGTCTACCTCTTATTTTGAGACTGTGTCCTCTGGTTCTAGAACCCCAGCCAGAGGAAACATCCTACTTGCATCTATCCTTTCAAGCTCTGTAAGAATTTTGTATGCTTCAATGCAGTAAATGGATTGCACCAGGAGAATGGCAGTGTGTCTGTTGGTGCACCAGTCTGCTGTCTGATAGCATTCATGGTCTCAGTACTGTCAGTCTGCCAAAGCCCTTACCATTGCCTATCAACCAGCCAGCCCAGGCTCAGATGCCGCAATCTTAAGCCAGACATTCTAGTCCTGGAGCTGTTTGAGATCCTCCTTGAAGGTTTTCTGCAGTCTCCTCAATTGTTGGCCTGCAAACGTCCAGCACCCATGATACAGCCCCTGGGGATGGATCTCATGGGAGCACTGGTGATTGGCAAAGGCACATGGAAGACAGAGACTAAAGGAATGCACAGTTGTGATTAGTCTGTTTTTGTGTACCATAGTTTAATTCATACAATTGGACAGGAATGTTCATGTTCTGTTGACTTTTATTTTTACCTTGTCAGAAATAGAGCAATGTGATAGAGGAAAGCTAAGGGATATAGCACAGTTGGTAAACGGGGAGTTGTGGTTCAGGTTATTAGTAAAACTCATGAATTATCTGCTCTGTTGAAACATCGGAATAAAGTGGCTGCAAAGATTGTGGGGGTGATTCTCCCAAGACAATTCTCAGTGTTAAATTTGTGTAAAAACTGGAGTAAATCACGCTGTTTTTTTTTCAGTGGGAGTTTCAAAATGAATCTCCCGCTCTGTGCACTGCAGAGTGTCTCAGCGTGAATGACGCTAAGTATCAGTGAGTGGGGCCTATTCCCCCAGAGAGGCCGGCAGCACAGCGCCGAACGGGCCACTGAGCATGCACCGATCTGTCAGAGCGGAGATCGGCACATGCGCGGTAGCTCTGCACTGCCGGCCTCCCAATCGCTGGCCAGCCCTGCGACCCCTGCATTGCCAGCCGTGCGACCCTCCACAGCCCGATTGCTGGTCCCCCGAACATGCCCTGGTCAGTCTCGACCCCCCCCCCCCACCCCAGCCCACCTTGATGTCTCCCCCACTTCCCCCCCCCCCGCAGCTCCGATCACCCGATCCACCCCACCCCGATCTTCTCCCCACCACAGGCAGCCCCGATCCCCCACCTGGCAGCCACGACCGCCCCAGGAGGCTGACCCCCCCACCCACCCCACCACCCATCCCAATTGCCAACCCTGATCACTGGCCCCTTCCCTCTGTCACTCAGCTCAAATGCAGAGTGGCAGCAGACCCCCCACCGATCGTCCCCGCCCCAGAGCTCTCCACCAGGCCCCGCCCCATTAGGCCCCACCCACTTGGCATTGTCCGATGCCTGATGGGCAGTGCCAAAATGCCCCTGGGCATTGGTACTTAGCCCCTTGGGCAGTGCTGAGGGCCCAGGCTGGGACTGCCAAGGTGGCAATGCCTGAGGGGCACCCCCCAGCACCCGACCTTTTTGGGGGAGCTCAATGGTTCCCCCCTTCACTTCAGCAGGGTCAGGCTGCCAGCTTCCTGCAAGTGCTATAGTAGATCCCGCTGGAGTAAACCACTCCTGGTGCGAGGGGGTTGGGGGGGAGATGCTTGCGGGTCGGAGATTTCAGTCCCTAGCCTGCGAATGGGATTTAAAATATATGGAGATGTGCATTTACATAATTTATTCAGCTCCGCGCCGATTTCTGGCGTCAACACTGGAAATCCATCTGCTGGAGAATTGTGGAGGCCATGGCACCCAGCGGGGAGCCAGCGCAATGGCCTCTGCTCGAGTCTCCCGGCCGTAGCACAGAGCGATGGGAGAATCGCCCCTTGTATCTTTCCTTTTTCTATTCCTTCCCTTCCTGATGGTGCTTTCTTCTCTTCCTCCTTCTCATCCTCATGCTCCTGCTCACCTGATAGATTGTAAAAGGGGTTATTTCCTCAAAATGGCCAATGTGCTGCCACAGATCTTGAGACCCGGTCAGATGAGTATTGCAGGGCTCCTCCAGAGCAAGCTAGCCAATGGAATCATTGCTTGAGGGCAGAGGCAGTGTGCTGTATGATGTTCCTTGTGGCACATGCCTCTCGTTGTATGCCTGCTGTGCACGTGGGCATGCGTTCGGGACCGGAGTTATGACCCACGTCACCAATGGATAAACCTCGCTGTCCAGTAGCCAGCCTTTGCCATACCATGGTGGGTTAAATGCAGTTGGCGCAGGTGACTGCTGCAGAATGAAGCCATTGGCCAGAATTTTACCAGCACGCCCGCCCGAGGCTCGTAAGATCACGACCGAGGTCAACGGAGAATGCTGTTCTGCGAGCCTCACCCACCCCAATTTCGGGGCGGGCATGCCAGTAAAATCAGGGCCATTGTGTTCAGTGCCAAGAGAACAAGCATTCACTTGATGTGCTGCCTGTAGTCACATACCAGCTGCATGTTGAGGGAGTGGAATTGTTTTCAGTTCAGGAAGACAACCGATTTGACTTGAGGCACCACAAGTCAATGTGCGTGCAACATGCACAATAGGGAAGCCTAAAATCAGTGCACGCCCTCTGCCTGCTCATTGTTACTCCAGTCCAATGCCAGTTGGTGAAGTATGAGACTAAACACTTCTACCTTTCTTGGTAACAGGTTTATTCACAGGATGCAACATTACAAATGTCACTTCCTACCTCCCAACCCAGCGTCCCAGCAGTCTCCCTTTGTACTCTTTTGAGAAACCTATCAAACAAAGTGTCAATTAATTAACTAACTAAAGTGACAGCTCCTTAAAGGGACACTGTAACAAAAAAAAGCAAAACATGAAAGGAAACTTCACAACTCAAATCGAAGTGTTGGGTGGGATTTTCCACCCTTCCCCACGGCATGTTTTGCAGCAGCGGAGGTGGCCCACCACTGACTGGCGGCAGGATCCTCTGGTCCCACTGCTGCCAATGGGTTTTCCTGTTGTCTGCACCCTTCACCGCTGGGGAACCCGTGACAGGAATGGGTGGGCGGGGTCGCTTTTGGTGGGACCGGAGCATCCCGGCAGTGGGAACAGCAGGAAAGTTTTAGAATCATAGAATCCATACAGTGCAGAAGGAGGCCTTTCGGCCCATCGAGCCTGCACTGACCACAATCCGACCCAGGCCCTATCCCTGTAACCTCATATATTTACTGTGCTAATCCCCTGACATTAGGGTCAACTTATCATGGCCAATTCGCCTAACCTGCACATCTTTGGACTGTGGGTGGAAACCGGAGCACCTGGAGGAAACCCACACAGACATGGGGAGTATGTGCAAATTCCACACAGATAGTCACCCGAGGCTGAGATTTAACCCGGGTCCCTGGAGCTGTGAGGCAACAGTGCTAAACACTGTGCCACCGTGCCGCCTCTTACTTCTGGGGCTGATGATGTACTTGAGCCCCATTACTTGCAGAAGGCCTCAAGCATACCAGTGGACACCCTATCCGAGGGACCGAGGCACAAGTGTAACCATGGAATAGGGGAAGACAATCGAGCCGAAGGACCCCGCTCAATCGCCAGCTACTTGGACTTGTGGACGGCTTCCTTACCAGGTCCAGGAACAGGCTCAGTCTCTCTTTATACTCCTTTGGAACACCAATTAAAAGGAAATAAGATATTTAACAGATAAACTAATTAAAGTGGCAGCCCCTTAAAGAGGCACTGTAATAAATGAGAAAACTTTGAAGGACACTTAAAAGATCAAAGCAAAATGGTGTTGTGGGGACTGATGATGCACTGCAGCCCCTGTGGTGCCCACAGGTTGTGGATGGCTTCGAGTGTACCAGTGAACACTGCCTGTTCCCTTTCCAGGGACACCCAGGCGTAAGTATAGCCACAGACAGTCGGGCCAGATGACCAGCTCAGCAATCCACTGCTTGGACATGTTGATGACCATCTTGGCCAGGCCCAGGGGCAGCTCAGTAAGTGCCCTATGAACTCAGTTAAACAATGTCCTTCGCCTGCGTATCTTAGCAACATAATTAACAAATCAATAACAAATCTCTCTGGTAAAGTGAATAAGGTTAAGCTATCTCTCTCTGCATAGAGAGACTCAGTGATCTCCTTCATGCAGCAATGTATTGCAAACTGTGGTCTCCAGCAGCCTGGAAGAAGGCAAAATCAAGAACCTCAGCCACCTTGACATCCACAGGCAATGTGACCCCAGGCTCTGCCCAATATTGTGGCCACAGCAGTTGGCAGATTTCAGTGATAATCTCTTTAGTGAAGCAATGACATAATCCAGTGCTGGAGGTCCTCATTGAATTTCAGCTCGGAAAATTGCTCCTAAAGACCATGGATAGATACATCCTCCTGCTGAGAACCTTTTCCTCTCTCCTCAGTTCCAACAGAAAAATCTATCAGACCTTTCACTCTGGAAGCAACTTGTTTCAGCACAAGCTTTTAAGTCAATGGAAAAATACTTCACCGCTAGTGAGACCATTGCCTGTGATTTCCCAAAACTTTATGCAAGCCTAAGGAAGCTCCAGAGATGTGCACAATTGCACCACCAGTCAGAAGAAACAATTCAGCAACTAACCTGCAAATAGCTCTTGATCCCTTTAACAAGTGCTGGCGATCTTTCATGGCATTTAAAGTGTGTTGAGCTGTGCGAACTTAAGAGCGGGTAGTGACTGGAGTGGATATCTGAAAATGGCAGTACTGGCATTATATCAGCATTGCATCCTTACTAATGCCATCATCTACCAGCTCTGCTTTGCTGGCAGTGATCGTTAGGTGCATTGCACCAAGGTAGAGTTACCGTCAGAAATGCACGTATCCAGGTCTGGGATTTGATTCTTGACCTTTAGGAAAGCAGTTAATGTCTAAAAACAACAGGCTCTATGAAACCCAATTTGTCCCTGATACATGTGCGGCAGAGAAGGCTCCTTCATCATTTCTGAAGGAAGGAAAAATGTCCCTCTGTATGCATGAAAAAGGCTCCGATGAAATGTCATCCGATCAACCTCATGGCCTCCACAAATAGTGAGGATTTGCACTTAATTAATGCCAAAGTTGCATCCAATCACAGAAACACCTTAATGCATATCAGTGATCATTCCTTAGGAAGCAGCCGTAAAGCCTTCTTTGAGCAACAGTTCACAGTTCACACTTTAGAAGGAGCAGAAGCAGAGGTTCTGAGAAGACCAGGGCTAACATCTGCATTCATGGATATTGACGTACTGATTAATGCTTAACAATAGATGGGAGCCTCAAGCTGTATAACTGAGCAACTTGTTTGCTCTTATGTATTTGCTGTCCAGCGTGTGTGAAGAAAAGTTACCGTTGTGCACAAAGTTTCAAATGGTACCTCCAAGTGAGTGGAGTAATTCCCAATTTGAGTGGTGCCACAGCTGATCGGCTCCACAAGAAATGTGTGTAAAAGTGAGGAGCACACTGCTGCTTGCACTGCTATTATCAGCAACCTCCTTCCTCATTTGCACTTGTGTATAAGGGACTTAATGAACTGTACTGACTCAGTCAGCAATCTCCCTACTTATACTTTGTCTTTTTACTAGAGAGTGGCTCCAGCTCCAAAGAAGATCATCACCTTTTAGTTTATCCTCTCTAACTCTTCAGTCACAAAGAGAAAAATGTTGTCTTCATGCCTTTGTTGTGCCGTTATTTTCATTTTTATTAATTCTTTCATGAGATGTGAGCATTGCTGCAGGACCAACAGCTGTTGTTTCGGCGCATTATCTTCAAAGTGTAGGTGCAGCTCCCACCATCAATCTCAGCGCCTTTATGAACAGAAAGGAGTTCTGATCCATTCAAGACCAATGTTCTGTGAGCATATGCTCAGATTATTCATGCAGATGTCCACTATCTTAGTGGCAGTGATGCCACCTTTGCTTCATGTCAACCTGTGGTGGCATTGCTATTTCATAGATTCCCTACAGTGCAGAAGGAGGCCATTCGGCCCATCGAGTCTGCACATGACCACAATCCCACCCAGACCCTATTCCTGTATCCCCACATATTTACCCTGCTAATCCCCTCACACTAGAGTCAATTTAGCATTTGAAGAGCCAGGAAGGTGTGCACGCTCAGTGTGCCCCATCGTGTTGCTTCCCCTTTGTGAAAGTGATCCTTTATGTGTCCTCCACTATCTAGTCTGATCCTTCAGCGAAGCGACAATGAGGTAAAATCTCAGGGTAGCGTTGAAAATTCTAAACTCCAATTTAACTACTCACTAATAAATCATTGAGCAATTTTGCAAATTCAAGGAATAAAAAATAACTGTCAAATACAGCTAAAGTTTAGTCAGTATACATGAATATTGCTTTAGAGCAGGGTTAATGATTTGTTTCAGAGAAGTTATCATTAAATAACATTTCTTCTTTTTAGTGTCATTTGGAATTGGCTCAGCCGGTGCCTTTTGTTTTATCCTTACTGAACTGGTATTACTGGTTGATTTTGGTAATTCCTGGAATGAATCCTGGCTGAAAAGATCGGAAGAAGGTGGATCACGATGTTGGTACTTTGGTATGTGCCATTATTTGCCTTTTACTTGCTGTGTTAGGTAAAGTTTAATTAAGATTAATGACATTATTCTAACTCATAATCAATCATAAATTGAAAGAAAATCACAGAATCTCTACAGTACAGAAGGAGGCCATTCAGCCCATCAAGTCTACACGGACAATAATCCCACCTAGACCTCATCCTCGTAACCCCGTATATTTATCCCGCTAATCCCTCTAACCTACGCATCCTGGGACACTAAAGGGCAATTTAGCATGGCCAATGCACCTGACCCACACATCTTTTGGACTATGGGAGGAAACCGGAGCACCCGGAGGAAACCCACGCAGACATGGGGAGAACATGCAAACGCCACACAGACAGTGACCCAAGGGAATTGAACCCAGGTCCCTGTGCTGTGAGGCAGCAGTGCGAACCACTGTGTCACCGTGCCACCTTATATCATTTTTGTAAATGACGGTCATGCAGCATAAACAACCCATGCCTTTAGAAAACAAAACTAGCCTAAAGAATCATTTTATTCACTTCCACTGGTGTAAGTTCATAATGATTGTTACAAATCTCAGCAGGATGTTGAGGTGGTAATAGTATTAAGTGTTCCAAGGTCAGATGATCACTGATAATTAAACTGGGATCTGTTTGCCTGTTGGCTGGACTTGCGGATAGCGAAGAGCATTGTCGGGCAATACAGCAGGATATAGATAGGCTGGAAAATTGGGCGGAGAGGTGGCAGATGGAGTTTAATCCGGATAAATGCGAAGTGATGCATTTTGGAAGAAATAATGTAGGGAGGAGTTATACAATAAATGGCAGAGTCATCAGGAGTATAGAAACACAGAGGGACCTAGGTGTGCAAGTCCACAAATCCTTGAAGGTGGCAACACAGGTGGAGAAGGTGGTGAAGAAGGCATATGGTATGCTTGCCTTTATAGGACGGGGTATAGAGTATAAAAGCTGGAGTCTGATGATGCAGCTGTATAGAACGCTGGTTAGGCCACATTTGGAGTACTGCGTCCAGTTCTGGTCGCCGCACTACCAGAAGGACGTGGAGGCATTAGAGAGAGTGCAGAGAAGGTTTACCAGGATGTTGCCTGGTATGGAGGGTCTTAGCTATGAGGAGAGACTGGGTAAACTGGGGTTGTTCTCCCTGGAAAGACGGAGAATGAAGGGGGAGATCTAATAGAGGTGTACAAGATTATGAAGGGTATAGATAGGGTGAACAGTGGGAAGCTTGTTCCCAGGTCGGAGGTGACGATCACGAGGGGTCACGGGCTCAAGGTGAGAGGGGCGAAGTATAACTCAGATATCAGAGGGACGTTTTTTACACAGAGGGTGGTGGGGGCCTGGAATGCGCTGCCAAGTAGGGTGGTGGAGGCAGACACGCTGACATCATTTAAGACTTACCTGGATAGTCACATGAGCAGCCTGGGAATGGAGGGATACAAACGATTGGTCTAGTTGGACCAAGGAGCGGCACAGGCTTGGAGGGCCGAAGGGCCTGTTTCCTGTGCTGTACTGTTCTTTGTTCTTTGGTCTTTGTTCAGCTGATGTAAAAGATTGCGTGGCACTAGTCAAAGAGGACCAGAAGTTGCCCTGATGTTCTAGCATACATGTATCCTTCAATCAGCAACATCAAAAACAAATGAACAAGTCATTTACCTTATTGCTGCTTACAGGACCCAGATGTGTGCAAATTGCATGCTGTTTTGCCTAAAAGCCAACAGGGATCACGCTGCAATTAATTTACCGGCCGTGAAGCGCTTTCTCATATCATAAAATCCCTACAGTGCAGAAGGAGGCCATTCCGCCCATCGAGTCTGCACCAACCACAATCCCACCCAGACCCTATCCCCATCACCGCATGCATTTACTCTAGCTAGACCTCCTGACACTATGGGGCAATTTAGCATGACCAATCCACCTAACCCGCACATCTTTGGACTGTGGGAGGAAACCGAAGCACCTGAAGGAAATCCATGCAGACACGAGGAGAATGTGAAAACTCCGCACAGACAGTGACTCAAGCCAGGAGTTGAACCCGGGTCCCTGGCTCTGTGAGGCAACAGTGCTAACCACTGTGCCACCGTGCCGCTCCAGGTCCTGAGGATGTCAAAGACGTAATATAAATGCAAGTTCTTCCCTTACAATTTCTAACAGGTCCAAGTGAAGATTTGGATAGGTATGGAAAGAATGCAATTGGAAAACTAAATATAGGTGAAATTTAAAGGTTTATGGACAATTTAAGGCAAGTGTTAGAATTAGAGGATAAAAGTTCAGCATGTTGCTTTGTTCGCAATTGACTGCGTAGATCAGAACACAATCTTTTATTTAATGGCTCCTCAAGTGGAGGTGGTGTTGCATGAAGTTGCAGCAAACACACTGCCCTCCTTGATATTTAGACGCACCACTTCACAGAGGTCAGTACTGCAGCATGTCTGGAAGGCAATGGGGCAGGCTTGAGATCGAACTGGCCATTCTTCTCTGTTGCATGGTAGATGCCCTTACAGCTGACAACAGGCAGAGCTCAGCAAGTGATTTTGTAAGGATGTGATAGCTCTAATTAGTGTGCTTTTTGGTAGGCAAACAATTACACAGTCAGGCATTCACATATCTTAGAGGTGTCACTGGCTCTGCCATTCTAGCTTCCAGTGGTAAACTAGGAGCTTCTATTTGCAGATTTATAACTCAGTTGATCACCTCTTCCACAGTCGCATCTGCCAGTCATCCCTTCATTGGTCTGCATCTTATTTGTGCAAACACCTCAGGTAAGGGCATTTCAATTGGTGAAACCATTGATATCAGAGTTAAAAACATCTTAAAAAGTTGGTACATTTTTCTCAAGATGTGTTTTACTCAAGATGGGAAAAATAAAAAATAATGAAGTCAAAATGTTAAATAGCTAAAATATATTTAATGTCACCTTATTGTGCTGTTCCTACTACCTTTCAAGAAAGCAATAAGCTCCTAACAACATTGGAAAATGGTTCACCAGATTTTAAAGCTTAAATTAAGCTCTGATTTGTTTCAAGTGAGACCTTCTTGAATTGGTCTCCACCTCACCATAAATATGCATCAACTGCAAATGGGGTGGAGATGTGTTGTTCAATTCATTATGTCCAGTCAACAGGAACACATGGGACAAAGTGGACTTGAAAATTGATCCCTGTATCTGAATATTAGTCAATTCTAAAATATAGTTGATAGAAGAAGTGGGAGGCAAGTTATTCCCTATTGTGATTCGTTGGATATGTAGAGATTGTTACAACTATTCCTGAAGATTGTGTAATAAAAGCAAAATCCTGCAGGATGCTGGAAATCTGAAATAAAAGCAGAAAATTCTGGAAAAGCTCAGCAGGTCTGTGGGAGAGAGAGACACATTTAACGTTTTGAGTCTGTATGACTCTTCTTCAGACTCTTCCCATATAACACTTCGATCTTACTCTGAAGATTGTGTAAATTAATGACAAAGAAGTATAATATATAGATCCATAGAAAAGTTATAGCACAGAAGGAGGCCATTCAGCCCATTTGTCCATGCCAGCCCAAGGACACTTATGTGCTCTTTCTAATCCCACCTTCCTGCACCCGGCCCAAAGCCTGTAGCTTACAGCACTTAAGGTGCAGATCCAAGTACTTTTTAGAAGAGTTTAGGGTCTCCACCTCTACCAGCAACTCAGGCAGCAAATTCCAGACACCCACCACCCTCTGTGTAAAAAGGTTCTTCCTCATGTCCCTGCTACTCCAACTGCTACTCAACTTGAATCTATGTCCTCTGGTCTAGAATTCTGCACCAAGGAAAATAATTTTATCCTGTCCACTCTATTTGTTCCCCTCAGAATTTTGTACATCTCAATCAAATCAACTGTCAACCTTCAGCCTTCTTTGTTCCAAGAAAAATAGCCCCTATCCAATAATCCAATCTCTCCTCATAGTTCCACGTTTCTAGCCCTGGCAACATTCTTGCAAACCTCCCCTGCACTTTCTTCAGAGCAATTATATCCTTCCTGCAATATGGCGACCACGTCAAAGAGCTTTCGTTAGCTACTCAGGAATCTTCAACCTCAATCAAAGGTTGATTCCATATTCCCACAGTAGGGCTTGTGCTCCAGCAGATCTTATCTGGAGAATTTGCTAATGCATTTCGGCCTTGATTTCCGTCCATTACAATTAGCGGTGCACTCATAGAAATCATAGAAACCCTACAGTGCAGAAGGAGGCAATTCGGCCCATCGAGTCTGCACCGACCACAATCCCACCCAGGCCCTACCCCCACATATTTTACCCGCTAATCCCTCTAACCTACGCATCCCAGGACTCTAAGGGGCAATTTTTTTTTTTAACCTGGCCAATCAACCTAACCCGCACATCTTTGGACTGTGGGAGGGAACCGGAGCACCCGGAGGAAACCCACGCAGACACAAGGAGAATGTGCAAACTCCACACAGACAGTGACTCGAGCCGGGAATCGAACCCGGGACCCTGGAGCTGTGAAGTGCAGTGCTGACCACTGTGCTACCGTGCCGCCCATGTTCACTCATGACCTCTCCCCAAGTTATGGGGATAGGATTTGGGTGTGGGCCTGGATAAGATCCTCTTTTGGAGAGTTGGTGCTGACTCGAGGGGCTGAATGGCTTCCTTCTGCAGCTGTAAGGAATATATGAAAATGTACCCTTGATGCTACACCCTGCCGCGTATCATGCTTTGAATTAAACCCCTTTAAAATATAAACATCTTTCACTCGTAAGCTCAATAAAAGGACAGAGCCTTGGAGGGACAGCTCAGTTTCATTGACCAGTTCTATAAATATACCACTAACCTTGCCATGCCTTCTTATGTCGAAAGTGATCAGCCCAGATTGCCTTGCAAAGTCTCATTAACATCTAGGACTTGGTGCTTAGGTGGAAGAGTTTCCTGCAGGCTAGTGAATGACAGTTTGATATGGTTGATCTCACAGAATGCCTAGCATTATAATAGATAGATAATCAGCCACCTCTCAAACTCCTACAGCATTATCCTTGGGTATGTGCTCTCCTTCCAGTAGGATAGATCCACCAGCATTGGGGCATTGTGTCATGCAAGCAGATGGGAGGGCTTTAAGAGTTCATAGAATCCATTGAATCCTACAGTGCAGAAGGAGGCCTTTCGGCACATCACCGACCACAATCCCACCCAGGCCCTATCCCCATAACCCCATGCATTTACCCTAGCCAATCCCCCTGACACTAAGGAGCAACCTAGCATGGCCAATCCACTTAACCCGCACATGTTTGGAGTGTCGGTGGAAACCGGAGCACCTGGAGGAAACCTGCACAGACATGGGGAGAACGTGCAAACTCCACACAGACAGTCATCCAAGCCGGGAATCAAACCCGTGTCCATGGCGCTGTGAGGCAGCAGTGCTAGCCACTGTGCTGCCGTGCCACCCCGCAGTTCACAACAGTAGCTGCATACCTTATGAAGCTTCATAGCTTCAGGCCAAACAAGGTCAAGAAAAGGCTACTAACATCCAGGAGGAGGCTGCTTGCAACAGTCTCCAGCAGATGTCTCCTGGTGGGAGTTTTGAAGGAGGTGTTCCAAGTTAAGGAGATGGCCCCCAGTATTTTTGGCTCAGAATCTGAAAGGGGGCACAATCTATGAGATTCTTAAATATAAATAAAATGAAGTCTTGCTGTTCAACACGGTGAAAGCGTAGTTGTAGTTTTGTTCTGCTTGGTATGACACCAATGTATTTTTCTATAAAACTGTCTAAAATAGTCAAAAGTGGCAATAGGAGGATCGAGAGGTCCAGGATGCACTGGCCGTCCATGAAGGTGGCAGAACTGCAACAGACTCAGAAGGTGATGAGGCCGTCATGAATCCACAACAGTGGCACAGAATGACTTGCGCAGCTCCTCATCTATAGAGGCAGAGACTGAGGTATCTTCAGATGTCTGAGACACAAGACCCAAGGAGGCTCAGGCTCTCAAGAGCTGCATTCACATCCTTTAGACATGCTGGTGGGGGAGACCTAGTCCAACTGTGTTGGAGGTCAATGTTGCATTCAACTTCTTTGCAACAGGGTCCTTGCAGGCATTACTCAGCCTGCTGCACACCACTCCATCAAGATCTTCATTGATGCTGTGTCCAGAAGGACAGGAAGTGACATCTCTTTCACAATGGACCACCAGAGTTCACACAAAGGAGCCAGAGGGTTTGTGGAGATTGTAGCTTCCCCCAGGGCACGGGAGGCTATTCACTGTACGCATGCCACCATAAAGCCTCCAGCTGGCCAGCCCTGCACTTTCATTAACAGGAAGGCTTTCCCCTCATTGAACATCCAACTGGTCTGAGACCATCATCGGTGGATAATGTAGGGATGCGTGAGGTACCCAGGCAGCAGCAATGACTCATTCACTCTGCGTAACGCGCAGGTGCCAGACCTATACAGTGGCCCTGATACCCTGGATGGATGACTTCCAGGTGGCAAGGGTTACCCATCGAAGAAATGACTCATGACTCCAGTGAGGGCACCCAGAGCAGATGTGGAGAGGAGCTTTAATGATAGCCATGGAAACACCAGGGCCATGATTGAGCAAACAACTGGAATATTGAAAACAAGGTTCAGATGTCTTGACAGATCAGGGGAGACATTTCATTTCGCTCCATCTCGTGTTTTCCTCATAGTAATAAAATGCTGCGCCCTCCATAACCTCGCTATTCAGAGAGGGGATGCCCTTGAGGAAGAGAGGATGCCAGATGGAGGCCATTTATCTAAGTTGAGGGTAAAGATGAGGTGACAGAACATACTCATATTCAGGCAGAAGGTCCTGGACATGGTTATATGGATTACCGAGACACAAGGGATGCCTTGGTAAGCCATCGATTCCAATAGGTTATGAAGTCCTGGTCTCGGAGAGGCGAGCACAACATGTGTCTAAACATAATCCCATGTGAAATCTTTGATTTGATTTATTATTGTCACATGTATTAACATACAGTGAAAAGTATTGTTTCTTGTGCGGTATACAGACAGAGCATACCATTCATAGAGAAGGAAATGAGAGAGTGCAGAATGTAGTGTTACAGTCATAGCTAGGGTGTAGAGAAAGATCAACTAAGTGCAAGATAGGTCCATTCAAAAGTCTGACAGCAGCAGGGAAGAAGCTGTTCTTGAGTCGGTTGGTGCGTGACCTCAGACTTTTGTATCTTTTTCCCGAAAGAAGAAGGTGGAAGAAAGAATGTCCATGGTGCGTGGGGTCCTTAATTATGCTGGTTGCTTTGCCAAGGCAGCAGGAAGTGTAGACAGAGTCAATGGATGGGAGTCTGGTCTGCGTGATGGATTGGGCTTAATTCACGACCTTTTGTAGTTCCTTGCAGTCTTGGGTAGAGCAGGAGGCATACCAAGCTGTGATACAACCAGAAAGAATGCTTTCTATCGTGCATCTGTAAAAGTTGGTGAGAGCCGTAGCTGACATACCAAATTTCCTTAGTCTTCTGAGAAAGTAGAGGTGTTGGTGTGCTTTCTTAACTATAGTGTCAGCATGGGGGGACCAGGACAGGTTGTTGGTGATCTGGATACCTAAAAACTTGAAGCTCTCGACCCTTTCCACTTCGTCCCCATTGATGTAGACAGGGGCATGTTCTCCTTTACGCTTCCTGAAGTCGATGACAATCTCCTTTTTGGTGACATTGAGGGAGAGATTATTGTTGCCGCACCAGTTCACCAGATTCTCTATCTCATTCCTGTTCTCTTTCTCCTCATTGTTTGAAATCTGACCCACTAGAGCGGTCGGCATGTTTAATATTTGTGTACCATGTGAACATGTCGCTGTCCTGTCAACACACTTACCATGAAACCCACCCAGACCCAATTTGCCTAATTGCCCTTTAATCCGGTGTACTTCAGCCGAGGTGCCAGGGGTCAGAAGGCTGCCCACTTCCTGCTTCAGATCATGTTCCCCGCGCCGGAGCATATTATTCAACCCCCAGTGAATAAATATTTTAAAATAGATAGATCTGCAGCTATGTACTTGACTGCCAGTGTTAAATAGTTTTGACTGTCGGAAAACACCAGCTCGAAATCTGTTAGACCCGAAGACCAGGTGGATCTTTCCCACTCTGAGCAGGTTTTAGTTACAGGGCCCACTGCCAGTGCCCAGGAGAGTCACTGGAATTGAGCAGCCATTTATTTTCAGTAGAGGAGTTTGAGATCAGAAAACCAGAAACACGACGTCAGCCTCATTTTCACGGATGTGTCGAGCTTGCACAAAATGCAAATGTGAGCTCACATCCACCCATTTATGGAGGCTCTGGAAATCCGGGGAAATATTCGGCTCCCTTTTCTCTGTAGTGCTGAGACTGAAGGAAAGGAATATCAGGACCACAATGCCATGGAATATGGCCCAAAGCTAATAATGAGGAATAGAAGGGATTACAAAATAGCAGGGCCTTAGCTATTGGAAGAGGGCATTGAAAGAGAAGCCAATTAACCACGGGGGCGAGCCTGCACTCACCATCTGCAGGAGTGGTGACGCACGTTCAAAATCCAGAAAATGCAATTTGCGTTCGTGAGTTTCCAAGTTCCAATCTTGCATCCCCCTTGCAGGCAGAGTGGCATCAAATGTGCCATGGGACCCCAGGAAATTCATTTTAACACATTACCATACCCCCTTCACCGGATATTCTGTGGGCACTGGCGTGGTGTAATGCCGGCGCCATTTATAACAGCTTCACCCGGACATGAACCTGTCGTGGGGGTCTCCCTGGGGGCATAAGTCTGTGCATAGCCCCTGGGGGAGAGGGGCATGGCCAGCCACTGGCCTGACAATGCCCCCTGGCACTTCCCCTTGGCACAGATTGGCCCTGTCAGGTTGGCACCATGCCCATGCAGTCCCAACGGGAGCCTCATGGGGAATGGGGGGGGGGGGTTGGAATTTATTCAGATTTTGTTGTGGGCAAGGAGGTGACGGAGGAGCTGGGGATGCCAGTGATGGATGTTGGGGGTGGGGGGGGGGAGAGGTGTGTGATGGGTGGTGGCTCTGACAGTAGATGGGGGGGAGGACCAATGATCAGGGGAAAGGGCTGATGATCGGTGGTGGTGGGAATCTGGCTGATGATCGGGAAAAGGGATGTGGAGAGACGTGGCAACTTCGATCGGGGATGGGGAGGGAAGCCCTCCATGGTGTACTGGAAGGCAGATTTATTCCTGCTCTATTATTGGGGCGCCCTTTAAACATAGCACCCCGATTTAAATTTTATTTATTTATTAGTGTCACAAGTAGGCTTACATTAACACTGCAATTAAGTTACTGTGAAAATCCCCTAGTCGCCACACTCCGGCACCTGTTTGGGTACACGGAGGGAGAATTTTAGCGTGGCCAATGCACCTAACCAGCACGTCTTTCAGACTGTGAGAGGAAACCGGAGCATCTGGAGGAAACGCATGCAGACACGGGGATAATGTGCAGACTCCACACAGACGCTGACCCAAGCTGGGAATCAAACCCGGGTCCCTGGTGCTGTGAGGCAGCAGTGCTAACCACTGTGTCACTGTACCGCCCCTGTACTGATTTCAGAGCAGCCGGGTTTTGCCGGTGAGTGGAGACCCTGCCCCTCCTGTATGACGGCGTGAAACGCGCCCCCTTGATTTTTTTAGGGAGACTTTTGCAAGATCTGAAGAGAAAATTGACTGGTTTCTCTGGAGAGAAACTTGCCGGTTTTCACAGTGGAAACAACACTCTGCCATTTTTGGTAAGATTCCCCCCATTATGTACAAATTAGTTTGAGACAGAGAGTAATAATATTATGATAGGGTCGTGCAATGGAAGTAAATCATGGGGGAAAGGCAATGAATCTAAAAGGAGAGACCTGTTATAGAAAGCCATGGTGGAAGTCAAGTGATCAATGATATATGCAAATTTGAAAAAAAGTACTTGCAGTTATTTTGTATATTCGTAGGTTAAGCAGAAAGGGGTAATGTCACTTTTGAAATTAAAATGTAAATGTAAAGTCGCCATCGTCCCCGATGACCATAGGCCGCTATCCACTTTGAGAGGGGATTGGCTGGAATTAAGTTTCACACAATGTATTGAGCATGTGTATACTGACATACGCAGTAATTTCTAGTCTAGAGCCGTATTTTCAACACTGCATCACAAGCCGCTCTAATACTTATTGGCACTAGAGGTCCCCACACAACAGTTACAACAGGATTTCAATCTAGGACCTTGTATATCTTTTAACATGAGTCTAGATATTAGACTCAGCAATGTTACTGTACAAGTCAGTAACATTTCTTAGATTAATTCCTGCACTAAAATAGTAGAGTAAGAAGTCTCACACCAGGTTAAAGTTCAACACGTTTATTTGGAATCACTACTTTTCGGAGCGCCGCTCCTTCATCAGGTGAGTGTAGGTAAAATAGTAGACAATGTAATATTTTGTGTTATTTCTCGGTTAGAGTTTGCGACATGATGGGTCTAATTTCCACCTTCTTTGTGCCCAGGGGAATGCTTAATTTGGAGGCTAATCCAGCACAACCCCTCTTAGATTGAAAGATCAGAGAGGAGGCGGCAGCAAGAAAACGCAGCTGTGTTTTAGGTCCAGGTATCGAACGGTATCTTTGGGTGGTGTGGAGGTCATCTGGCTGCTGCTTGAAACAACAGCACGAAGGCCCGACAACCAACAGTCATTACTGCTGCTTAGTTGACTTCCCATTTCCAATGAAGGTGCATGCTGCCTGGCTAAAGGCCTGGTTAGAGGTAGGAGGGGAAGCAGTCAGAGTACAGTACCTTATAAAAAAGGTCAATCATATTCCGGCTATTATCACAGAATCATAGAATCCCTACAGTGCAGAAGGAGGCCATTTGGCTCATCGAGTTTGTACCGACTCTTACCCAGGTTTA
Source organism: Mustelus asterias (assembly GCF_964213995.1). NCBI lineage: Eukaryota > Metazoa > Chordata > Chondrichthyes > Carcharhiniformes > Triakidae > Mustelus > Mustelus asterias. Next base: position 83,916,046 of record NC_135807.1, on the reverse strand, counting down.
TCACACAACCGCACATATTTACCCCTCTAATCTCCCTAACCTATATAAATTGGAACACTATGAGCAGGATTTTCCGGCCGCCCTTGCCCTAAAACTGGAAAATACATCCCGACGTCAATGGAACTTTTCAAGGTCCGCCCCCTGCCCGCTACGATTCCCGTGGCGGACGGGATGGGAAAATTTCCCCCTATATATCAGGATCATAATATTAGAGTACCTTTTGTATGTTCGCTTTAATCAGTCATACTCATTGAAATGTGTTTAATTACAGTTTTTGAAGTTATTGATAAATGGTAAATATTGCATTTTGCCTGTATTTATAATGATGCAGAATACTTACTTACCTTTTGAAAAATTATCTGTTCTGTGTCGACTCAATGCAAAACATCTAGAAGTAGGTCTGTTACCTGTGTGCTTAACCAGAGGCCAGAGGATCTTGGGTTCGAATAATGATCAAATTTACCCTGTCTTTCATGCAAATAAGATGATTAAAATAAGTACTGATCATGTCTTAAGATGTGAAGCGAGAGCAGCAGGTAATGTTGTTAGGGACTGTACACTGTTTTTGCTATACAATCACCAGCATTACCTTTGAACATTCCTTAGTTTCAGCAATTCTGGTGGCACAGTGGTTAGCACTGCTGCCTCACAGCGCCTGGGTTCCTGGGTTCGATTCCCGCCATGGGTCACTGTCTGTGTGGAGTCTACACGTTCTCCCCGTGTCTGCATGGGTTTCCTCCTGTAGTCCGAAAGACATGCTGGGAGGTGCATTGGCCATGCTAAATGCTCCCTCAGTGTACCCCAACAGGAGTTGGAGTGTGGCGACTGGGGGATTTTCACAGTAACTTCATTGCAGTGTTAATGTAAGCCTACTTGTGACAATAATGAATAAACTTAAAACTTACCCCTAAAAGTAAGCAATCATTCAAAAATAATCTCAGCAGTGCCAGGATTCAGTACTGGGCACTGCTGGTACTGCAGGAAGGAGCAAGAAGGAGAGTGATGACTGCTGCAGGAACGCAAGTCCCGGGCGTTTCGGGTATTTTAGGAATTTGAGGGCCCAGGGAATTGAGAGGGGGCTAGGTGACAAGGAAGGATTTGGAAGTGACATCTTGGGATCTTGGACAGGGGGGAGACAACCCCTGATGCACAGAAGAAACCCTCCCCAGCCCATATAAGGTGCCCCTTTCCTTCCTGTCATTTTTCAACCTCATTATGGCAATGGCAGCATATTATCCTGGCCAATAAGCTTGCTATCAAGCTTAATTGACCTTTAATCATGCATTCAAATAGGGAGGCACCTGCTGTCCTAATGTATTATAGGGGTCAGCTTGAAGGTGGGTGGGCAGGTGGTGGGCTAACCACCCAACGCACTTTGGATGTCCCCCTCACTAAAAACACAGCTGGCGGGTCAGGCCCTAAAATAGCTCCTCCATTGCAGTGGGAATATTAATCTCTATATCAGGACAGATATAAACTCAGACATCTTCAAATCACAGACAGAGCTGCTACAGAATCTCCATTTTCATAATGTGGGGTTGAATTGGACTTGGTACTGAAATTGGCTTCAATGTGCTGAAGGACTTGTTGAATGGAATTGGATTAGCCTAAGGCCCACTTTTAAAACCACATTGAGAGCTCGATCATAGAAATCATAGGAACCCTACAGTACAGAAAGAGGCCATTTGGCCCATCGAGTATGCACCAACCACAATCCCACCCAGGCCCTACCCCCATATCCCTACATATTTACCCACTAATCCCTCTAACCTACACATCTCAGGACACTAAGGGCAATTTTTAGCATGGCCAATCAACCTAACCCGCACATCTTTGGACTGTGGGAGGAAACCGGAGCACCCGGAGGAAACCCACGCAGACACGAGGAGAATGTGCAAACCCCACACAGACAGTGACCGGGAATCGAACCCAGGTCCCTGGAGCTGTGAAGCAGCAGTGCTAACCACTGTGCTACCGTGCCGCCCTCAACATGTTTATAATTCATTAGAAAGTTTAACTAAATTAATGATCTCACTCAGATAATTGAGAAGTGGAAATAAAGAATTACCTGTGAACCAGGAAAATCAAGTCTATTTCAGAGGTCTCTGGGCAAGATCTTCTAATGATCTTCTAGTGCTTAAATCAAAACATTTTGCCTCCGGTTGCCACTTCTATATACTGTATTTTTACAGTAGCTGATGCTTTATCATCTTTTCTAACACTTGGTAAAGAGACCACTTTCAATTCTTTGTTTTGAAACATTGTTTTATAATTTAATAACATTGTTTTGAAATTGTGCGGAGAATGTTGGGTTAGTCATTATAAGATTTTGAGTGATATTGTTCTGTTTTTGTATCTTTGCAGCACTTCGATCAGTTACATGTCTGAATTATGCGTTGTCATTAACCACTGCAATCCTCTGCTATGTGTTTTACACCACAATTGATGGCTGTATAGAAAATAAATTTGTTATTAGCTTCAACATACTTATTTGTGTTGTAGCTTCTTTAATATCAGTTCATCCAAAGATCCAGGTAAGCATATTACAAATCTTAATTTTGTAATAATTTTTAATATCGTCTCTTTTAAAAATGATCCCAAGATTTCTTTAACGTTTTTACAACAGAAAATATAATTTAAATGAATGTATGTGAATTAAGATAACTAAACTTGGATTAAGAATTGATACTGATGAATTAGACATATAAATTAAAAGAAAACTTTGGCTCTTAGTAGCTGACTGCATTATTATAATATAAGTAAAAATTGTTCTTGAGGCAAGAATTATCCAGGTGCATTCAGTAGAAATTGTGTGGTATCCCAGTGGTCATGATTAGGGATCTCAATATCTTGAGTCCATATTGAACTATGGTAAAAGTGGGGCCGAACGGTGGCATAGTGGTTAGAACTGTTGCCTCACAGCACCAGGGATATGGGTTCAATTCCAGCTTCGGGTCACTGTCTGTGTGGAGTTTACACATTCTCCATGTTTGCTTAGGTTTACTCCAGGTGCTCCGAATTCCCCCCACTGTCCAAAGATGTGTGGATTAGGTTGATTGGCCATGCTAAATTAACCCTAGTGTCAGGGGGATTTGCAGGGTAAATATGAGGGGTTATGGGAATGGGGTCTGGGTGGGATTGTGGTCAGTGCAGACTCGATGAGCCAAATGGTCTCCTTTTGCACTGTAGGGATTCTATGAAGTTTTGAAAGATCTGGTCATTGCTAGCTCAAAATGGCTAGTTTTTATCATTAAAACAATCAGTTCACTAATGTACGCATGTAAGCCAGTTCCACATTACTACCGGAATTCTCTGGCCTCCCATCAGTGGGTTTCTTGGCAGCAAGAGACGGCACGCCGTTCAGTAGCAGCGGGATCTTCTGGTCCCACTGTTGTTAATGGGCACCAGAATCCCGTGGCTTTGATTCTCTGGTGCAGCTAAAATGAATGGAGATTTGGCTGAGCGCCAAATTCCCTGTTCTCGCTGGCAGTGGAGGTGGGATGAACAAGATCGGGAAATCCCGCATGGGATTTTCCACTGAAGCCACCCCATGCCGTCAGGAAACAAACAGTGGGGATGCACTGCTGGCGGAACCAAAGAATCCGCCACTAGTGAGCAGCCAGAGAATTCCAGCCTGCATGTTTGGCTTCAGTAATTTCATTGCAAATAGGAATGGACAATAACTGCTGCCTGCCCAATCCCATCCACAGAATAAAGAAGCGTTACGCTCTCTGTAAAATTGCTGTCCAGAAAGAGTTTTACCTGTTTGAAGATTCTCTCCCCTCACACTTGATTTAAGTTCCTGTCAACATAAAATTAAGTCTGGAATTTCCTTTAGAAATTTTGACACTTCACACTCAAACAGGTTTACTTTGAAAACAGAGAACAAGGAATTTCACACCATTGCATTTTTACACTAATATTTGAAGTAGCTGACTTTAGCAGGTATGTGCAATGAGGGCTGCCTCGCTCAAGCTGACTGGCTTTTGTTTGTTTCAACTCATGCACAGTTAAATCAATATTAGTGTTACAGTAAGATGTAAGTTGAATAACCTAATTTAAATATAATTTTGCATTCATATTACAGAAACACCTCTGATTTTGATTTGATTTGATTTACTATTTTCACGTGTTATACAGTGAAAACTATTGTTTCTTGCGCAATATACAGACAAGGCATACCATTCATAGAGAAGGAAAGGGGACAGTGCAGAATGTAGTGTTACAGCCATAGCTAGGGTGTAGACTAATCGCGGGTTTGTTTTTCTGCCTCTTATTCTCTCATATTCTTTTTTCCCTTTTTAATGTTAACTTCAATATTGTTTAATCTCTTTATAAAAGAGTGTTCCATCTGCAAATTCTTGTCCATTGAAATCAGTGGAAAGACAATTACAAACAGTGCCACCAGGGTTTTGCTATAAACCACCTACTATAGGCAAGGCTCTGTCATTGGGTTGGGTGAATTTTAATGCCCTTCCCCATCCCACCACTAATGGACAGTGAAGGTGAGGGCATGGCTAAAATATACGGAATGCAAACTCTTGACTCAAACCCACTAAGTTCCACATTGATTGGGTAGGTTTTGGTGTGACCAACTAATACAGTTTTGAGAGACAGATCCATCATTGCCATATATAGGTGGAATTTGAATGTATTGCCACCAGCATGTATCTCCCAGGGCTCAGTGAGGTAGGGCATGTCATGAGCCTAGTTAAAGGTCAGCTGTTCCAATATTAAGAAGGTGTTAGTTTTCACAGCTTATTTCTCAGTTCCCTCTAGTAAACTGCCTGCTGAGAGTTCTTGTGGTGACACATGTGTTAGTAAAGTTTAGAAGTGCTCACTTACACATTAGTGTGGGTGGCCCAAAGGCTGCTTTAGATTGGACTTTGGAACTGGAATGTAATCAGCAGTCATAGCAATGCCATATTATGGAGGAAGCTGCAAATGAAAACCAGAGAGGTGAGTAACAGGGAGAGATTGAAGTCATGAAAGGCGCTTAACAGCATGTACAGACAGAAGCTTAGCTTCCTTAACTTCTCAGGTGCTTTCTGCGGCCTTCTAGAACAACAACTACTCGCAGCCGAGCCCGATGGCCATGCATTGCTGGTCTCTGTCAAAGTCATTGCTGCCCTCAATTTATTTGCCTCTGACTCCAGGGTGCTACTGGAGGCACAGATGATCACTCGGTTAGCTGCACGTAAATGCACAAGGTGGGCGATGGATCAGTCTTTTTTTTGCTGGGGGTGGCGACATGTGCCTTCCCCTGTGATAATTTTTGTCAGAATGAGCAGGCACTCAGATTCACCGGCCCCATTCTCCCAATTTTTTGGCGCATCGGGTTAGGAGATGTGCGTGTCGGCCATTTTGTGGGATTCGCACATGCATTCCTGACGCATGCGCGTCTGCCACTGCCGGAGAGCAAGCGTGGTCAAGACCACGCTGGAAACCGGCGGGAAGACCAGGTCAGTGATTTTAATCTGTTTTTAATGTAATTTAAATGTCATTATTCAGCCCGGGACTGAATTCTCTGGGCCCGATAGCATCTCCCACTCCGCCAGTAGTATTTCACTCCCGCAGGGTTTAGAGTAGCTCCCCATGTTTGGGGAAGTAGCGGAAGACCCTGCTGGAGTGAAGGGGGGGCAATCGGGGACCCCCAGGCGTTGAGCGATTGGGGCTGGTGCTCCCTGGGCATGGGCACCCTGGCAGTGCCCAATGGGCAAAGTGCCCATGCCCAGGGGGCACCTTGGCACTGCCCATCGGGCATGGGGCAGAGCCAAGGGGGCGGAGCCTATTGTGGGGCAGGGCTTAGGGATGATCGTGGGGGTGGCGGGTCCCGCTGCCACTCTGCATGGTGATTGGTCTGGGCTGGAGGGGTGTTTTGCTGGGGTGGGTCTGCCTCCCGAGTGGGGGGAGGGGGTCTGCCTCCCGTGGGGGGGGGGGATCTGCCTCCCGTGGGGTGGGGGGGGCGATCTGCTGGGGTGGGGGGTGGGGGGATCATCACTACTGGGGGGAGCTTGCTGGAGATCAGGGTGCTCCAGGGCAGTGGGGAGGGGTCGGGGCTGGCCTGGGAATGCTCGTGGAGCTGCGATTGGGCCTTGGGGGGGTGGTTTGGAGGGGCAGCACTGCGGGGGTCCCAGGCTGGCTAGCATTCGAGCTGGCCAGCAAACGGGAGTCTGACAGTGTGGGGTCACTATGCATGCTGTTTAATGAAAGGAAACTTAACAATGTAATGTTTTCTCAAACACCCATATGCCTGCCCTTGGTGAATTACTATTGTTTCCTTAGTTTACCTATTGCTTCTACATAGTGCAACTTCTATGATTTCCGTACTGGTCAAAGCAGGCTGTTTGGAACTCCTGCTGAGACAATCTTGTTCTACAACCTCTAGATCTTGGAGCCCAGGAGTGCCCTACCACAGGTTGCTCCACTTGCACTTGTGCAAGGGCAGCCTCAGCCATTCGGAGATGAGGCAGTAAGTTGGGTACTGCCCACAGGAGGGGCAACAGATGAGACATGGGTATGCTTTGAGTGTAGATCCCACTTCCATGTTCCCTTTCAACATCATTTCCCTCCTAGGTTTTGGTATGTCATTGCTCCCACGCTGCTGCAGAGTAGCTTGGTGCAGATCAGTGATGTGTTGTAAGACCGCAGCCAAGATATTTATCGTTCTGTTAAAGGCAGGGGCATGCTGTTTTCCAAAATCTACACTGCTGTGGTCATAGCTGACAGGTGCTTATTTGATAGTCATGCTTGAAGTTTCAAGGAGGCTACACCCTCCACGAAAGATATTCTTGCAGTGATCTGTGACATCAAGCCATTAATGATGGAGTTGGACTTCTCCGTCCTCTCTACCATTGTGGAGAGACAGCAGTACCTCATAAACTTGCTGCCTTTTCACTGACGACCCCTTTGATTCAGTTCCCATGTAGAGTTCAGCAGAGCTTGGAGAGCCATCAGTGTCTGTTCGAGATGACTTGTGAAGTGTGATTCACTGGGTGAACACCCAATTTGCTGTCAAACTGGCCCCATCAAACAGCAAGTATTTGTGCTGTTGCCTGGTAGTGCACTCTGTGACAGTGCACACTCAGCTGAAATGAGGTCCCCCGAGGAACCACCTTCAGGAAAATTAAGCTCTACAGTTGAAGGCCCTGGAGGAGAGAAGAAAGGGATATGAATTAATGTCCATGTTTTTGCCCCTCATCACAATCAGGCCTATCATATTTCACTAGTTACTGAAATAAGGTTTACAGGACTATAGTCTGATTTTTTTTATCCTCGAGGTGTGTATAAGGAGTTGGGAAAATTCCTGGTTTGGCTCGCCTGCCTCTGACAAAAGTACCCACAAAGGCAGGATCTTCATTGCCAAAGGGTGTGGCTGTGGACTGGACTCTGGCTAACCAACTCAGGAAAGATATCAGAGGCAGACACAGGGCTGCCGAGGTGGGCTGCTTAAAAGGCCAGCCTCAGTGCTCACCCCAATTAAAAGAAAAACACAAAGGCACTCCAGCCCTCACAGCCCACAGACTTCCCATACCTCATCCATGCACCTTATGCACAACACCCACCCCACAGTCTGTCATGCCCTCATGCCTTGTGATGCTCCTCCACCCACCCCATGGCCCCCTCATGCCCTCTATGCCATGTTATGCCTCTCCAACCACCCTCATGGTCACTCATCCCTTACATAAACTATGCCCCTTCACCCACCTGCCAATGGCCTTATACTCCCAGTGCCAAGCTATGACACTTCCATGCACGTAGACCCACTATACATTGTATAGAACCAATGAACCCTATGGTGTCAGATGTTTAAAAGAAAGCTTTTAAAAAGTAATTCACTCATAACTTTCTACTGTGTTTTTAAAAAGTCATTTCACTTCAAGGCATAAAAGTGTCAAACATCCAGACACTTTAGAGTATCAATAACAGAAACCACAAGTCATTGAAACCACTTAACCTTGTATAAATAAACATTAACCAAAAAGATCAGAAAGGCTGAGCTGTCGATCAAGCAATGTTTTCTCTGGGCTGCTGCTACTTCAACAAGAGTAATGGTTGCCAGGCCTCTCAGCCAAGCATACATAATGAGTCTTGGGCTCTCAGCCAAGCAAGCATACATAATAAATTAAACCAAAGAGAAAATACTGGAAAAGCTCAGCAGGTTTGGCAACATCTGTAAGGAGAGAAAAGAGCTGATGTTTCAAGTCCAGATAACCCTTTGTCAAATACATAATAAATGATTTGTATTGCTCAGCAGGTAACAGGACATTGAAAGAAGAGGTCATTGGACACTACAGTGTGCTGGGAATGGTCAATGTGGCATTGTCGGATTTCTGACAGCCCGTAGAAGGTGTCATTTTGTCCAAAGCAGTTAACCAGGCAGGCTGAACTTTGCTACCAAATCAGATTATCCATCCAGAGTGCTATAGAGCCTTCTGGTGTGTGGGGGCAGACCACTGGCCTGGTTCCATTTGTGAACCATAGGGCAATCAGTGTGCCTGCTAGAAAACACCCAGCATAAAGGGGGTGTAGTCAGCACAATGTTTGGATGACCATGGGAAAGAAACCTCACAGGCGCAAAGCCTGTCCAGCCATTAATCTTGAGTGTCACTCCTCTTACCACAGGAGGGGATACTTTAAAATAGTATTCTACAGCAGCAGGAAACATTATAGGTTAAAAAAAATTAAAGATAAACCATTCTAATCTGCAAATGTCCAAGAAATAACTGATATTGAAGAACAGGATGTATTCTTTTAGGTGAAGTGGCAGAACCCCAAGGCTCTTTCTGGTTTGTAGATACAATGGTTAATGGCCGGAACACAAATTTTAAGGACACAGGAGCAGCAGTGTCCATACTTTCTGCTCCCACAAGCATGGCTGAGTTCTGAATTTCCCAGCAATGATGGTGTTCCAGTCAAACTGTAAGGAGAGATGACTGCTATATTAGTCCAAAGATGTGCGGGTTAGGTTGATTGGCCAGGTTAAAAATTGTCTCTGAGATGCATAGTTAGAGGGATTAGCGGGTAAATATGTGGGGGTAGGGCCTGGGTGGGATTGTGGTCGGTGCAGACTCGATGGGCCGAATGGCCTCCTTCTGCACTGTAGGGTTTCTATGAAGTATTATAACGGCACAGAGCTCACCGATATTCTATATCATCGTTCCTAATCAACATTGTCCTTTGTTGACCAGAGAAGCTTGTATAGCTTTGCATCTTCTTTATTCACTATTTACAGAAGAAAGACCAGTTGACCCAGGACACTGCGAATTAGTCTTCATAGACACAACTCCATCCCTCTGGCCACAGGAGGACAGCAGAGATCTTTCATTTCTATTCAAGGAGAGGCTAGACGAAGCAGGAGACAGGTGTGCCAAGAATGAAGGTGACCAACTGCAAGATGACATTCCAGACCTTAATTTTTTTCTTTTTTCGGGAAAGAGTGGAAATATGATAAACAAGGTGCCACTGATATCAATAACTATCTGCAGGAGGAGATCCTGATCCTTGCTTTCTTCTTTCAGGACAGCATAGATGATGCTGATGCCAACCCAGATGTCTCCACTGAGGGGGATCAGAATATTATTTAACAATGTGTTAATGAGGCATTTCTATTCATTAATTCTACTGAAGACACAAGTGATACACAACAACAACCTGATGTAGCAACTCTTTTATAGAGTGAAGAACCAAGACTAGACTTTGCTACTATTGTCTCTACTATTGCCTCTGCTATTGGTGAATTTGAAGTTAAATCTGGATACCATAAAGCTACAGAGACAATCACTACTTATCTTACTATGCCATATGTGTACAAGAAGGCGTCATTTCTCTACCTCTGAATTGCTGATGCTGGTGATAGTGTAGATTCTGATAAAGTTCCAGAGATGTTCAGACCCACTAAGAAGCAAACCCACACCTCCAGGGACCCAGGTTAGAGTCCCGGCTTGGCTCACTGCCAGTGTGGAGTTTGCACGTTCTCCTCGTATCTATGTGGGTTTCCTCCGGGTGCTCCGATTTCCTCCCACAATCCGAAAAATGTGCTGGTTAGGTGGATTGGCCATACTAAAGTCTCCTTCAGTGAACCCGAACAGGCACCAGAGTGTGGCGACTAGGGATTTTCACAGTAACTTCATTGCAGTGTTAACGTAAGCCTACTTGTGACTAATAAATAATAAATAAATAACCATCGAAGAGAGTGCACGAGTCAAACCGCTACCTAGCAAAAAAGGAACTCCTACAGTATTAGTAGCATAATCATCATTTTTTCTTTGGAATATTCTTGGATCTTCTCTTCATCTGTCTGATTTGTTCATAGATGAGGTGTTAATAAATAATACTTTGTTTTTTGTAGTAGTAGACCTCCTACAACTGTACAAATCTTCACAAGAGCTGAACGAGCTACATTCCTTCAAGTCAAAGCAGCCAGCAGTTCAACCTTTCCCTTAATTAACAAGGCCAAGAGAAAATAAAAGAAGAAAGTGAAAATTTCTGCTTGTTGCCTTTATACTGCAGGCCAGAATCAGAAATCCCCACCTTTGGGGTTCGGTGCTTTCGAAGGAGGAGGTTACGGAGAGCATACATCCTACAGATCATCAAGATAGATGAGAAACAGTTGAAAATTGTTGCCACAAGAGACTGAAGTAGGGTGAAGTAGGATGTGTAAATAATTAACGCTAATGAGTAGAACAAAAAACTTGGGCACGGTAGCACAGTGGTTAGCACTGCTGCTTCACAGCTCCAGCGACCTGGGTTCGATTCCCGGCTCGGGTCACTGTCTGTGTGGAGTTTGCACATTCTCCTTGTTCTGCGTGGGTTTCCTCCGAGTGCTCCGGTTTCCTCCCACAGTCCAAAGATGTGCGGGTTAGGTTGATTGGCCATGCTAAAAAAAAAATTGCCCTTAGTGTCCTGAGATGCATAGGTTAGAGGGATTAGTGGGTAAATATATGGGAGTAGGGCCTGGGTGGGATTGTGGTCGGTGCAGACTCGATGGGCCGAATGGCCTCTTTCTGTACTGTAGGGTTTCTATGATTTCTGTGAGTGTGGTATAAAGGATTAATATTTATTATGCTAATAGTTAGAGTGCATCATTAATGATGTCAGATTCTATGTATTTGGAAGCTGAGGGGAGGAGGTTCGAAAGGAATCCTGCTAAAATAGAGTAAATAGTTTGTTACAGCATGCTTTCCAACTCTCTTCTATCAAAGGCACCCAGAGCCCAGTCATGGTAATAATACATCCTTTAAATATTCAAGTTCAGGTTGGGTCTTGGTGCACACTATCTTTGTTGATGCACATTGGGGATGTGAGACCCCAAACCAATTCTAATCAGGTCGCTTGTTGAACTATGTAGGCCCTTTGAGACTGACATGCGTTTTGAAGGGAATTTTGCTTGTGTGTGGCCCGTTTGTTTCCTACACATTTAACTTCCAATTGTCACAGACCCGCACAGCTTAGAGGGAATATTAGTCACCACTGTGTTTAGCACTGCTGTCCCACTTTGACAGGGACCGCAGTTCAATTCCGGCCTGGGGTGACTCTCTGTGTGGAGTTTGCACATTCTCCCCATGTCAGCGTGCGTTTCCTCCGGATGCTCCAGTTAACTCCCACACTCCAAAGATGTGCGGGTTAGGTGGATTGGCTATGCTAAATTGCCCCTTAGTGTCAGGGGGACTAGTAGGGTAAATACTTGGAGATAAGGTGGGTTTTCTGTCAGTGCAGGCTTGATGGGCCGAATAGCCTCTTTCTGCACTGTAGGGACTCTATGATCCTATGTTGAAATCGGGCATTCCAACGTACTGACAAAATTCCCGGATTTGCCTCCAGTTATCATGCCTCCCATCCCCTCCCCACTTCCAGCCAGAACCCACCTCGAAATGAAAAAATATTAGAAGATTTAAATTGTGGTGTGAGGGAGAGCAAACAAAAATGAAGCAGATGTTGAAAGCATATGACAAGAGACAAAGTAATGTAAAGAAATCCTGCACAGAATCTTCTCAAGTATTGCCACTGACCGTTGCAGGGTAATAAAGCAGGGGAGTGTGGTCAGTGCTGAGTGTTGTGATGAATGAACCTGAGAGCAGTGATGAGTAAGTATTCAAGCTGTGTTCATACTTCAACAATGTTTGTCAAATAATTGATTTCTTTCCTGATCTGTAGGCTACATTCTTGGAACAATGTTCCAGGTATTGGTGTCTTGAGTGATGTTCCAACTATCTCCTTAGCAGCTATCTGGAGGGCTGCCTGCCCCCCGCTGGAGAAAATAAATGTTCCACCTCCTGTCCAGTGTTGAAAATCCCAGAACTCCATCTGTGATTGTTGGCATTCATAGGGAAAGGGCCTGCTTGATATAATTGCGCATTGCAGACGGGTAGAGATGCCCCTGTAAGCATCTTGGAACGAGCCTATGGCAAAAATAAATTTCCAGCACTCTTGAAACATGACTACATGGCCCAGCAGGTAGCAGTTCTTGTTTGAGGGGGTTTGAAAGATCAGCAGCAGCCAGTCGGGAGAAGTGTACTCTCCATAAACACGGCTTCTCAGAAATATCCAGGAAGTGCACTGTGGAAAACCACATTTTTCCTTCTGGGTTGGGTGCGCAATGACAGGAGAATTCCTGGCTCTACAAACCTAATCTTTAAAAATGGCCATCCACAGTTCTGATTTTTGGTTGGGGGCAACGGGGTGTGGTTAGGGGCTGCATGACTAAGCGTATACAAAAAGCATCCCTGAGTTGCTGGTTTGAGTAGTAATTCTTGAATGCTGAAAATTCCGAGCTTTGGAGCCTATATTATTGAGTTTTCAGGTGAGTGTCAAAGCTGTCAATGTTGTAAATAGATTATCCCAGAATGGATGACCCATCATGGGCTTTCCCTGTGGCAGAATTGTCATTGCTGCTTCCTAATCAAAAACGTGCTGAACTAAGCCATTGAATGGATTCTCAAGACACAGCCATGGAGGTGGCCCGCCTCACCACCATTACTTGATTAAAATGAACTGCAGTGCTTTAGTAAGCTCGCTGGACTCAGTGGATAAATGAACAACATTGGTTTAGTGCACCACGCACTTGCCCTATTACCACACGGTTCTCTAGATGTGCCCACACTGTGGACCCTTGACCAGATTCCTTACATTTGCACAGTGCAGTGGCATGATAGTCTGAATAAGACAGAGTAAGTCTGCAGAGCTTTCAGTTGTGGTTGAGCACAACATGTCACCTTGCACATGTCACTGCAACATACACAGCACCAGGCATAGGTGCAAATCCCTTCTCTCAACCACTGAATAAGATGAGATGATGCAAATAGTTAGTGCATGTTGCGCTAACGTATTCTGAGTTGCTCATGACCCTTTCACCTTACATTTTCACTAATTGATTTATTGCTGCTTTGGAAGAGATGGGTCAGCTGCCCTATGCTATTCTGACTGGGACCTGCAGCTCTTGGTAGAGGAGGTCCAGAGGAGAAAGGAGATCATATGTCTGTTGCCCAAGACAAACCACCTGCTGCAACCAAGAATGCACGGATTCAGATTGCAGCAGTGGTGAGCACCCCTGGAGATCACCAGAGATTGTGGATCCGGTAGATTCAGTGACCTATTGCGTTCTTGCAAGGTGAGTAGACACAGAAGTCAAAGGGAAGGATCACATCTGCGTGTTAAAGTGCAAAATCTGCTTCTGCATTGAGTTTTTTTATGTGTAAGCAGCATATTTAGCTACTGTGGTGCATGGGTGCAATGAAAAGTAGTACCACCACATGCGCTATATATGAGGGTAACATAAATTAAATTTATGTTTTGGTTGTAGAACAAAAGGGACAAGAATGCAAAGGCGATGGCCGGGGCTAGGGGTGAGTCACTCTACCTGAAGCCCAAGTGCTTAATGGAGCAGTTGACTATGGAGATCGCTAGGTAACTGTCTGTTAGTGATGGCGAATCTCCAGTAGCAAGTGAAAAAAGAGGTGTTGAGATTGCTTGGCACATGGTGGAAATGGTGGAGATTATGCCGTTACTTTGCTGAGCACAATGAAACATTGGCATGAGCGGGAGGGCAATGATGGGGGTTGTGCCATGTGGGTAGAGCAAACATGGTTAAGGCAGCATCAGAGTGTACTTACACAATGAGAAGGGCTGTACGTAAATATCTCATTTTGTGATTCACAGATCCCAGCTCTGCTTGCTGTTGCCCATCAGTTCAGACCATCCCTCAGGCATCAAGAGGAGGAAGAGATGTCCCCAGGCACACAGCCATACTAGTCCACACCCCAACAACACAGATACAAGCAGTTTGGAGGGATGCAGCACACATTTAGTCATTAGCACAAGGTGAAAATCACCGTACCAGAGTGCAGGAGGAGGTGTCAGAGTCAGAGACATCTGCACACAGTCCCTGTCGGAGGAGGATGGAAAGTTATGGCACTGCTGTACTGAGCCTCAGAATTTAGCTTTTGGGGCACAGTATTTGTCCAATCAGGAACAAATGTCCAAACATCCAGCAGAGTTCCCTGACATAGCGAGTGCTCTGGGAATACAATTGGAGGAGTCCAATTGTGAGCCACCGTGAGCTCCACATTGCCCCGGGACTCAACCACGTAAGCTCTGAACGTGAGAGATCGGCTGATCATGTGGAGTAACACATGCAGCAATATTCAGAGTGGACGCAGGAGTCCCGACCAGGAAAGGGTGCAAAACTCCCTCACTGGCCGGGATCCAGCCACTGAAAGGTGTGAGTGCTGACATGCACAGGAGACAGGAGAAGCTACATACCCTTAACATGATGATCACACTGTTGGCCCAATAGTTGCTGGATTGTACGACTGCTGGGTACCAGCAGCCAGTCCCAATAACCTCGCCTGAAGGCCAATGTAGGCCTGTGGAGGTCTCTGAGGAGAATGAACGTAATGAGCATTCCTCAGAACCGTCACCTTCCTCCACCTCCCCACCCCCTCCACCAGAGCCCTTTTCTACTGCCCAGATGCCAGTGACCATGGCTGCCCATACGGAGATACAGAGGCTAGTGTCTGAAGGAGGACTCCAAAAGATGCCTGCACAATGAGGTCAGCCACCATGATCCTCATTGCCATTTAGACAGCCTGCCACCACCTCCTCCGAGGCAACATGGAGGGCACATCATAGGAGTGTGCGTGAGCGTAGGGTGCTATCTCGCCTAGAGCATTAATGGGTACACTGTGGTTAGTGTTTTCACATTTATGTGTCATATTTGAGATGTTGTTGAATATATTACATTTCTGTTCTGTTCTATTCTGTTTCTTTGGTGTGCGCTTGTACAATAGGGAGATCAAAAGGAATAATAAAAATGTGACGTCACTTCTCACCAGTAATATTAAGGGTGGCATGCTGAGTTGTATCTTCCAATTTTCTATCTCAGCGTTCCTTTAAGGGAGGCTTAAGCATCCAACTCCACCACCAGATCCTGATCAGCAAGTTCACCTGAAGCACGATTGCTGAATGCTACACTTTGGCCATGAAAATTTCCAAGTGGCTCTTATAATAGCTGAGCCCAATATGAATGCTTGGTTGAGTTTCAAATGCTCAGAAACAACTTATCTCAGCAGAGGGGCGGAGTTCACATTTTAATTAACAGTTTTGTGAAACTATTAACAATTAGCTGCCTTTTAGAGGTTTTTGAATAGAAGCCTTTGTTTTTATAACAGATTGAGCACCTGAGGTGATTTAAAATCTTTGAATTGGTTTCATGAATGGAAATTGTTTTCGGTATCAAATGAGCTTGAGTGAGAGTTCTCTTAGAATATTATAAGTTTAATTTTCTTTCATCTCCACATGGCTCCTGAAGCCTATCCATATTTAATACTGGGTGAGTGACTATGGAGATGGCATTGGGGTGTATGAGGTGGCATGGAGGTAATAATGTTGGGAATATAAGGTGGCATGGAGGTTGCATGGGGTAAGAGGGATATGGAATAGATGAGTTGAGGTATCAGAAGGCATGAGGGAGTGGGCAAAGGGCCTAACATTCTTTGATAAACTGGGACGAAGTCTCAGAGAACTGAGGTGGGCCTCCTAACCAGCACACCTCATCACTCATCCGTATCTATTATTGCTTCCAAACTGCCTCTGGAGGGACGCCCAACTAGATCATGCCCTAACCTCACGTTCCCAAAGCCAAAGTTGTATATGTGAGTTTCCCGCCTTCATGGTGAAAATTCAGCCCCATTTTCCAGTGACTATTTTGAGCTTCTTAAAGATAGGAGACACATTGGGCAGGATTTTCCAGCTGTGCTTGCTCCAAGGCCAGAAATTGCCACCTGAGGTCAGTGGACCTTTGCATGGTCTGCCCTTGCCCACGACGATTCCCGTGGCAGGTGGGACAGGAAAATTCCACCCATTAGGTATATCATTAATGAAATATAATGGCCCATAAACACTGGTAAGATATGAAAGTGAACTGAGGGGTGGAGACTCACAGAAACAGCAAAGCAGAATCAATGAGAAAAAACCATTGTATTATGCAGACAGCACAATGAGAAAACTGTGGCAGCCCAACAAAGAGGTTGATAATAAGCAGAAAGGTGGTGACCAAAATGGGAAATAAGCAAGGAAAATGGTTAGGGAAGAGGTTCAATTTCTTAACTTGAGAAATGACGTACTGTAATATTTTAACTCATGCTACACTGAACCCCTGCCATTGCAAAATGATTTATACTTCAACTTATGATAGGAACTGCATATGCATTGTTTAAACTTGTGCAAGTTGTACATTTTGGCTTTATTTTGTAATTAATAGCAGTATTAACTGGCTTTCAGAAAATTTCAAGAAATTAGAAAAATTAATGTAAGCAATCTTTTAAAATGTTTTGGTGCTATTTGGAAACATTAATTTGCATTATTATCTTTTATTTTTGCGCTGCTTAACAATGCTTTGAGCAAAATAAGTTATGTCCAATGCAATTTGAAATTGTTTTTCTTGCCTGAATCTGTAGGTTTAACAAGTTATTCAGCAAAAAAAAGCCTCATGATTAAATATGCTTCTTAAGTTATTAGATTTCTTTTTTAAAAAAATATTTACTTGTTCGCGAACAATTAAGATTCTTTACTGAATTGTATTCAATTCCAGGAATTTCAGCTTTGCACTGGTCTTCAATCCTCCATCATCACTCTGTATATTATGTACCTTACCTGGTCGGCAATGACAAATGAGCCAAGTGAGTAGATTATTTTCCTCTTATTGATATAGATTCTTTCTTCATGGCAAATTAATACTACCAGTTAATAAAACAAAAAACGCTGGCGATACTCAGCAGGTCAGGCAGCATCTGTGGAGAGGATAATGTTTCCAGTTGATGACCCTTCATCAGAAGGGTTAATAGATGCCCGTTAATTTACTTTGGCCCAGATTTTGCAGTTGAAATGAGAGTTAAACTGTTAACATTCTCAATCGTTGCTCCACTGGAACTGACAGCAACCTCTGGGGGTCTGCTCATGCGCCGAATGACACAGAAGCAGGGATTTTCCGGCCTCGTTGATCGCGACGGGACTGGAAGATCTCACCGGTGGACAAAGCTGGAAAATTCCAGCCAGAAATGCAGCAGTTATTTCAATGATCCTGTGCTTCCCCAGAGGGTGCCCTGTTCCGATCCCCCATTTGAAAATCATGGAAGTCGATTGAATTTACTGTATTAATCTCACTGTAGAAATTGTGAAGAAGTAGTTACACTTATTGATTAAGGTGCAACTGTCTTTTCAACAGTGTACTAACTTCATAATTACTGCTAATCCTGCACACTGATCCCGTATAGATAATATTCTGTTTGAAGAATGTAATTTTTTCCACAATGATAAAAGATTCCATGGGCTGAATTTTACATGGGGGTGGGGTTGAGGGGGGGGGGGGGGTGCGGGGGGGTGTTGGTGTTGGGCAGTAGGGAGGGTCTTACCCCACCAGACGTAAAGTTGATCGCAAAGCAATCGACTTTGACAGAGGGCTGCCCTGCAGTGATAACATGCTGGAGGCAGCCTCAACAAGTTGAGAGTCAGACTTCCAGCGCTGAGGCAAAGGAAGCTCCACCCTCGAGAGCTGTAGCTAGTCAGATCGGTCAGCCCTAGCAGCTCCTGAACTCAATAGTGGGCAGTTCTGGGACTACAAGAGGACATGGCTACCAGAGAGAAATAAGTCCTGGGTTTTGGATGGGGAGGGATAGGGGTTTGTGGATTGCGGGGGGCCAGGGGCGGGCGGGGGGGGAGGATGGAGGAGAGATGCAAGTGTGTGTGGGGGAATATAGGAATACGAGAATGCGAGAGGGTGGAGGGGCTGAAGCCTGGTGTGGACATATCTACCTTGGGATGTTGCCCCTGATGAGGTAACCCCCCCCCCCTTCCTTCCTGCTCTTTCTGCAAATTTGCTGAAAAAGGGACCTGTTTGTTCTGGTCTGCCTTCCGCCAGTCAATGCACTCTGGCCCTATTGATAAATATTGTTTATCTTTATTGTACTCTGACTTACCTCAATCATCATCATTTATTTCACTGTGTGAAAGATTTAAATTAAAAGTGAAGGATTTGAAGTGCTTTAAAGTTCTTGAATTGCTGTTTGTGAATGCTTCAATGTGATTGGCTGCCTACCTGCTTGCTGACATCATTGCTAGTGAACACCTTGACTTAGTGCTAGATTTGAAATCGAAAGCCACTGTGAGGTCAGCACCAAGCACCATGGCCGGAATTTTCCCACAGTTCACAGACCTTGGCTGGTGCAAAGGTCAGCAGGTTAAAAGGCCTGTTTCCCAGAAGCATCGGCTCTGTTCTTCAAATCAGTGCAAAGCCGCTCCCCACCCTATTCCCTTCGCTCCTTACTCTCTCTGCTCCTCATCTATATACCCCCCTCACCTTCATTCCTCCTCCCCTGCCATACCCCACTCATCTCCCTACCATCTTCACCTCCTCTCTTTCCTCACCTCCTTCATCCTCCTTTTTCCCCTACCCCCGTTAATCCTTTTTGCCTCTGTACCCTTTTTGTCTCCTATCACCACCTACCATACTCTTCACACCTCCAATCCTTGGTCCATGTCCCCACTCTGTTGGAAGTCTGTCGAAATGCAGCCACCTCGATGCAAATTCCCGAAGTTTTGAAATGTCCACTTCTCCAGTGATGCCAATGGCTTCTAAACACTACAAGGTTCCTGACCCACTCAGCTGAAAATGGGCAGAGATGGAAATGGGGGCTTCTGTATTCATTGCTCGGTGACCTTTTTCTAAACCCTGGATCTCAACAATTATGCTGGGGCTTTGCCTTTTGGGAACTCTTTGATGGTTGAAAGAAAATGATAGTCTGGTAGATTGAGTTGCAAGATTCCTCGCCAGCTTTCTTGAAGTGGCAGTGACTCGGGGGAACAATCACATCGTCATATGTGTCTAAACAAAAGAGCGATGTAAAAGGTGAGTGCTGTATAAAGTACATAATACAGTGTAGACTCACCATTGCTGACCAAATGTTACAAAGCAGAGGTGGATCCTCCCTTTGAGAACTAACACCAAAACACCCAAAGAGGCGTACCTCCCCTTATAATCTGTAAAAAGTGTGTGTGAAATGGTGTGACCTGCGCTTCAGCAACTTCTAGTGGTTAAATACAAAATAAATCACTGACACTCTAAAATCAACACAACAATTTATTTATCTAATTAACTAAACTATTAACAAACCAAATAAATCCCTTCTATTAACTATTTCCAAATAAAACAAGATTCTGATGGCATGCTGTTCAAAAAAATACAATTCCCACTCATTAACAAAATAGAATTTAGTCACTCTCTAAATTACAACCAGGTTTTGTGTCTTCTGGAAAATTCTGGGATTTCTCTGTTGATTCTTCTATCTGGAATTTCTTCTCTCCTTTGCAATCTAGATGGTGCTTTCTCTAAGACATAGATGAAGCTATACGAGCCAGCGATTCTCTCTCTCTTGAGAACTGAGAGCTGTGAGCTGTTAGCTCTGGCAGGGGGCAGTGGGACAAAGAGGGTAGAGCAATTGCCACCTGCCAGAGCTAACCCATGATGACATATCAATCTTTCTCACAATAGGATTGGTCCTAGGTTGCCAAAAACATCAGATTTAAATTTAATAGGTTTTTGGTGCCTGATTCAAATTGATTGGCTAAGTTCAAAAAATCAAAAGCCTGTTGTCTTGGTAAAACTGCTGCTTGGTTTTTCGATACAAATGTTTCGGTTTGGGCTCTCTGTATACTTGCATTTTACAATTTTACAAACACCAAATTCTAACTTCCTACCTACAATTACCCTACCCAACTTCACAACACCAACATAACGCACACTCGGAGCTTTCCTGAAAGTTTACCCAATATCACAATGTTTTTTTGATTGTTCAATACAGTACTCAGCATCTCTTGCGAAAGTTCATTGAACTAAGAAGAAAGTAATGAACCAGAATGGGGTGTTAATTATCATTAAAATTATCGCAAGCTATTGCAATAGCTAATCCTATCAAATCAAATTAATTTGACCAAATGTATCAGGGTCTATGAAGAGGTGAGGCTAAAGATCTTAAACCATAAGCTGAATCAGAATTCCTAAATATGGGTGAGCCGGGGTCATGTCGAAGGTGAAAATGCAAAGAATCTGGGACAGGTGTCAAACTCCCCTCAAATCTGCCCGCTGCTGGTTTTAGCAGTGGTGTGATGGGGAACAGATGATTTTCCCACTCATTGGAAGTGAG
Organism: Mustelus asterias; assembly: GCF_964213995.1. Taxonomy (NCBI): domain Eukaryota; kingdom Metazoa; phylum Chordata; class Chondrichthyes; order Carcharhiniformes; family Triakidae; genus Mustelus; species Mustelus asterias. The sequence continues at coordinate 83,895,350 of NC_135807.1, read as the reverse complement.
TCAATCATTTAAACATTATAATGAGGCTGCGTTGCTTCATTTTAACAGTCACTCCATTTTTAACCGCAGGCAGCTGGGTTTTCCAGACCGCGGGGAAACTTGGCAGAATAAGGGTGGCTTCAGTGGGACTGTATCTGAGGTAAATGCCTTTAACAAGACTGCTTGTGGGACTCACAAGGTGCATTCACCCTCTCCACCCACCCATGATGGGTCTGCCATCCGCCTTGTTCCCAACCACCATCACCCCCCACCCACCATCTTTAATATGCCACAGACCACGTGGGCTCTCCGGCCAGTGATTGAGATTTCTCCTGCAATCCAGGGAACCAACCCCCTTCCCTGCTTTGGTCTGGAGTGGAACTTGCCATGGGGAAGGGAGGATCCAATTGTTGTGGTCCACATGGGAATCAACGACAGATGTAGGACTAAGAAAGAGTTACTGCTGAAGGAGTATGAGCGACGAGGAGCTAAATTAAAAAGCAGAACCTCAAGAGTAATAATCTCTGTATATCTGAACCACAAGCAAATTGGCGTAAAGTAAATAAGATTAGGGAGATGAATACATTCCTCAAGGATTGGTGTGGGAGAAATGGGTTTCAATTCATGGGACACGGGCACCAGTATTGGGGAAAGTGGGAGTTGTACCATTGGGATTTTCTACATTTGTACTGTGCTGAGACCAGTGTTTTGATGAATTATGTAACTAGGGTGGTAGACAGTGCTTTAAACTAAATAGTGGGGGGAAGAGATCAAGTGCGAAGAAATATAGAAAAGCAAAACAACAAAGTAATAGAGCAGGGCAGCAATTTGGGTAATGATTGGCAGAGAGTTACAGGAAGGGCCATAATCATAATCATAAGAGAGCACCAGTTGATAAGGCCAAAAATTGAAAAAAATGCAAAATCAGAGTTTAACGCTCCAGATCTGAATGTTCGCAGCATTTGTAACTAAAGGGATGAATTGTTAGCACAGATAGAAATAAATATGTATGACCTGATAAGCATTACAGAGACATGGGGACCAAGGCTGGGATCTAAATATTGAAGGATATTGGACACCTTGGAATGACAGAAAGCTTGGAAAAGGTGGTGGGGTAGCTCTGTAAATTAACAATGGCATTAGTTCAGTAGTGAGAGATGACCTTAGTTTGAATGATCAGGTTGTAGAATCAGTATGGGTAGAGATGAGGAATCTAAAGACAAGAGGTCAATTATGGGAGTAGTTTATAGGCCTCCAACAGTAGTTACACTGTAGGACAGAGCATACAGGAAGTCATTAATGAGGCATATAAGAAGGGAACCGCCATAATCAAGGCTGACTTTAATCTACATGTAGGTTGGGCGAATTGGATTGACAAAGGTAGCCTGGGAAATGAGTGTTTTTGGCAGCAGGCTATCCAATGGGACAGAATTAATGAATGACCTCCAGGCAAAAGAGCCTCTCAGTGATATTGATCACAACATGATAGAATTTCATGTTCAGTTTGAAAGCAAGAAGTGCGGGGTCCATGACTATGTTTTAATCTAAATACAGATAACTATCAGGGTATGGATGGCAGAGCTGGTCATGGTGAACTGGGAAACTAGGTTGAAAGGTCAAAAGGTAGAGCTGCAGTGGCAGAATTTTATGAAGATATTTAACAACTCTCAGCAAAAATTAACCCCGATGAGAAAGAAAGACTATTTGAGAAGGATAGAACATAGAACATAGAACATTACAGCGCAGAACAGGCCCTTCGGCCCACGATGTTGCACCGACCAGTTAAAAAAAAAACTGTGACCCTCCAACCTAAACCAATTTCTTTTCGTCCATGAACCTATCTACGGATCTCTTAAACGCCCCCAAACTAGGCGCATTTACTACTGATGCTGGCAGGGCATTCCAATCCCTCACCACCCTCTGGGTAAAGAACCTACCCCTGACATCGGTTCTATAACTACCCCCCCTCAATTTAAAGCCATGCCCCCTCGTGCTGGATTTCTCCATCAGAGGAAAAAGGCTATCACTATCCACCCTATCTAAACCTCTAATCATCTTATATGTTTCAATAAGATCCCCTCTTAGCCGCCGCCTTTCCAGCGAAAACAATCCCAAATCCCTCAGCCTCTCCTCATAGGATCTCCCCTCCATACCAGGCAACATCCTGGTAAACCTCCTCTGCACCCTCTCCAAAGCCTCCACATCCTTCCTGTAATGTGGGGACCAGAACTGCACACAGTACTCCAAGTGCGGCCGCACCAGAGTTGTGTACAGTTGCAACATAACGCTACGACTCCTAAATTCAATCCCCCTACCAATAAACGCCAAGACACCATATGCCTTCTTAACAACCTTATCTACTTGATTCCCAACTTTCAGGGATCTATGCACACATACACCTAGATCCCTCTGCTCCTCCACACTATTCAAAGTCCTCCCGTTAGCCCTATACTCAACACATCTGTTATTCCTACCAAAGTGAATTACCTCACACTTCTCCGCATTAACCTCCATCCGCCACCTCTCGGCCCAACTTTGCAACCTGTCTAAGTCTTCCTGCAAACTACGACACCCTTCCTCACTGTCTACCACACCACCGACTTTGGTGTCATCAGCAAATTTGCTAATCCACCCAACTATACCCTCATCCAGATCATTAATAAATATTACAAACAGCAGTGGCCCCAAAACAGATCCCTGAGGTACACCACTTGTAACCGCACTCCATGATGAATATTTACTATCAACCACCACCCTCTGTTTCCTATCCGCTAGCCAATTCCTGATCCAATTTCCTAGATCACCCCCAATCCCATACATCTGCATTTTCTGAAGAAGCCTACCATGGTGAACCTTATCAAACGCCTTACTAAAATCCATATATACCACGTCCACTGCCTTGCCCCCATCCACCTCCTTGGTCACTTTCTCAAAAAACTCAATAAGGTTAGTAAGGCACGACCTACCTGCCACAAAACCATGCTGACTATCACCTATCAATTCATTACTCTCCAAATAACTATAAATCCTATCCCTTATAATTTTTTCCAACATCTTGCCGACAACAGAAGTGAGACTCACCGGTCTATAATTCCCGGGGAAGTCTCTGTTCCCCTTCTTAAACAATGGGACAACATTCGCTAACCTCCAATCTTCTGGTACTATACCAGAGGCCAACGACGACCTGAAGATCAGAGCCAGAGGCTCTGCAATCACTTCTCTTGCCTCCCAGAGAATCCTTGGATAAATCCCATCCGGACCAGGGGATTTATCTATTTTCAGACCCTCCAGAATATCCTGCACATCCTCCTTATCAACTGTAATACTGTCTATTCTACTCCCTTGCAACCCAGTGTCCTCCTCAGCTATATTCATGTCCCCTTGCGTGAACACCGAAGAGAAATATTGGTTCAATGCTTCACCAATCTCCTCCGGTTCCACACATAACTTCCCTCTGCCATCTATAACTGGCCCTAAACTTGCCCTAACCAACCTTCTGTTCTTGACATACCTATAGAACGCCTTAGGATTCTCTTTAACCCTATCCGCCAAAGTCTTCTCATGTCCCCTTTTAGCCCTTCTAAGCTCGCTCTTCAACTCCCTCTTAGCCAATCTAAAGCTTTCTAGTGCACTACCCGAGTGCTCACGTCTCATCCGAACATAAGCCTCCTTTTTCTTTTTAACCAACAAAGAAACTTTTTTGGTGCACCACGGTTCCCTAGCCCTACCAATTCCTCCTTGCCTGACAGGGACATACCTATCACAGACTCGCAGTAGCTGCTCCTTGAAAAAACTCCACATGTCGGACGTTCCCAGTCCCTGTAATCTCCTAGTCCAACCTATGTTTCCTAATTCTCTCCTAATAGCCTCATAATTACCCTTCCCCCAGCTAAAACCACTGGCCCGAGGTTCATGCCTATCCCTTTCCATCACTAAGGTGAACGTAACCGAATTGTGGTCACTATCACCAAAATGCACACCAACTTCCAAGTCTAGCACCTGGTCTGGCTCATTTCCCAGCACCAGATCCAATATAGCCTCACCTCTAGTTGGCCTGTCTACATACTGAGTCAAAAAACCTTCCTGCACGCTTTGAACAAAAACTGACCCCTCTAACGAGCTAGAGCTATAACAATTCCAGTCAATATTAGTCAAGTTAAAATCCCCCATAACAATTGCCCTATTACTTTCACTCCTAAGCAGGATTGACTCCGCAATCCTTTCCTCAACCTCTCTAGAACTTTTAGGAGGTCTATAAAAGACTCCCAACAGGGTGACCTCTCCTCTCCTATTTCTAATCTCCGCCCATACTACCTCAACAGATAAGTCCTCATCAAACCTCCTCTCTGACACTGTGATACAATCTCTGACCAATAATGCTACCCCTCCCCCTCTTCTACCTCCTTCCCTACTTCGACTAAAACATTTGAACCCCGGGACCTGCAGCATCCATTCCTGCCCCTGCTCTATCCATGTCTCTGAAATAGCCACAACATCGAAGTCCCAGGTACTGATCCACGCTGCAAGTTCACCCACTTTATTGCGAATACTCCTGGCATTGAAGTATACACATTTCAAACCCTGCTCCACCCCACCTCTGCAATGCCGTGCATTGCAGTCCCCATCCATGCATCCCTCACTTTCAGCCCCACTACTCAGGATCCCTCCCCCCCCCCCGAATCAGTTTAAACCTCCCTGCATGGCCTTAGCAAATTTACCCCCCAGGATATTGGTCCCCTTCTGATTAAGGTGTAGACCATCCTTCTCATAGAGGTCACACCTTCCCCAGTACGAGCCCCAATTGCTTAAGTACCTGAACCCCTCCCTCCTGCACCATCCCCTCAGCCATGAATTCAAACCTTCCCTCTCCCTATTCCTCTCTAAACTATCCCGTGGTACAGGCAAGAGTCCAGAGATAACCACTCTGTCAGTCTTGGCCTTTAGTTTCCACCCCAACTCCATAAATCCCTGCCTAATATCCCCTTCCCCTATCCTCCCTATGTCGTGTGTCCCCACATGTACAATAACTTGTGGTTTATCTCCCTCCCCCCTAAGAGTCCTGAATACCCTGTCAGACACATCCCGGACCCCAGCCCCTGGTAGGCAACACACCAACCCTGAGTCCCTACCTTTAGTTCCGACCCTCCTATCTGTCCCCTTAATTGTGGAGTCCCCAATCACCAGGCCCAGTCTTTTACAGCCCCTAACCACCTGAGCTTTCTCACTCGGCTGACCCCCAGAGATCTGCTCTCTATGCTCAGTTGATTCCTCCTCAACTGTAGCCTCCAGCACCGAAAACCTATTATGGAGGGGAACCGCCCCAGGGGATTGTCTTCCCGATTGCTTCTTACCCCTCCTCCTGGCATTGACCCAAGCCTCATTTCTAGGAGTTACTATTTCTCTATAACTCCTATCAACTTCCACCTCCGCCTCCCGAATTATGCGGAGTTCCTCTACCTCCCCCTCCAGCTCCTTTACACGCTCCTCCAGAAGCTGCAATCTAATGCACTTCTTACAACTAAAATCTCCTGAAACACTACTGGATTTCCTCACCACATACATCCCACAGGAGATGCAGCATACTGCCTGAACTGCCATCCCTGAAGCCATTACCAGCAAGAAAAAAAGAAAACAAAAAACTTCCCCACACTTATAATTAGGTTAGAGGAGGATGGAAGGGTGGGATCCTCTACCAGTGTAGAGGATCGGGTATCTCCTCTGCACCAATTTATAGGGCTAGGGGCCCGAGAGAAAAAAAAACTACTACTGAGGGGGAACCACCCAGGTAACTGACCTTTAAAGTTAAAATAAAAACCCTTCCCAGACTCCTTTGCTGCCCACTTCTAGTTTTCACTTTAAACTTGAAAAACTGCTGTTAAAGTAAAGGCCAAAAAAATACACACACTAGCTGACTAATTAAATAAATAAACAATTCAATTAATCCAATTAATCTCTTACCAGCACTGCTGCTTTTCAATCACCCCTCTCAGCTTGCTCCAGTGGATCAATGAGGGGGAACCACCCAGGTAACTGACTTTTAAAGTTAAAATAAAAACCCTTCCCAGACTCCTTTGCTGCCCACTTCTAGTTTTCACTTTAAACTTGAAAAACTGCTGTTAAAGTAAAGGCCAAAAAAATACACACACTAGCTGACTAATTAAATAAATAAACAATTCAATTAATCCAATTAATCTCTTACCAGCACTGCTGCTTTTCAATCACCCCTCTCAGCTTGCTCCAGTGGATCAATGAGGGGGAACCACCCAGGTAACTGACTTTTAAAGTTAAAATAAAAACCCTTCCCAGACTCCTTTGCTGCCCACTTCTAGTTTTCACTTTAAACTTGAAAAACTGCTGTTAAAGTAAAGGCCAAAAAAATACACACACTAGCTGACTAATTAAATAAATAAACAATTCAATTAATCCAATTAATCTCTTACCAGCACTGCTGCTTTTCAATCACCCCTCTCAGCTTGCTCCAGTGGATCAATGAGGGGGAACCACCCAGGTAACTGACTTTTAAAGTTAAAATAAAAACCCTTCCCAGACTCCTTTGCTGCCCACTTCTAGTTTTCACTTTAAACTTGAAAAACTGCTGTTAAAGTAAAGGCCAAAAAAATACACACACTAGCTGACTAATTAAATAAATAAACAATTCAATTAATCCAATTAATCTCTTACCAGCACTGCTGCTTTTCAATCACCCCTCTCAGCTTGCTCCAGTGGATCAATGAGGGGGAACCACCCAGGTAACTGACCTTTAAAGTTAAAATAAAAACCCTTCCCAGACTCCTTTGCTGCCCACTTCTAGTTTTCACTTTAAACTTGAAAAACTGCTGTTAAAGTAAAGGCCAAAAAAATACACACACTAGCTGACTAATTAAATAAATAAACAATTCAATTAATCCAATTAATCTCTTACCAGCACTGCTGCTTTTCAATCACCCCTCTCAGCTTGCTCCAGTGGATCAATGAGGGGGAACCACCCAGGTAACTGACTTTTAAAGTTAAAATAAAAACCCTTCCCAGACTCCTTTGCTGCCCACTTCTAGTTTTCACTTTAAACTTGAAAAACTGCTGTTAAAGTAAAGGCCAAAAAAATACACACACTAGCTGACTAATTAAATAAATAAACAATTCAATTAATCCAATTAATCTCTTACCAGCACTGCTGCTTTTCAATCACCCCTCTCAGCTTGCTCCAGTGGATCAATGAGGGGGAACCACCCAGGTAACTGACTTTTAAAGTTAAAATAAAAACCCTTCCCAGACTCCTTTGCTGCCCACTTCTAGTTTTCACTTTAAACTTGAAAAACTGCTGTTAAAGTAAAGGCCAAAAAAATACACACACTAGCTGACTAATTAAATAAATAAACAATTCAATTAATCCAATTAATCTCTTACCAGCACTGCTGCTTTTCAATCACCCCTCTCAGCTTGCTCCAGTGGATCAATGAGGGGGAACCACCCAGGTAACTGACTTTTAAAGTTAAAATAAAAACCCTTCCCAGACTCCTTTGCTGCCCACTTCTAGTTTTCACTTTAAACTTGAAAAACTGCTGTTAAAGTAAAGGCCAAAAAAATACACACACTAGCTGACTAATTAAATAAATAAACAATTCAATTAATCCAATTAATCTCTTACCAGCACTGCTGCTTTTCAATCACCCCTCTCAGCTTGCTCCAGTGGATCAATGAGGGGGAACCACCCAGGTAACTGACCTTTAAAGTTAAAATAAAAACCCTTCCCAGACTCCTTTGCTGCCCACTTCTAGTTTTCACTTTAAACTTGAAAAACTGCTGTTAAAGTAAAGGCCAAAAAAATACACACACTAGCTGACTAATTAAATAAATAAACAATTCAATTAATCCAATTAATCTCTTACCAGCACTGCTGCTTTTCAATCACCCCTCTCAGCTTGCTCCAGTGGATCAATGAGGGGGAACCACCCAGGTAACTGACTTTTAAAGTTAAAATAAAAACCCTTCCCAGACTCCTTTGCTGCCCACTTCTAGTTTTCACTTTAAACTTGAAAAACTGCTGTTAAAGTAAAGGCCAAAAAAATACACACACTAGCTGACTAATTAAATAAATAAACAATTCAATTAATCCAATTAATCTCTTACCAGCACTGCTGCTTTTCAATCACCCCTCTCAGCTTGCTCCAGTGGATCAATGAGGGGGAACCACCCAGGTAACTGACTTTTAAAGTTAAAATAAAAACCCTTCCCAGACTCCTTTGCTGCCCACTTCTAGTTTTCACTTTAAACTTGAAAAACTGCTGTTAAAGTAAAGGCCAAAAAAATACACACACTAGCTGACTAATTAAATAAATAAACAATTCAATTAATCCAATTAATCTCTTACCAGCACTGCTGCTTTTCAATCACCCCTCTCAGCTTGCTCCAGTGGATCAATGAGGGGGAACCACCCAGGTAACTGACTTTTAAAGTTAAAATAAAAACCCTTCCCAGACTCCTTTGCTGCCCACTTCTAGTTTTCACTTTAAACTTGAAAAACTGCTGTTAAAGTAAAGGCCAAAAAAATACACACACTAGCTGACTAATTAAATAAATAAACAATTCAATTAATCCAATTAATCTCTTACCAGCACTGCTGCTTTTCAATCACCCCTCTCAGCTTGCTCCAGTGGATCAATGAGGGGGAACCACCCAGGTAACTGACTTTTAAAGTTAAAATAAAAACCCTTCCCAGACTCCTTTGCTGCCCACTTCTAGTTTTCACTTTAAACTTGAAAAACTGCTGTTAAAGTAAAGGCCAAAAAAATACACACACTAGCTGACTAATTAAATAAATAAACAATTCAATTAATCCAATTAATCTCTTACCAGCACTGCTGCTTTTCAATCACCCCTCTCAGCTTGCTCCAGTGGATCAATGAGGGGGAACCACCCAGGTAACTGACTTTTAAAGTTAAAATAAAAACCCTTCCCAGACTCCTTTGCTGCCCACTTCTAGTTTTCACTTTAAACTTGAAAAACTGCTGTTAAAGTAAAGGCCAAAAAAATACACACACTAGCTGACTAATTAAATAAATAAACAATTCAATTAATCCAATTAATCTCTTACCAGCACTGCTGCTTTTCAATCACCCCTCTCAGCTTGCTCCAGTGGATCAATGAGGGGGAACCACCCAGGTAACTGACTTTCAAAGTTAAAATAAAAACCCTTCCCAGACTCCTTTGCTGCCCACTTCTAGTTTTCACTTTAAACTTGAAAAACTGCTGTTAAAGTAAAGGCCAAAAAAATACACACACTAGCTGACTAATTAAATAAATAAACAATTCAATTAATCCAATTAATCTCTTACCAGCACTGCTGCTTTTCAATCACCCCTCTCAGCTTGCTCCAGTGGATCAATGGATACATCATCCATGACTAAATAAGGAAGTCAAGGATAGTACGAAATTGAAAGAAACATTGTACAAATTTGTAAAGATTGGTGATAGGTGGATCAGAGAATTGGACAGACTTTAAGAGCTGGCAAAGAATTACTAACATTATAATAAAGAGGCAGAAAGCAAAGTATGAGAGAAAGCTAGCTGATAATTTAAAAAAACAGATAGTACGAGTTTCCACAAGTATTTGAGTAGGAAAAGAGTAACTAAAGCTAGTTTTGGTCCCGTGGAGAGTAAATCTGAAGAGTTGATAATAGAAAACAAAGAAATGGCAATGGTGTTGAACAGGTATTTTGTTTCTGTCTTCAGGGAAGGAGATTTAGAAAACTTCCCAAAGATAATTGACAATTTGAGGCTATGGGCCCAATCTGCCTGATCTTTCCTCACAAGATAAACCCTTCATCCCAGGAATCAATTATGTGAACCTTCTCTGAATAGCTTCTAATGCAATTATATGCTTTCTTAAGTAAGGAGACTGTTTTGTATTTGGAGAATGGCACTCAGGAACAGCCGATAAATGAAATGTAACTTTATTGTGGGTGTGTTCTCTCTCACACCTGCTGCTTCTCTGTTACCCACTCTACATTGCATTATATCACTTCCTTGCATACATTACTACAGCAGGGCTCTATGGTGAGCCAAAAGGAGCAAATATGTAACATTTACCCCCCTTTAATTTGAACGTGCCCAAAACTAGTTCAACATGAACAATAGTCAATGGGTTAGTCACTGATATAAATTCAGGTGGTCTGGAGGTCATCACTCTCGGAATGGTTGATGGCAAACCTCTGGCATTTTCATCTTCACGCTGATGTCAGTGGTGGCTGGTTTAACCGGTGTTGTCACGGGAACTGGAGGCTGTCCCTGCGCCTGAACAGAGGGTGATTCCTCAATAGTGTCTGATGGTGTAGGGGGTCACAGGAAAGTCTCGACTTGGTAAAGCTGAATCTGAATTCTCAACAGGCTTCAATTTTAGTGGACCTGTTTTTCCAGCCTGTAACTGGTCTCCATGTCTCCTCCAAATAATGTCACCTGAGGTCTGGACAGTGTAAGAGACAGGTCCAGTCTGCACCAAGACTGTGGCAGGAACCCATTTCTCCCCTGAGGAGTAATTTGGAAAACTCTACGCTTGCCTTGCTTTCACATTTTTCCACTTGTGCTTGTTGTTTTTGTCACACAATCTCTTTTATTTTTGGAGCTGCCTTTTCATTATAATACAGGTTGTGGCATGTGTTTCCAAACATAAACACTTTTATTGTAAGGCTTTAACTATGTATAGTTCTAAATTCATGTACCAGGACACACAAATCCACCATATCATAGAGTTCTACAGTTTCTCCATTTAAATAATATACCGTTCTGTATTCTTCCTGCCTAAGTGATCCTAAGCTCACATGTTCCTATGTTATACTCTATCTACCAAATTTTTGCCCACCCACTTAAGCTGTTCACAAAGCTTTACAGGCTCTTTAAATCCTCTTGACAACTTACTTTACTTTCTACCTTTGTGTCATCAGCAATTTGTTTCAATATGAATGCTGAACATGTTCACATATGTTGGCTGGGATTCTCCCAGCCCGCTACGCTGCTCGAGTAGTGCAGCGGGGTGGGGGGAGACATCAGGGGGGACCTTTAAAGAACAAAGAACAAGAACAAAGAAAATTACAGCACAGGAACAGGCCCTTTGGCCCTCCAAGCCGGCACCAACCATGCTGCCCAACTTAAGTAAAACCCCCTACCCTTCCGAGAACCATATCGCTCTATTCCCATCCTATTCATGTATTTGTCAAGACACTCCTTAAAAGCCACTACCATATTCGCTTCCACTACCTCTCCCGGCAACGGGTTCCAGGCACCCACCACCCCATGTGTAAAAAATCTGCCTCGTACATCTCCTTTAAACCTTGCCCCTCGCACCTTAAACCTGTGCCCCCTAGTAATTGACTCTTCCACCCTCGGAAAAAGCTTCTGACTATCCACTCTCTATGCCTCTCATAATCTTGTAGACTTCTATCAGGTCACCCCTCAACCTCCGTCATTCCAGTGAGAACAAACCAAGTTTCTCCAACCTCTCCTCATAGCTAATGCCCTCCATACCAGGCAACATCCTGGTAAATCTTTTCTGTACCCTCTCCAAAGCCTCCACATCTTTCTGGTAGTGTGGCGACCAGAATTGAACACTATATTCCAAGTGTAGCCTAACTAAGCTTCTATAAAGCTGCAACATGACTTGCCAATTTTTAAACTCAATGCCGATGAAAGCAAGCATGCCATATGCCTTCTTGACTACCTTCTCTACCTGCGTTGCCACTTTCAGTGACCTGTGTACCTGTACACCCAGATCCCTTTGCCTATCAGTACTCTTAAGTGTTCTGCCATTTACTGTACATTTCCTTTCTGTATTAGACCTTCCAAAATGCATGACCTCACATTTCTCCAGATTAAACTCCATCTGCCATCTCTCTGCCCAAGTCTCCAACCGATCTATATCCTGCTGTATCCTCTGATGGTCCTCATCACGATCCGCAAATCCACCAACCTTTGTGTCGTCCGCAAACTTACTAAACAATTCAGTTACATTTTCCTTCAAATCATTTATATATATTACAAACAACAAAGGTCCCAGCACTGATCCTTGAGGAATGCCACTTGTCACAGCCCTCCATTCAGAAATGCACCCTTCCACTGCTACACTCTCTTCTTTGACCGAGCCAGTTTTGTATCCACCATGTCAGCTCACCTCTGATCCCATGCGACTTCACCTTCTGCACCAGTCTGGTTTGAGGAACCTTGTCAAAGGGCTTACTGAAGTCCATGTAGACAACATCCACTGCCCTACCCTCATCAATCATCTTTGTCACTTCCTCGAAAAACTCGATCAAGTTAGTGAGACACGACCTCCCCTTCACAAAACCATGTTGCCTCTCACTAATACATCCACTTATTTCCAAGTGGGAATAAATCCTGTCTCAAAGAATTCACTCCAATAATTTCCCTACAACTGATGTAACGCTCACCGGCCTGTAATTACCTGGATTATTCTTGCTACCCTTCTTAAACAAAGGAACAACGTTGGCTATTTTCCAATCCTCTGGGACCTCCCCTGTAGCCAGTGAGGATACAAAGATTTCTCTCAAGGCCCCAGCAATTTTCTCCCCTGCCTCTCTCAGTATTCTGGAGTATTTCTCATCAGGCCCTGGGGACTTGTCTACCTTAATGTTTCTCAAGAACCCGTTGTACCCATTGTAGCGGGACTCGTGACCAGTGTCCAATTGTGAGTCTTCAAAGCCCTATTTCCATATGATTAACGGGCCCAGGATGGTAGTCTCAGGCCCGCTGGCATCTCCCCCCCCCCCCGCCACTCCCCCGCCACCCCCCCAGCTGTGAGAGGTTCCCACCAGTGGGGTTTACAACTGCTCCCCACCAAATGGCGTACTCACCCCACTGGTGCTGAAGAAGCCATTGAAGTCGGGGATGGGGGTTGCCCATTGGGCAGTGCCAGCCTGCTACCAGCTTGGCATCCTGGCAGCACCCAAGGAACACCCTGGCACTGCCCATCAGGCACTGGGGGTGCCTCTTGGGCAGTGTCAAGGGGGTGGGGCCAGAGGGGGGTGGGACATACTGGGGGGAAGGACCTATTGGGCGGTGATCATGGTGGGGGGGGGGGGGGTACCTGCTGCCACTCTGCAGTGGAATCGGTGAGGGAGGGAGTGAGGGGTCAATCGGCACTAGCCATGGGGAGGGGCGTCAGGGCTGGCTATCGGGGGTGGGGGGTTGGGGATGGCCATGGGGGGGGGGGGGGGAAATCAGGGCTGGCTCGGGGTGGGGTCCGGTAGGCCAGCAATCAGTGGGGGGCTGGGGAGGCCGGTGACTGAGTCTTGAGGCTAGTGATTTGTGAGGGGGAGGCCAGCGATCGGGAGGCCAGTGAAGGGGGTTCAATGCACATGTGCCAATCTCCCCACTGACAGATCGCCGCATGCGCAATGGCCCACTCAGCACTCTGCTGCCCGCCTCTCCAGCGGGATGAGGCTCCACCCCATACTTTCCAGCGTGAATCATTCTGAGGCACTCTGTGATGTACAGAGTGTCGGAGATTCATTCAGCTAAGTAGGCCCAAAACACGGGTGGGAAATTCTCCCGTTTTCCCGCCCATTGAGCATTTTGTTTTGGGAGAATCCCAGCTGTTGCCTTTAATTCAGTCTTTTTACCATTCTTGCAAACTCTGGCCTTATCTGCTGGTGTTCTTTTAAGTTGTTGTGTTCCTTCCCTTCTTGCCACAGACTGTTCATCATTACCCATATCTCTACCTTGCCCTATTTCCTTTTCCTTTCTCTTTAATTTATCACATCTTCTCACGTGTATCTCTCTGCTTCCCCCTACCCCCCTCCCAGTTTGCCTAAAGCCCTCTCTCACATCCTGTTCCACAATTGCCAGGGCATCGGTTCTGGCATGGTCCGGATGACGACCGTCCCTAAGCCCTAATGCATAATAATGAGCAAATCATTTTCCAAGGGATATAATTATAGCAAAAAAAATCTATGTAAGAAGTTATTATTTGTAATTAAGCTCTTTACAAATGTATTCTGACTTCTTTGGCTATGACCTTGGTATTGAAGCTGGAAAAGAGATTTATTGCTGTACAAATACAACTATAATAAACTCTGTGCCAAAGAAAATGCTTCTGGATAGAATGCATTAATTATGGAATCATCAGCAAACATGAAATAATTTATTTTTGATGAAGATTAAAAGTATTTTTTACTCTGCAGTAAGAGTAAACCTTCTTCATTTTGTGTTTTGCTTTCAGATGACAAGTGTAATTCCAATATGATGAGCTTTTTTGAGCGGACATTTCCCAGCACTGATTCTGGCAACAATACTGTGAACACAATCAATGCTTCAAATGCAGGATTGCGGTGGGATGGCCAGTGCATTGCTGGCTTGGTATTATTCCTTATTTGCATCTTATATTTGAGGTAATCATAAATACTAGTTTGACCAGACTTTTCTTGCCACTTTATTACTGCTACGCACATATTTCTATTATACTGTGCTATAGGGGCGGCACGGTAGCACAGTGGTTAGCACTGCTGCCTCATAGCTCCAGGGACCTGGGTTTGATTCCCGGCTTGGGTCACTGTCTGGATGCTCCGGTTTCCTCCCACAGTCCGAAAGACATGCTGATTAGGTGCATTGGCCATGCTAAATATTCTCACAGTGTACCCGAACAGGTGCCAGAGTTTGGCAACTAGGGGATTTTCACAGCAACTTCATTGCAGTGTTAATATAAGCCTACCTGTGACACTAATAAAAAAACTTGATTACACCAACACTCTTGTGTCATTTTATTTTATTTTTTCATGGGACGTGGTCATCACTAACAAGGTTAGCATTTATTGCCCATCTTTAATTGTTCTTGCTCAGTCATTGTACTGAGTCGTTGTGGGTGGAGCTCAGAAACAGGAAAGGTGCAATCACTATGCTGGGGGTATACTACAGGCCACCCAACAGCCCATGGGAAGTGGAGGAACGGATATGTCAGGAGATTCTGGATATGTGCAGAAAAAATAGGGTTGTTGTAGTGGGAGACTTCAATTTCTCTGGTTTAGACTGGAAAGTGCTTAGGTCTGGGGGTCTGGACGGGGAGGAATTTGTAAAATGTGTACTGGAAGGTTCTTTGGAACAGTATGTAGATAGCCCAACTAGAGAGGGGGCTATACTGGATCTAGTTCTGGGAAATGAGCCCGGTCAGGTCGTCAAAGTTTCAGTAGGGAAACATGTGACAAATAGTGACCACAACTCTGTTAACTTTAGGATAGTAATGGACAAAGACGAGTGTTGTCCTAAGGGTAGGGTGCTAAATTGGGGGAAGGCTAACTATAGCCGGATTAGGCAGGAATTGGTGGCCGTTGATTGGGAGAGGCTGTTCGGGGGTAAGTGTCTGGCATGTGGGAGTCTTTTAAGGAACAGTTGATAAGGCTGCAGGACAGGCATGTGCCTGTAAAAAGGAAGGATAGGAAAGGGAGGATTCGAGAGCCGTGGATAACCAGGGAAATTGAGGATCTGATCAAAAAGAAAAGAGAGGAGTACGTTAGGTCCAGGCAACTGAAAACAGATGGAGCTCTGGAGGAATGCAGAGAGAGTAGGAAAGAACTCAAACGGGGAGTTAGAAGGGCAAAAAGAGGTCACGAAATGTTCTTGGCAGACAGGATTAAGGAGAATCCTAAGACATTTTATTCATATGTTAGGAACAAAAGAGTTGTCATGGAGAAAGTCGGACCTCTCAGGGACAAAGGAGGGGAATTATGCTTAGAACCCAAGGGAATAGGGGAGATCCTAAATGAATACTTTGCATCGGTATTCACAAAGGAGAGGGACGTGTTGACTGGGAGTGTCTCAGAGGGAGGTGTTGACCCGTTAGAGAGAATCTCCATTACAAGGGAGGAAGTGTTAGGTTTTTTAGGTAACATTAAAACTGACAAATCCCCAGGGCCTGATGGCATCTATCCTAGACTGCTCAGGGAGACAAGAGATGTAATTGCTGGGCCTCTGACGGAAATCTTTGTCTCTTCAATGGACACAGGTGAGGTCTCTGAGGATTGGAGGATAGCGAATGTGGTACCGTTATTTAAGAAGGGTAGCAGGGATAATCCGGGTTATTATAGGCCAGTGAGCCTGACGTCCGTGGTAGGGAAGTTGTTGGAGAGGATTCTTAGAGACAGGATGTATGCGCATTTAGAACGGAACAATCTCATTAGTGACAGACAGCATGGTTTTGTAAGAGGGAGGTCGTGCCTTACAAATTTGGTGGAGTTTTTTGAGGAAGTGACAAAAACGGTTGACGAAGGGCGGGCCGTGGATGTCGTCTATATGGATTTCAGTAAGGCATTTGACAAAGTCCCTCATGGCAGGTTGGTTAAGAAGGTTAAGGCTCATGGGATACAAGGAGAGGTGGCTAGATGGGTAGAAAACTGGCTTGGCCACAGGAGACAGAGGGTAACAGTCAAAGGGTCTTTTTCCAGCTGGAGGTCTGTGACCAGTGGTGTTCCGCAGGGCTCTGTACTGGGACCTCTGCTATTTGTGATATATATAAATGATTTGGAAGAAGGTGTAACTGGTGTTATCAGCAGGTTTGCGGATGACACGAAGATGGCTGGACTTGCGGATAGCGATGAACATTGTCGGACAATACAGCAGGATATAGATAGGCTGGAAAATTGGGTGGAGAAATGGCAGATGGAATTTAATCCAGATAAATGCAAAGTGATGCATTTTTGAAGAAATAACGTAGGAGGGAGTTATACAATAAATGGCAGAGCCATCAAGAGTATAGAAACACAGAGGGACCTAGGTGTGCAAGTCCACAAATCCTTGAAGGTGGCAGCACAGATGGAAAAGCTGGTGAAGAAGGCATATGGTATGCTTGCCTTTATAGGACGGGATATAGAGTATAAAAGCTGGAGTCTGATGTTGCAGCTGTATAGAACGCTGGTTAGGCCACATTTGGAGTACTGCGTCCAGTTCTGGTCGCCGCACTACCAGAAGGACGTGGAGGCTTTAGAGAGAGTGCAGAGAAGGTTTACCAGGATGTTGCCTGGTATGGAGGGTCTTAGCTATGAGGAGAGATTGGGTAAACTGGGCTTGTTCTCCCTGGAAAGACGGAGAATGAGGGGAGACCTAATAGTGGTGCACAAAATTATGAAGGGTATAGATAGGGTGAACAGTGGGAAGCTTTTTCCCAGGTCGGAGGTGACGATCAGGAGGGGTCATGGGCTCAAGGTGAGAGGGGTGAGGTATAACTCAGATATCAGAGGGATGTTTTTTACACAGAGAGTGGTGGGGGCCTGGAATGCGCTGCCTAGTAGGGTGGTGGAGGCAGACACGCTGACATCGTTTAAGACTTACCTGGATAGTCACATGAGCAGTCTGGGAATGGAGGGATACAAACGAATGGTCTAGTTGGACCAATGAGCAGCACAGGCTTGGAGGGCCGAAGGACCTGTTTCTTGTGCTGTACTGTTCTTTGTTCTTTGTTCTTTATTTCAGAGGGCAGTTAAGAGTCAATCATGTTATTGTGGGTCTGGAGTCACATGTAGGCCAGACAGTGCAAGGACGGCAGATTTCCTTCCCTAAAGGACATGAGTGAACCAGATGGGATTTACAACAATTGATGATAGTCTCATGGCCACCATTACTGAGGCTAGCTTTTTAATTCCAGATTTATTTAATTGAATTTAAATTCCACCAGCTGCCATGGTAGGGTTTGAACCCGTGATTATTAATCCAGTGACATTACCACTACTTCCCCTAGCAACATGTTGATCAGCATTATCAAGGGGCTGGATTTTTCACCCTCTCTGCGGCATGTTTTATGGTGTCAGGAGGCGACATGCCACTCACTGGCAGTGGAATCTTATGGTTCCGTTGTTATCAATGGGGCTTCCCTTTTTATGCACCCCTCACCAGGAAACCCATGGTGGGGGTGTGCCATTGGCGGGACCGTAAGTTCCCACTGGCGTGAACAGCAGCAAGAGTTTGGCAAAAGTGTCAAACTGACCTTATTATGAGCAAGGACCAAGAGGAGGCCATTCAGCCCCTCAAACCTATTCTGCATTCAATTAGATCATGGCTGATCAGAATCTCAACTCTACACACCTTCTTTCCATATACTGCTGTGACCTAATAAATATCAGTTCTGAAAGGTTCAAATTTGATTTAATTTTTTGAAGGGGAACCAAGAAGGTAGATGAGGGCAGTGCAGTTGATGTTGTCTACATGGACTTTAGCAAGGCCTTTGACAAGGTACCGCATGGTAGGTTGTTTGCATAAGGTTAAATCTCATGGGATCCAGGGTGAGGTAGCTAGATGGATACAAAATTGGCTTGATGACAGAAGCTAGAGGGTGGTTGTAGAGGGTTGTTTTTCAAACTGGAGACCTGTGACCAGCGGTGTGCCTGAGGGATCGGTGCTGGGTCCACTGTGATTTGTCATTTATATTAATGATTTGGATGAGAATATCGGAGGCATGGTTAGTAGGTTTGTAGATGATACCAAGATTGGACAGTGAAGAAGGTAATCTCAGATTGCAACGGGATCTTGATCAGTTGGGCCAGTGGGCTGACGAATGGCAGATGGAATTTAATTTAGATAAATGGGAGGTGATGCATTTTGGTAGATTGAACCGGGGCAGGACTTACTCAGTTAATGGTAGGGGGTTGGGGAGAGTTACAAAACAAAGAGATCTAGGGGTACAGGTTCATAGCTCCTTGAAAGTGGAGTCACAGGTGGACAGAATGGTGAAGAAGGCATTCGGCATGCTTGGTTTCATTGGTCAGAACATTGAATACAGAAGTTGGGACGTCTTATTGAAGTTGTACAAGACATTGGTAAGGCCACACTTGGAATACTGTGTGCAATTCTAGTCACCTTATTATAGAAAGGATGTTATTAAACTAGAAAGAGTGCAGAAGAGATTTAATGGATGCTACCAGGACTTGATGGTTTGAATTATAAGGAGAGGCTGGATAGACTGGGACTTTTTTCTCTGGAGTGTAGAAGGCTGAGGGGTGATCTTATAGAGGTCTATAAAATAATGAGGGGCATAGATCAGCTAGATAGCCAATATATTTTCCCAAAGGTAGGGGAGTCTAAAACTAGAGGGCACAGGTTTAAGATGAGAGGGGAGAGATACGAAAGGGTCCAGAGGGACAGTTTTTTCACGCAGAGGGTGGTGAGTGTCTGGAACAAGCTGTCAGAGGTAGTAATAGAGGCGGGTACAATTTTGTTTTTAAAAAAGCGTTTAGACAGTTACACGGGTAAAATGAGTATAAAGGGATATGGGCCAAATGCGGGCAACTGGGATTAGCTTAGGGGTTTAAAAAAAAGGGTGGCATGGACAAGTTGGGCCGAAGGGCCTGTTTCCATGCTGTACACCTCTGTGACTCTATGCTCTAGGCTGAATAGGATTTTGGGGAGAGAATTCCAATTTATCTTGTGTGAAAAAGTTCTTCCTGTTCTTACTCCAGAATGGCCTAATTCTAATTTCAAGGTTGTAAGGGAAATGTCTTTCTGGACACCCCAACAGACAAAAACATTTCTCTCTATCTTGCCTATGCAATCCTTCAAAACACCTTAATTTGATCACACCTTATTCTGCTATACTTAAGGGACTCCAAGTATGTCTGTGCAACCTGCCTTTGTAATTTAACCCTTTTAGTTCTTGTATCATTATGAAGAATCTGACTGTACCCCCTCACAGCCAATGTATATTTTGTAAAGTGCAGTGATCCAAACTGGCCTCAGCATAGCCTTATTCAATTGTAGTATAACTTGTACCTCCTTGCGTTTGAATACTCTTTTATTTTTCGCTGCTGCCCACTAACCTTTCGTGATTTCTATAGATAGTTCTAAGTTTGCCTGTAACTCAATGCTCCAAGCCTTCCAATGTTGAACTGAAGCCCAAAGATATGATCAGGCCCCAGTAAATAATCTCTTATCACCTGGATTTTGCAGCAAATGTTAATTCAGTGAGCTGCAAGCAATTTTTAATATTAGGACAGAATGCACCTTCCTAATTATCAAATGTTAAAATGAAATACAGCCTATTTGTGGAAGCCAGTGTGTGCAGAGTCGCATTCTTACTGAAAGACTGTTGTGAGATATATGAGGGTATAGATGATAGAAAGGTATGGGATCTGTCAGATGGACTGCATAATTTTCCAACTTGCACTTTCCTAAGTGGCACAGTGGTTAGCACTGCTGCCTCACAGCGACACGGTGGCACAGTGGTTAACACTGCTGCCTCACAACATGAGGGACCTGAGTTCAACTCCCAGCCTTGGGTCACTGTCTGTGCGAAGTTTACACATTCTCCCCGTGTCTGTGTGGATTTCCTCCGGGTGCTCCGGTTTTTGCTGAGAACAGTCCAAAAGACGTTAGGTGCATTTGCATTGGCCATGCTAAATTCCTTCTCAGTGTACCCAAACAGGTGCTGGAGTGTGGCGACTAGCAGATTTTCACAGTAATTTCATTGCAGTGTTAATGTAAGCCGACTTGTGACAGTAATAAATTTTTTTTAATGTTCCTCAGCCCTTATTGATGTATTTCAGAGTCGCAGGATAGGGTATTCAGCCCCGCACGCCTGTTCTTGCTATTCAGTAAGATCTGGGATCATCTACATCCTAACTCCTTCCACCCACCTTAGCTTCACATCTCTTAATAGCCTTGGATAGTGAAAATCGACTGATCTCTGGTTTAAAATTATTAATTCTGCCAGGATCTATCTTAAATTTCAATTTGTGTCAAAGATCACTCCCTGGAATGTAATCCAGAAGGTGACAAGACACTGGAACGGCCACACCTTGACAACTGGTGCAGTGTTACAGCCGGGACATCCTGGTGCTGGAGGCAGCACAGAAAAGGGTCATAACCTAACTGTTAACTCGGTTAGAGGAGATTAATGTTTTTTATCTTGGGGAAGAGGAGACTCAGGGGAGATGTTATTCAAATATTCGGGAATCCCAAGGGAACAGATACATTGCACCTCAATCATATGTCTAAAATTGCCTTAAACCATTGAACCGGAACATACTGGCTCACACTGAAGAGAAAGGTAAGGAGGAGGTTGAGTTTTAAGTGATTTATGCAAATAGATAATGAACGTGGCTATCAGATTGCCCAGCGAGGGAGACCTGATTTAAAATGTTAGAGGAACATTAATGAGATATATAAGGGTGTGGAGAATAGAAAGGTATGGGACCTGTCAGATGGACTGCATCCTTTTCCAATTTGTACTTTACTATGTTCCTAAGTCCCTATTGACAAATTTTAGAGTCACAGTTTATTAAAACTGAGAACCATTGATTTTTAAACTAATTCTATTGATGTTTCGTTTTGTTAGCATTAGGAAAAGCAGCTGCACACAGAGGCAAAGCCACTCCATCAATAATCCAGACACCGGATCTTTGGAATGTGTATCAATACAAGAAGGCTGCGAGGAAGTGCATCGCTTTCAGGACAACGAAAAGGAAGGGGTTCATTACAGTTACTCATTTTTCCACTTTATACTGTTTCTGGCCTCCATGTACGTTATGATGACACTAACTAACTGGCACAGGTAAGAGGAACATAAGAACTAGAAGGAGGGATAGGCCATCTGGCCCCTCAAGCCTGCTCCACCATTCAATAAGATCATGGCTGATCTTTTCGTGGACACAGCTCCACTTACCCGCCCGCTCACCATAACCCTTAATTCCTTTACTATTCAAATATCTATCTATCTTTTCCTTAAAAACATTCAATGAGGTAGCCTCAACTGCTTCACTGGCAGAGAATTCCACAGATTTACAACCCTTTGGGTGAAGAAGTTCCTCCTCAACTCAGTCCTAAATCTGGTCCCCCTTATTTTGAGGCCACGTCCCTTAGTTTTAGTTTCACCCGCCAGTGGAAACAACCTCCCTGCTTCTATCTTATCTATTCCCTTCATAATCTTATATGTTTCTATAAGATCTCCCCTCATTCTTCTAAATTTCAATGAGAATAGTCCCAGTCTTCTCAGTCTCTCTTCATAAACCAGAATCTCAACTCAACTCCAGAATCAACCTAGTAAATCTCCTCTGCACCCCCTCCAGTGCCAATGCATCCTTTCTTAAGTAAGGAGAAAAAAACTGTACAGAGTACTCCAGGTGTGGCCTCACTAGTACCTTATACAGCTGCAACATAATCTCGCTGTTTTAAACTCCATTCCTCTAGCAATGAAGGGCAAAATTCCATTTGGCTTCTTAATTACCTGCCGAATCTGCAAACCAACTTTTTGTGATTCATGCACAAGGACATCCAGGTCCCTCTGCACAGCAGCATCTGCAGCAATTCATCTATGTAAATTGTAAACAATTGCAGCCCCAACACTGATCCCTGAGGCACACCACTAGTCACTGATCGCCAATCAGAAAATCACCCATTTTTCCCCACTCTTTGCTTTCTGTTAGTTAACCAATCCTCTATCCATGCTAATACATTACCCGTAACACAGTGCACCTTTATCTTATGCAGCAGCCTTTGGTGCGGCACCTTGTCAAATGTCTTCTGGAAATCCACATACATCACATCCACCGGTTCCCAGTTGTCCACCGCTCTCGTAATGTCCTCAACGAATTTCAGTAAATTAGTTAAACATGACCTGCCTTTCCATGAACCCATGCTGCGTCTGCCCAATGGGACAATTTCTATCAAGATGTCTCGCTATTTCTTCCTTGATGATAGATTCAAGCATTATCCCTACTTCAGAAGTTAAGCTAACCGACCTGTAGTTACCCGCCTTTTGTCTACCTCCTTTTTTAAACAGTGGCGTCACATTTGCTGTTTTCCAATCTGCAGGAACCACCCCAGAATCCAGCGAATTTTGATAAATTACCACAAGCGAATTTGCTATTTCCAATACAATTGAACAGCCATCTTCAGGCACAAACCTAACGTTAAAAATGTACGCTCCTAAATTACTCGAGTCCAAGAGGGTATAGTCCAAGTGAATTGCCCATGGAAAGGGATACAATTTGGGATAGAAACTGGATGATTCTTTCACCCGCTTACCTCATGTGCTAGGGCTGCTTTGGCAGTTTGTCTGGGTAGTTTTCGGGCTAGCCCAGGGATTATTCTTCAAGTAAACTCATTAGCTAAGAGCTGGCAATCTGACAGCCTTCAGAAGGCATCAAATTTTGTTCAGACATCGCTAATCAAACCCATTAGTTCATTTACATAAAAAAACAGAAACATTTCCTTTGATGGAAAATAAAACATAAGCGCTTTCAGTTTGACCCTAAATGAATTACTCCCTCAGATATTAGAATTACAAATACTGCCCTAATTTTTCAAATGACAGTCAGGGCACATCCATTACATTTGTACAGATGTGGACCTCCCTTTGGAATTATCCACAATTTGATTTGGGATAGATACCAGATACTTGGTTTCAGATGGCTGGAAGTTCCTCTCCGCTGCGTTTCTAGTTGAAGAGTCAGGATTCCAAAGATCAGGGCCATATTTTACATCTTTCCTTGTGAGTTTATGAATCTATAGTTTACATCTGACACCATTCTCTGCTAGATTTTTCATTTCTCAATTACAATTTCCATTTTCTGGCCCAATGGGTTTCCTGCTCATTTAGAAGTGACACTTAAAGCATCAGTTTGACAAGATATTATTGTTGCTTTGAATGGAAGGGTTAACTCCTATATATAGGAAAGGAATTTCAGTTAGATAATTAGTTAGGGCGGCACAGTGGTTAGCACTGCTGCCTCACAATGCCAGGGACCTGAGTTCGATTCCGGCCTTGGATGATTGTCTATGCAGAGTTTGCATGTTCTCCCACTATCTGTGTGGATTTACTACGGGTGCTCAGGTTTCCTCCCATAGTCCAAAGATGTGCCGGTTAGGAGGATTGGCTATGCTAAATTGCCCCATAGGGCCCAATTTTACCATCAAGTTGCGCCCGCTGTCGGGTGCAAAGCCAGGCGTGAGGTGAGTAGTGTGATCCGTGCCCGCCTCTGCACCGGTTCCCCCCTTTGCCAAGGCCCAAAAATGGCCACGATCGGGACCATTCCTGAAGCGGGCACGACGGCCATTTAAATGTATTTGCATGCGTTTAAATTGACTTAATGGATTGCATGCCCAACATTACCAGCACTTCCCCCTTTACCACCACGTTCGCCCATCCAGAATCGGCGCAAAACAGACATGCTCCATAAAAGTCTGATTTGGGTGCTCCAGTTAGTGAGGAGTAAGCGCCAAGCATTTGACAGTTCTCTGCTTGAGATCGGTGGGGACGGGGAAAAGGGGGGGATCCGCTGCTACTCTGCCTGTGATCAGTGAGGGGAAAGGGGGAGTTGCGCTGCCACTTTGCCTGAGATCAGTGAGGGGAAAGGGGGGGTCCGCTGCCACCTGACATGTAATCAGTGAGGGGGAAGGGGGGGGGGTCCACTGCCACTCTAGTCTGAGGTCGGTGGGGAGGAAGGGCCCACGATTGGTCTGGGGGGTGGAGGGGGTGGGGGGCTAAGGGGGTCAGTAATGGTGTGGGGGTGGGGCAAAATCTATGGGGGCTAGGAGGAGGCATTATCTGGCCTGGGAGCGATGATGACTTGCTACAGACCAGATAGTAAATCTGGCCGGTTATTAATACTTACAATAGAACACAAGGCAGATAGCGGTAGGATTAACTTTATAAATTGCATGTAGCTGGTCAGAACCTCCCATTGACAAGATTACTTTCAAAACTTTTGTGTTGAAAGCATTCCTCAAAGAGAAGGTCTTTTGGCCACATTTTACTTTCCAACGTCCTGTATTTGTCCACTTATATCATTGAAAGAAAGGGCAGAGGCTGTGTCTGCAATTGGAACAGGAAAGGTAAGTGGTGCATTGCCATTTTTGGCTCACCATCAGCTCATTCCCGCTGGGCGGAGGCCCTGAAAATCAGGGCTGAAGCAACAATGTTACATGTAGAGCCAGAAAATTAATTTTTGCCACCCAGAACCTTACAGAGTACATCAGCCACCCATAGAATGAAAACCAGGTGGGTTTTCCATTGGATAGTTCACCCACTCCCAAGCAGCAAAGTTGCAACTTCTCACACGCATCTCCCACTCCTCCCCTCCCCCACCCCGACCCACCCAGGGGTCCAATAAGAGATGATTCAGTCATTTGCTGTGGTAAATTATTTGTATCAGGCTTTAAAATTGATGAAAGGGTTTTAATGCGATAAATTGAATGCACGTCCTTTAAGTATGATGGAAGAATGTCAATAGTATCGACGATATTTGTGATAAAATGGTAGACAATAGGGTTGGACAGGTAATTAGCTCTTCAGAGCTCTGAGCTATTTTCTGAATTATCTCCACTGCTCAGTAGTTTCTGCTGCACATGTGGTCATTTGACACATGGTTATGAAAATTATATTAATATAAATTCATTCAAAATATACAAAGGAGACAAATTGTACCATATGATGTGTTCCAAAGGGTAGATTTCATCGTGGTTCGTCTGGAGTTGCTGCTGATGTAGATCAAGTTTAATGACTTTTTAGAATAATATGAAGATAAGAAATGGCAATGTTATATTCTTTGTTTATTGATGATAAGGGGACATACAATCACAAATTTTCTATTCTTATAAACGGAAAATGCAGTTCTGAAATAAAGTGATCATTTTGGGGCAAGAATGGTGGCACGGTGGCACAGTGGTTAGCACTGCTGCCTCACAGCGCCAGGGACCCAGGTTCGATTCCCAGCTTGAGTCACTGTCTGTGTGGAGTTTGCACATTCTCCCCGTGTCTGCGTGGGTTTCCCCCCACAGTCCAAAGATGTGCAGGTTAGGTGGATTGGCCATGCAAAATTACTCCTTAGCGTCAGGGGGGCTGGCTAGGGTAAATGCATGAGGTTATGGGGATAGGGCCTGGGTGGGATTGTGGTCAATGCAGACTCGATGGGCCAAATGACCTCCTTCTGCATTGTAGGATTCTTTGATTGAAAAATTTAGTTTTTTCTCTAGATTTTATTTACATAGATGGTCGTGAATTAAACTGTGGGATATTGGCTTAGCTTGGGGGAGATTTTCTGCTCTTTTTTGGGTGGGTTGGAATGGTGGAGAATTGAGTGAGTCCCAAAATGGCTTTCATGCCAGCTGGATTTCCCAGCTTGATTGCCCCCACCCCTCCCCCGCCAGTGTTTGAATGGGGTTCCCGCCATGCAATGAAGGGAACCCCATTACAATATATTATCATATACTTAGTGGGCCTCCCTTCTGAAAGATCCCCTCATATAAGGAATTTCCCCAGCGGGATTTACAGCAGGTTTTGAAAAACAGGAACCGATGTAAAGAACCCAGCAGTGATGGACAGCTAAATACATCCCCCAGGGTGGAGAAGGTCATGCTGGGGCAGTACGCTAGCAGAGCCCTGGGGAAGTGCCAGGTTGGCGCTGCCCAGGTGCTAGGGGACATTGCCAGGTTGGCATTGCCAACGGACAGAGCCTGAAAAGGGGGATGGTGGGAAAGCCTGAAAGTGAGAATCTGTAGGTGGTACGAATGAGAGTGGAGTCTGAAGGTGGTTGGGGGGGGGGGGGGGGCGCAGTTTGGCAATCCTATAGTGGAGTTTCGCACACTTGTGCGGGTGGCTACTGGCAATGGTGACTGGGTGCATGGGAGAGGGGGGGGGGTTGATGCCAGCGAGTTGCAGAGGTGTTAGCTGTTGAGTGTGGGGGGGGTGGGGGGGGGGGGTGGTCAGTAGGGTTGTTTGGAGATCGGGCACCCTTTTTATAGGTCGTCCAATCTCTGAGGAGCCGGCGTCTTTAGGTCCCGCACATCTCTTTGCCGTTGGGAATCCACTGGCTGGATTGCGATCTGGATTGCACCGAGCCACCCAGCGGGAATCTCACCGCTTTTCCCACCGGGGATAACACTTACAAATTTTTTGGGTGAATTATTTCCGATCAAATTTATTTTAAGTTCAAAGATGTGCAGGTTAGGTGGATTGGCCATGATCGATGCGCAGGGTTACGGTATAGGGGCGGGGGAGTGGGCCTACAGTGGTATTTTGGAGGGTCAGTGCAGACTCGGTGGGCTGAATGGCCTCCTTTTGCATTGTATGGATTCTATGCTTCTATGCTAATTGATAGTCGCTTTCTTGCATTCCGTATCTAGTCATGGTCCTGATTTCAAGCGTATATCGAGCAGTTGGATTGCGGTATGGATGAAAATTGCCTCCAGCTGGGTCTGCAGTTCCCTTTACATCTGGACACTTTTGGCACCTCTTGTTATTTCAAAACAAGATGATTTTGAAGAGCAAGTAAGCTAAGAGTGAAATGAAGCAAGAGAATGGAAAAGGAGTTCCCAACCCTCAGAGAAGTATATCTTGGTGAATAACAGTTTTACATTAATCTAAGTGAAATGTACATCTTCAATATGTGTTATTAATCTTTGTGGCCAAAGAATTTGTGCCAAATGATAATGAACTGTAATCAAAAGACCTAATGATTTAACCATGGTAACTGGCTGGTTGGATGGCTGACAGAAATCAGGCAGTCCTCAGTTGTGAAGGTTAAACAATCAGTTATTTGTGAGGCCCAGTGAGGTAGCAGTAATCATAACAACACCGATGTATACTCAGAGGATTCAAAGAGAATATAGAAAATGATTAACCAAATACAGAAATTGTGCAGAAGGTCACAGAGATTGATAATCATATTTAGTCATTAAGGTCATTATGAGTTCTGAGGTTTTTATTATCAACCAAACCTTCTCAGGTTGGTAATAATCCCCTCAGGGGCTGTAATAACCATAATACTGCCTGAAATGGTGTTATTGTTATCCAATATATAACGCAATAAAACACAAAGGTTATTATTACTCATTGTAATGCTCTTAGATCTTTCAATAGCAATATTATGAGAGCTTGCTCATTACTCTATGTGATTGACATAGAGATGCTTGAATTTAACTATAAAACATTTTGTCAATAAAGTCTATTCATAATGTCCTACAAAATTTAAAGTTGACACATGCCACAATGAGTTTCAGTCCTGGTGCTTGCATTGTTAATAGCCATGATCAGAATCTCTTTCTGATTTCTACATTGAGTAGGTTCAGTGATGAAAATCCAAATTAGGAAAGCCTATGATTATTGTGTCTAATGATATCCAGCTCTCAATATATCTGTTGAAATATATAGTAGCTAGAACATTCTAAGCATTATTTATTAAACTCTGTTGCTTATTGTATGTTCTGAGGGAGTAGAACATCGGAGATCATGTCGTTGCAAATCCCATTGTCAGACAATTCTTTGAAATATCTTGCAGCAAATCTTAATAAGAGAAAATCTACTTGCAAAGATGAAGAGAAAGAACATTATGAAGAGCATTTCAGAGCAGATGCGTGAGAGGACAGACACCTCTGTTGATCTCACCCCAGATCTAGATCTTTTAATAATTTGGGATTCCTTTTCTCAAGGAAAATAATGGGTGATAGTCCATTGTTTATCTTCAATGACGGTGATTCGGAAACAAAGAATGGTTGCGATGGAATGCAGAGGACATAGGAGGTACAAAATAATGTGAACAGATGACTGTGACACATGGGTCTTGTGTAGGTACTGCAATTTATACAAGAGGGAGGACGTGGTTCCGCAAATTCAGGAACTATGATCAGAAGTAAATAAATCCTAGAGATTTTCAAAGAAAAGATTCTGATACCTGGACCAATGGATGGGGAGTGGGAAGGGTGAAACTACCTTAGTTACTCACAGAAGTGATAAACTTTAAATCAGTTTTTTCACAATCAATCATTACTTTTCATGACAATGTCAATAGGTATCGTGCAACAAACCAGGGGAGTCATTGAGAACAAAGAGATTTATAAGGGGCGGCAAAGTGGCACAGTAGTTAGCGCTGCTGCCTCACGGCGCCAGGGACCCAGATTCGATTCCAGCCTCGGGTGACTGTCGGTGTGGAGTTTGCACGTTCTTCCTGTGTCTGCGTGGGTTTCCTCTGGGTGCTCCGGTTTCCTCCCACAGTCCAAAGATGTGCGGGATCGGTTAATTGGCAA
This sequence comes from Mustelus asterias, assembly GCF_964213995.1. NCBI lineage: Eukaryota > Metazoa > Chordata > Chondrichthyes > Carcharhiniformes > Triakidae > Mustelus > Mustelus asterias. The sequence continues at coordinate 83,866,367 of NC_135807.1, read as the reverse complement.
TGCTAAATTCCTCCTTAGTGTCAGGGGGATTAGGAGGGTAAATAAATGGGGTTATGGGAATAGGACCTGTGTGGGATTGTTATTAGTCCAGGCTTGATGGGGCAAATGGCCTCCTTCTGCACTGTTGATTCTATGATTCTATGAATAAAAAGCACTGATAGCAAATTAGCCACTGCCACTCAGAGAAATGTCCTTTTAAGTCACACAAGACCTGAAAGCCATTAGATCTTTGAAATTAGAATCTGCACTGACCCGTCAAGACTTGCAGAGGCAGGGTGAGATCACATTATTTACATGAGTAGGGTGGTTGCACTGCACATGCCATTAGGAAGTGCCCATCATGGTGGAGAGGCAGGCACACCAGCTTTTTCTCAATACACTAACCCAGTAATGCCCAGCTACCAGTTAAGAAAACTCTTCATCTGAGAATCCCCTTCGGGCTCACACCCCTTATTATGCCACTGACCTTGGTTTGGATGGGCAGATATTCTGCCCTTCTCCAAGTTCTATGAAAAATGATGACGAAAGTCAGGATTTTATCTATCTAGATATTGGATTAATTAAGACCTTTCTCTACACTCCTGCTGGACTTAATGATAGCACATCAATTTGTCCCACTGCGTGCTTTATTTACATAACATTTACAAGAAGGATCTTAGGATGAACTTCTGCGTAGTGAATGTACCAATGTTGATTTAGCATTTTTCTTGTGGGTATTGTTTCACTGTGTTTGGATAAATATGTATTTAATGCCTTTAAATAAATATCATTATAATTTCAATAGTCTGAGAAAATATTAAACTTTATTTTCTGAATGTGTTTGCAATGTTGGAGTTTATGGATGAAATTTTCCCATCCTCCCCCTGGCGGGATCTTCCGGCCTCACTGACGGGGCACCTCCACTGCGGGGTTTTCTGGAGACATGGGGTGGATTCAATGAGAAACCCATTGACAGCAGCGGGACTAAAAGATCCTGCCGCTGGTCAATGGCAATTCATCTCCTGCTACCGAGGAACACACCACAGGGCTGCGGGGTGGAGGAGGGGGCAAAGAATCCCTCCTTATATGTTCACTTAGGCCTTATAAGTATGTTGTGCAATTATTGGTGCATGAACAGTTAGTGTGTTCATGTGCAATTTAAATGTTTTTTTTCCATGAGATGTGGGCATCTTTGAAATTTGTTGCCATCCCGGAACTGAGTCGCTGCTAGGTTATTTCAGAGAACAGTTAAGAGTCAATCACATTGTGATAGGTCTGGAGTCACATGTAAGGATTGCAGATTTCCTTCTCTAATGGTTAGTGAACCAGATGGGTCTTTACAATTGATGATAGCTTCATGGTTACCATCACTGAGACTTGGGCTCAGTACACTCTCCGTCTACACTTCCCACTGCCTCAGCAAATCAGCCAGCATAATTAAGAACCCCACGCGCCCCAGACATTTTCTCTTCCACCTTCTTTCATCGGGAAAACTACACAAAAGTCTGAGGTCACGTACCAACTGACTCAAGAACAGCTTCTTCCTGCTATCATCAGACTGTTGAATGGACCTACCTCGCATTACGTTGATCTTTCTCTACACCCTAGCTATGACTGTAACACTATATTCTGCACTCTCTTCTTTCTGTCTCTATGAACGGCATGCTTTGTCTGTATAGCACACAAAAAACAATGCTTTTCACTGTATGTTAATACATGTGACAAATAATAAATCAAATCAAATCAAACATCAAAGTAATTAAATTCACATTTCACAAGCTGTCTTCCATCGTCTCCTTTTTGTCTTCCATTTTAATGGTGACAAGGACCGTTTAATTGACATCCAAGGGATCAGTGGTGTGTTCCACCAGCACTGCTGCTGCACTTTCTGTCTATAGGGAACTCACACCAATTGGAGAATCAAACTGAAAATTCACACACTGGGCGAGATTCTCCGGCATCCCCTCAGCGTTTTTCTCGGCGGCAGGAGGCCGTGCTGGTAGCGGAATCGTCTGGTCCCACCACTGTCAATGGGAATTCCCATTGGAGGAACCCCACGCCGCCAGAAAACCCATGGCGGGACCAGAGAAACCTACCGGCATGAACGAATCCTACCGGCCGTTATCGCTTCACTTTACATGAGGGGAACCAATTGGGCAAAATTGCTCTGCACCTAAAAAAAGACAGGAAGCGTTTTAAAATGGTTGAATCATATTAAAAATGAGAATTTGTCACACATTCCTTGTGCATGAATGTATGCATTGGTGGCAATGATTGGGTAAATGCATAAGCCAAGTAAGGATCATTAAAGTAGATGAGAAAATTAAATTAATAGTTACCCTTAGCTTTTTTGCAGAGTGTAAGGGGGAGGGGTTATAGTGGTGAAAGTACTTCTCCTGTTCTTGTACCTGCTCCTTCCTCTACATCTTCCGTGCAAAGCAATCAAATACAAAAGACCAAACTCACATTTCACATTTTTGATTTATTGTCTGAAAAACTCTGAAACATTCATCACAAACTCAAAACTGTTACATCTGTTTTATGCCTTGAGCTTCGATTTGCTTCTGCCAAGACTGTAAGTACTCAGTGTATCGATGCCATTCAACTTGCCCTAATCAAAACCCAATATATATTAATGGTAAATGAGGGCACATGGCTTGATCTTGTAAGTTCAGCAGCCTCTCGATGATACATTAACATACAGGATCATGTATACACTTTATAGACATAAAGTTGGAAAATCCATGGTTGGAATAGTACTAGTACAGTGTTCAGTTATCAAAACCACATTGAGTCAAACACTGTTCATTTTTGCCAAGTTGCACATGCAACTTATATAAAATAAATGCAGAAACTGTGTAAAGAGGTCATTGTGTTTCATTCCTGTGACCCTATCATTCGGTCGGGCTCATGGACCGATGTATACAGATCCGGCAAAGACTCTACTTTTTAAAAAAGTGAATGTTTTTCATTACATTAGGTTCTTGCAATTAAATCCCTGGAGGCCTTTTCCAGAGGAATAGAATTGAAAAGCAGGGACGTTATGCCAAACTTGTGTAGAACTTTGGTTAGACCACACTTGGAGTACTATGCAGAATAATGGGGCAGGATTTTCTCAATCTGGCGGAGGCAGATTTGGAAGAAAGGCAGGTGGGAAAGTCCCAGAAACGGATTTCAGGTCAGGATCCTGAGGTAATCCTGCCCTCATCTAGCTATCTCAGGGTCCATCAGGAAATCCCCATGGGTCTGGCAGGAAGCCAATTATGGTCATTTGAAAGGCAACAAACAGCTGTTTAAAGCAGGGAATTCCTCTCCACCCACTGCGCACAATTCGTCGCTGTGTCTGCAACTCATCAGATTGAAGAAGGTGAGTGTACAGAAGGAAGAGTGAAACACCTGATATGAGCAGTATAAAAGGTGAAGCAGACATGATTGTAATCAGCCACAATGAAAGGCTATTTCTGGCAGCTCTTTCAACCAAAACTCATTGGTTTTGCTGGAAACAGCAACTTTATGCAAGTTATTGCAAATGGTTTTGATAGCCCTCGGGGTCATCTCCCCTCATTGCCTATGAGACTTCCCTGTGGAATGGCGCACACATATTCTGCAGTTGGTTGACTTCTGAAGAGGAGGTAGAACACGCTCCAGCTCAGCATTGCAGCTAGATGGAACAGAGGGAATGGATACAGGGCCACACCTCAAAAGAGGCAGTAGCCTAAGCACAGGGCCATTCGTCAGCTTCCTCAAGCTCTCTGAACTGCAATGCCACTGAAGTCTCAAAGTTGCACGCCTGGTGGTCACAGACTCCTGTACCCTCTTGGAAGCAGACCTCTTCCCAAGAGGAGCTGTGGCCACCCATTGCACATGGTTGTCAAGGTGCTGACAACCCTCACTATGTGTTGGGGCTTTCCAGGGCTCAGCTACTGATTTGAGATGTTGCAGTCAGGTCTCCAACTCTTTGGAAGGGGTTCGAGCTACATCAACTTTGAGACCAATGAAACCAGTCGACCCTGGAGGGTGGCCAGTTTTGCTTCCCTCATGGGATTTCCACAGGCCCAGGGATCATAGGTTGCACTCATGTGGCAATAAAGCCTCCATCAGAACAGCGAGGCATATCAATTAATTGAAAGGACTTCCACTCCTTTATTATGCAGCTGTTCTGTAACCACCATAATAGAATAATGTAAGCATGTGTTAAGTATCCAGGGAGTTGCCATGATCATTTCATCCCTTGGCAGTCACAGTTTCTGCAGTTCATCGTCTGGGGGATAAAGGCTACGCACTCAAGATCTAAATAATAATCCCAGTGAAGAATCCTACCACAGTGGCACAGGAGAGGCAAGGAATGAGTTATCTCACCAACAAAGACCACAAAAGAGCAGCCATTGGCTTGGTCAAAATGAGATTCCATTACCTGGATCGACCAGGGAATGTCATTCAATGTGTCCCAGCAAAGGCCTCCAGGATAACAATTGGATATTATACCCTGCACAACATCGTGCAGCAGAGAAAAATGGTGCTGGTGCTAAAGGAAGGTGAAGCTCATCTGTCATCCTTGGAGGAGGGGCAGCATCCTAAAGGTGGCATTAAGACCATGTGGGGCACATAAACCAGTGTGGACCAGTTAGGCCAAATTGTCTGTTTCCGTACTGCGCATTTCTTGTAATTCTTCATAATTTTATTTTCAATCCAGGAATTTTCTTGCGTCTTAAGTTAGATAAAGACACGGGGATATCAGAACTCTTAAAGGGCACCACCTGGAATGTTAATCTTTCTTTAAATTGCTGATCAGCTTGCTGTGTAACAATTTTTGATTTGATTTATTATTGTCACATGTATTAGTATACAGGGAAAAATATTATTTCTTGTGCGCTTTACAGACAAAACAGACCGTTCATAGAGAAGGAAATGAGAGAGTGCAGAGTGTAGTGTTACAGTCATAGCTAGGGTATAAAGAAAGATCAACTTAATGCAAGGTAAGTCCATTCAAAAGTCTGACAGCAGCAGGGAAGAAGCTGTTCTTGAGTCGGTTAGTACGTGGCCTCAGATTTTGTATCTTTTTCCCGAAGGAAGAAGGTGGAAGAGAGAATGTCCAGGGTGCGTGAGGTCCTTAATTATGCTGGCTGCTTTGCCGAGGCAGCGGAAAGTGTAGACAGAGTCAATGGATGGGAGGCTGGCTTGCATAATGGATTGGGCTACATTCATGACCTTTTGTAGCTCCTTGTGGTCTTGGGCAGAGCAGGAGTCATACCAAGCTGTGATACAACCAGAAAGAATGCTTTCTATGGTGCATCTGTAAAAGTTGGTGAGAGTCGTAGCTGACATGCCAAATTTCCTTAGCCTTCTGAGAAAGTAGAGGTGTTGGTGGGCTTTCTTAACTATAGTATCGGCATGGGGAGACCAGGATAGGTTGTTGGTGATCTGGACACCTAAAAACTTGAAGCTCTCGACCCTTTGTACTTCGTCCCCATTGATGTAGGCAGGGGCATGTTCTCCTTTACACTTCCTGAAGTCAATGACAATCTCCTTTGTTTTGTTGACATTGAGGAGAGATTATTGTTGCCACACCAGTTCACCAGATTCTCTATCTCATTCCTGTACTCTGTCTCGTCATTGTTTGAGATCCGACCCACTACGGTGGTGTCATCAGCAAACTTCAAAATCAAATTGGACGGGAATTTGGCCGCACAGTCATAGGTGTATAAGGAGTATAGTAGGAGGCTGAGAACACAGCCTCGTGGGGCATCGGTGTTGAGGATGATCGTGGAGGAGGTGTTGTTGCCTATCCTTACTGATTGTGGTCTGTGAGTTAGGAAGTTCAGGATCCAGTCGCAGAGGAAGGTGCCGAGGCCCAGGCCACGGAGTTTGGAGATGAGGTTCGTGGGAATAATAGTGTTGAAGGCTGAGTTGTAGTCAATAAATAGGAGTCTGACATTGGTGTCTTTGTTATCTAGATGTTCCAGGGTTGAGTGCAGGGCCAGGGAAATGTGGACCTGTTGCAACAGTAGGCAAACTGTAGTGGATCCAGGAAGTCCGGGAGGCTGGAATTGATTCGTGCCTTGACTAACCTTTTGAAGCACTTCATAATGATGGATATCAGAGCCACCGGTAGATAGTCATTAAGACACACTGCTTGGTTTTTCTTAGGTACCGGGATGATGGCCATCTTCTTGAAGCAGATAGGGGCCTCAGATTGTTGTAAAGAGAGGTTGAAGATGTCTGTGAATACCTCGGCCAGCTGATCAGCGCAGGATCTGAGTGCACGTCCGGGTATCCCATCCGGGCCAGTCGCTTTCTGTGGGTTGACCTTCAAGAAAGCTGCTCTGACATCTGCAGTGGTGATCCAAGATACAGGTTCATCCAGGGCTTCCAGGGTGGAGGGCATGCTCTCGCTGACCTCTTGCTCAAAATGGGCATAGAATGCATTGAGCTCATCAGGAAGGGGTGCGTTGGAGCCAGCGATTTTACATGCCTTTATCTTGTAGCCTGTTTTATCTTGCAGACCTTACCATAGTCGACGGGGGTCGGTGTGTCTAGCCTGGGACTCTATCTTTGATCCATCTTTAATGGATCTCCTTAGATCGTATCTGGCTTTCTTGTATAGGTCAGTGTCGCCTGACTTGAAAGCCTCAGACCTGGACTTCAGCAAGCAGTGGATATCACTGTTCATCCATGGTTTCCGGTTGGGGAACACACAGATTTGCTTCTTTGGCACACAGTCTTCTACACACTTACTAATGAAGTCAGTTACTGTAATGGTGTACTCGTTCAGGCTGGTCTCAGAGTTTTTAAATACTGACCAGTCCGCTGACTCCAAGCAGCCCCAGAGGAGATCATCTGATTCCTCGGACCAACATTGCACGACTCTCTTTGATGGATTCTCCCGCTTCAGTTTTTGCTTGTAAGCCGGGAGCAGGAGCACAGCCTTGTGGTCTGATTTGCCAAAGTGTGGGCGGGCGATAGAGCCAGAGGCATGTTTCATATTTTATATTTTTGATATATTTGATATTTTCTCATCTAACATTTACGATTCGTGGCTTCCCGATGTTTTTCATCTCAAATTTCTGCATTGTCTTAACATGGTAACCTCAAAGAAAGAAATATTCTGTCATGTATATTGTTTGGATACTGATGTTATTGTTTTCAATACCATCACTGCAACTTCCTCCACAACAACATCGTGTAAGTATATATGTATGTGTGCATATATTATAGTGAGGGAGAGAGCCTTTAACATAGTAAACCATATCAAGGTACCTCACAGGCGTATTTTGAGACAAAGGCCTGAAATCTTTCCCAGCAGAGGCCCAAATCTGGAAGTTTCACCTCTGAACCCAGCCTCTGCAATTTTACGGGGCGAGTGGTTGCTAACTTGTAAGTCCATGGTTCACAGAGGAATGATTTTGGTGATTTAGGCGTATGAAACCTGAAGTGTGCAGATTAGCCCGAGTAGAAGAAAGTCTGGACATTGTGGAAATGTTTGGATGGCCAGGGTACCCTTTTGGAGAAGTAAGGTACCATTTGGGACAGCTCAGGTGCACTTTGGTGTTGTTAATAGTAGACATGAATGTGTGTAAAAATTGCATGAACTCCTTGGAACAGTCAAAACTCTCAAAAAACTGTCAGGCTGTCAAAGAACTGTCAGGGCTGTCAAAGAACTGTCAAGCTGTTAAATAACTGTCAAAGCTGTCAAAGAAAGCGCAAAACGTCAAACAATTATCAAGACATTAAAGAACTGTCAAAGCTGTCAAACAGTTATTGATCTGTCGAAGAACTATCAAAGCATTCAAAGAATTGCCAAGATGTCAAATAACTGTCAAGTTGTTAAAAGAACTGCCAAAGTTTTCAAAGAACTGTAAAAATGCATTGGAACTGTCAAAGCTGTCAAGGGATTTAACTCTGCTGGGCTTTAAATTTAAACAAAAAGGTGTGGCATTTAAAAAGCAGTACTTGCTATTTTACTTTGTCTGTTAACATAAGCCCAAGGGTTGTCATTATAAAATTTGTGCTTCGTTACTGATTTTGGATTCTAACACTATCACAGTTGGGTGCTTGTTAAGTGAGCAGTTTGATTGACAGTTCCAAATGGTTATAGAACAAAGATGTTTGTTTTCATAAATGATTACATGCTTAAGTGAAATGGTTGTTTTCATAGGGGAATGAATTAAGTACTTAAGTAAAATAGTTGTTTTCGCGAGAGATTCGTTGAAGGAATTTTAATGCATTGAACAGCATTTTTACAAATGACAGTGTTATTTTATCTTGATATCATTGATAGACACATGTATTCTATGTTAGCATAGGTCCCGAGGTTTGACCACGTTGGATACTAGATGAGTTGGCACGGGGTGGGGGGGGGGGGGGGTGGTGGGGGTGGTGTGGTGGGTAAGGACAAAAGATGGTGGGTTGAGGAATGGGTTGTCAGGAGTTGGCACAGAAAATTAAAGAAGCTTGGGATGAGTGGAGGATGTGGGTTGGTATACAGGGGCTGAAGGTGTGGATAGTGGGGCATAGGCTGGATAAGGGGTATGGAGGCCTAAGGCCAGGTAGGGAGTATAAAGGGTATATGGGTTCTTGGGGGTGGATGCAAGCTCTTTTGTTGGCATGGGGGTGTGGTGATCCATGGGGGTGGATACTGGGGCATATAGATTGGCATGGAAGATGTAGCAGTCCATGGAGGGTGGGTACAGGAGCAGAGGTTGAGATGAAGGGTATGGGGCTCACGGGAGATGGGTACAGAGGCATATGATTGCACAGGTTGGGATGAATGGGGGAGAAGAATGCATGGGGGTGAGGGTTGAGGACTGAAGGGATGACTTGTGTTTGATTTTTTTTGATACTTCACATAGTGCTGGTGCACAGACGAAGACCTTCAAAGCAGCCTGCCTTCAAGACATCCTCCAGAAGGATTATGTCATGTTCCACATGTATCCACTCCATCACCAAGGTGGCCTACTTGCACCTACATAACATCACCTAGTTCTACCCCTGCTTACTATAAAATAATCTAGTAACTGTTAACATACTAGGCAGTTATATCCCTTTGAGGTTGCTTCTGAGGTAGATCAAAACAATTAGCTTTTCACCATTTTTCCTGACAACATCCCATAAATGGTTTAACAGTTCTAGCATAATCTTCTTGCTTTTATATTCTTAGCCTTGGCCAATAAAGCAAAGTATCCTGTATTCATAGCAGCTTTATCTACCTATCTTGCTACCATCAGGGATTTTAAAAAATTCATTTATGGGATATGGGCATTGTTGGCTAGGCCAGCATTTATTGCTCATCCCTAGTTACCCTTCAGAAGGTGGAGAGCTGCCTTTTTGAACCGCTACAGCTTTTGAGGTGTAGGTACACCCACAGTGCTGTTAGGGAGAGAGTTCCAGGATTTTGACCCAGGAACAGTGATATATTTTCAAGTCAGGATGGTGAGTGACTTGAAGGAGAACCTCCAGGTGGTGGTGTTCCCAGGTATCTGCTGCTCCTGTCCTTCTAGATGGTAGTGATTATGGGTTTGGAAGGTGCTGCCTAAAGAACCTTGGTGAGTTCCTGTAGTGCATCTTGCAAATGGTGCACACAGTTGCCACTGTTCACTAGTGGTGGAGAGATTGAACATTTGTGGAAGGGGTAACAATCAAACTGCTTTGTCCTGATTGCTGTTGAGTGTTGTTGGAGCTGTACTCATCCAGGCGAGTGGACAGGATTCCATCACACTCCTGACTTGTGCCTTGTAGATGGCGGGACAGGATTTGGGGAGTCAGGAGGTGAGTTACCACAGGATTCCTAGCCTTTGATTACAGAATTTATACGGCTAGTCCAGTTAATTTCAGGTCAATTGTAACCCCCAGGATGTTGTGGACCTGCATTCTAAGCTCCCTCTGTTACTCTGCACTTCTGAGTATTCTACCTTTTCTAGTATTTGCCTGGTTTATCCTCTCAAAATGCATGACCTCATACGACTTCTTCAAGTTGAATTCTATTTGCCACTTACCTGCTATCTGATTAATTCCATTGCTATCTTCCTCCGGCAAAAACAGTTTTCTTCTTCACCATTGCCCACATGACTATTTTTTGCATTATCTGAAAACTTCTTAATCACAGCCCCTACATTTAAATCTTAATCATTGGTATATACCATGAACAACAAGGGAGCCAATACTGAGTCCTGCAGAACCACACTGGATACAACCTTCCTGTCATAAAAATAGCTGTCAATCTTTGCTTCCTGTTTCCGAGTCAATTTTGTATTAAATATGCCAATTTCCCTTGGATTCCAAGGTCTTTTACTTTAGTGGCCAATGCTTGGAGCCCAAAGAAGTAGGGGAGATCCTAAATGAATACTTTGCGTCGGTATTCACAAAGGAGAGGGATGTGTTGACTGGGAGTGTCTCTGAGGGGAGTGTTGAACCGTTGGAGAAAATCTCCATTACAAAGGAGGAAGTGTTAGGTTTGTTAGAGAATATAAAGACTGATAAATCCCCAGGGCCTGATGGAATCTATCCAAGGCTGCTCAGGGAGACGAGAGGTGAAATCGTTGGGCCTCTGACGCAAATCTTTGTCTCGTCACTGGACGCAGGTAAGGTCCCAGAGGATTGGAGGATAGCCAATGTGGTCCCGTTATTTAAGAAGGGTAGGAAGGATAACCCGGGTAATTATAGGCCGGTGAGCTTGACGTCCGTGGTGGGGAAGTTGTTGGAGAAGATTCTTAGAGATAGGATGTATGCGCATTTAGAAAGGAATAAACTCATTAACGATAGTCAGCATGGTTTTGTGAGAGGGAGGTCATGCCTCACTAACCTGGTGGTGTTTTTTGAAGAAGTGACCAAAATGGTTGACGAAGGAAGGGCCGTGGATGTTGTCTATATGGACTTTAGTAAAGCGTTTGACAAAGTCCCTCATGGTAGGCTGGTGAAAAAGGTTGGATCTCATGGGATAAAGGGGGAGGTGGCTAGATGGGTGGAGAACTGGCTTGGTCATAGAAGACAGAGGGTGGTAGTGGAAGGGTCTTTTTCCGGCTGGAGGCCTGTGACTAGTGGTGTACCGCAGGGCTCTGTATTGGGACCTCTGCTTTTTGTGATTTATATAAATGATCTGGAAGAAGGAGTAACTGGGGTGATCAGTAAGTTTGCGGACGACACAAAACTGGCAGGACTTGCAGATAGTGAGGAACATTGTCAGAGGCTACAGAAGGATATAGATAGGCTGGAAATTTGGGCAAAGAAATGGCAGATGGAGTTCAATCCTGATAAATGCGAAGTGATGCATTTTGGTGGGAATAATGTAGGGAGGAGCTACACGATAAATGGAAGAACCATAAAGGGTGTAGAGACGCAGAGGGACCTGGGTGTGCAAGTCCACAGATCTTTGAAGGTGACGTCACAGGTGGAGAAGGTGGTGAAGAAGGCATATGGCATGTTTGCCTTTATAGGATGGGGCATAGAGTATAAAAGTTGGGGTCTGATGTTGCAGATGTATAGAACGTTGGTTCGGCCGCATTTGGAATACTGCGTCCAGTTCTGGTCGCCACACTACCAGAAGGACGTGGAGGCTTTGGAGAGAGTACAGAGGAGGTTTACCAGGATGTTGCCTGGTATGGAGGGGCTTGGTTATGAGGAGAGATTGGGGAAACTGGGGTTGTTCTCCTTGGAAAGACGGAGGATGAGGGGAGACTTAATAGAGGTGTATAAAATTATGAAAGGCATAGATAGGGTGAACGGTGGGAAGCTTTTCCCCGGGTCGGTGGTGACGTTCACGAGGGGTCATAGGTTCAAGGTGAAGGGGGGGAGGTTTAACACAGATATCAGAAGGACATATTTTACACAGAGGGTCGTGGGGGCCTGGAATGGGTTGCTGGGCAAGGTGGTGGAGGCGGACACACTGGGAACGTTTAAGACTTATCTAGACAGCTATATGAACGGAGTGGGAATGGAGGGATACAGAAGAGTGGTCTAGTTTGGACCAGGGAGCGGCGCGGGCTAATTGTTCTTTGTTTCTCGTTTCAAGGCTTCATTCTATGATCATCTTCCTGGTGCCAGTACAGAGCGAGACTGCGGATAGTTGGGAACCTGTCTCGGGGGCAGGGAATTCATATGGTGTTCGTGGAAGTGGAAATGAATAGGGTTGGGAAGCATTTTCCGATCAGGGCCAGTGTGATCTCCTGGACTCGTTTCGATCGCCTCAGGGGGTCGGAGAGGAATTTCCCAGATTTTTTTTTCCCCATATTGGCCCTGGGGTTTTCACTCTGGGTTTTCGCCTCTCCCTGGAGATCACATGGTCTGGAATGGGGGGGTAGGGGTGAGTTAATAGGTTGTGATGAACAAAGCATCATAGCTGTGAGGGGCAGCTCGGGGATAGGATATTAGTATGTAGATAGGCTGGAAAATTGGGCGGGGATCCTGGATTCAGGATTCAATCCTGGACCGGGGAGCGGCGCGGGCTTGGAGGGCCGAAGGGCCTGTTCCTGTGCTGTATTGTTCTTTGTTCTTTGTTCTTTGTATGTGTAGGACCTTGTCAAAAGCCTTGCTATTAAACCACCTAGACGACATCAAACATATTACCCTCATCAACATTCTTTGTGACCTCCTCAAAATATTCAGTCAAGTTAGTCCAACACAACCTTCCCTTATCAAATTCATGCTGACTTTCTAAATGGGGCCTTTCTAAATAATGATTTATACTTTTCCTTTGAATTCTCTACACCAATTTTCTCACCACTGACGTTAGGCTGACTGCTTTGGAATTTCTCAGTCTATACCTTGCTCCCTTTTTGAACAACACCATATTAGAATCTCACCAGTTCTCCAGATTTAGCTACTGAGGTTTGGAAAACGATGGTCAGTTTCTCCACTATTTCCTCCCTTGCTTATCTTAAGAGTCTGGGTTGTGTTTAATCTGGACCTGGTGATTTATAGATGCTAAGCCCCTTAATATTTCCTCTTCCACTATCTTTAGACCTTCCAATATTTCACATTCCTCCTCCTTAACTATACTTTCTTCATTCTTTTGTGAGGATAGATGCAACGTATTCAATAAGAAACATGCACACTTCTTCCTCCACATGTTACCTTTATCGTTCCTGATTGGCACACTCTTCCCTTAGTTATCCTCTTGCTCTTTATGCATTAATAAAACATCTTGAGTTTCTCCTTCCTTTTACTTGGCAGTAATCTCTCATGTTTTTCTAATTTCCTTTATAATTCCACCCCTGCACTTTCTGCATTTCTTTAGGGTTCCTGTAGTCCTGAGCTCATGGTAAGTGACATAAGCTTCCTCTTTTTTTGCTTTATCTTACTCTGTATGCACTTTACATCCTGAGGGAGGGGTGGGGAGGTACGGAGTGTGGGGGTAGGGACTGGATTTGGGAGATCCAGACATTTCCTTTCTGGAAACACGTTTCTCCTGAGCTCCATCTCCTCCTCAAATACCTCCCACTGCTCTGACACTGATGAACATTTAAGTAGCTGTTTCCAGTCCAGTTTTTGTCAAATCACATCTTAGTTTAATTAAAATTGGTTTTTCTCCCAATTTAAAACTTCTACTCGGTCTCTTTTATTTCCTTTTCCATTAGTATGCTAAATCTAACTGAATTATGATCATTACCAGCCGGTTCTCCCATTGATAACTTCCTCCACCTGCCCGGATTCATTCTCCACATCTAAATCCAAAATTTTCCCTTCACTTGTTGCGCATATTCTGGCAAAAAACAATGTCCTAAATGCATTTTAAGAATTCCGCATCCTCTTACCTTTTAGACTGAATTTATCCCAGGTAATGGCTGGGATTCTCCAGTCTCGCAAGCCACACCATCGCTGCCGGCAAGAATGGAGAATTTGGTGCTCAGTCAAAACTCCATTCACTGTAGCGGGACTGGAGAATCCCAGCCGCGAGCGAGGTCAGAGAATTCCAACTGATATGAGGATGGTTTAAATCCCCTATGTTTGCCCTTCTCAGCAGTTTGCGTACATGTTTATTCTTCTATCCCCTTCTAATTTTTGGGGGGTTTATAATATATTCCCAACAGTGTGATTGGTCCTTTTTTTGTTCCCAAGGTGAACCTGTATGGCCTCATTCGATATTCCCTCTAACATATACTCCCTCCTCACAGCTGTAATTGTTTTTTTAACCAATCTTGTGAAAGCCCTTCCTCGGTTTAATCCCCCCATCGTGTCGAGAACCCTGTAACCAGCAAAGTTGACACCACTCCTGTTCTTCTTTAAGCCATGCTTTAGTAATAGCTGTAATATCATACTACCAAGTGTTTTTCTGTGCACTCAGCTCATTTTCCCTATTTACTAGGCCCCTTGCATTGATGTATATACCACTAATCACTGAACACTCCCTTTTCTTGTCTATTTACTAGACTTTGTTTTCTCTGCGCGGAATCTTGAGCCCAGACTCTGCACGGGAATGGCACCATAGGCTCAAAATGTGGAGAGATGTGGAACGTGCTGGGAAAGGACACGAACCTTATTTTAATGCATCAGCATCTCATTCTTGAGCACTCACTCCGGATATTGAGGCCGCACTAAATATTCAGCTGGCGCCAGTGTGGCATAATGCCAGTACCATTTACAACCAGTCTACATAAGTGTGAATCTGCTGATTTCACTTCCGAGGGGGATATCGGAGATGAGTGCTCAGGCAGTCATTAATTCTCAGGCAGTCCAAGGCTCAAGTGGCACCAGGGAGAATGCTGGGGACATAGAGAAGTGCAGCTCCGGACTCCGTGTGGGGGGTCACTGTAACCATCCGGAGGGGGGGGGGGGGGGTTGGTGTTGGGCGGTGTGTATGTGTGTCACTCACTAGCCTTGCATTTCCTTCATGTTGGGTCACTCCTTGCTTCAAGGGGGTGTGTTGGCCGGCAAGCAGGCATCGCTTCTCAGTCCCTCCATGCTGGGTTTGTGTTCAAATAACTGCTGAGTGGGTGCCCTTTCTTGTTGGGAGCTGCAAACTGGGTGGGAGGCGGCCACAACAGAGGGGCAGTGCTGGGTTTGACTAGGAGTTCCTGGGATCCTGCTTTGTGAGAGGCCAGGCTGAGGGGGTATCGGTGATGAGGAGATACCCTGCCTCATAGGCAAAAAGACCCTTTCACTTGGGGGGGGGGGGGGGGGGCAGTAAAACCTGAAGCCCTCACTCTATCACTGGTGTGAGGCCAGAGGGGACCACTGGAAAGGAAGTTTAAATCCACTTCTCTGCAAACTCTGACTTTCAGGTAGAGCATTAACAGGGCATATATTATTCTCATGCAAGATTGTTTAACCCAACAGCATTAAAGACCTGGAAGAATCAGGTTTCCCTCTAGGGAGTTGCTTGAAATGCTAATTGCAAACCTCTCACGATTCAGCTGTGTCTTGTCAAAATGAACGTTGTTGCCAGAGCGACTAACTGACTAATCTTGGAGGAGTCCAGCATGCCAGTTTAATATCCAGAACTAGATCTATTTGCACAGCCTGGAGACAAAGGCTAGAACACTTTAGAACACTAAGCCCCAAGAATGTCGATGTGTCATTCAAGTAGCGAGTAGGGGGGAACATAATGACAAGCAAGGGATGCCCTGATCGCCTCTCGTTCCAGGGGCGAGTGGGAGTAGCAGGTGGTGAGGTCTCCCACAATGGGCGTAAGGTCAAACCAATGATGTTGTGCCACCATTATCTAACTGTTAGGTTGCATATTTCCCATGGCGGGGGCTTAAGCCATTGGCCTGACTCTGCAGGAAAATGACGAAGACTTGCAGTGAGAACAAAGCAATGCTTCTCTCATCCTCAGTAAATTTAAAGTCCTCCCTCCTGTATATCTTTCCAATCACACATTCAGCAATATTATCCACCCCTTTCTGTATTCTTTAGTGTGTGGAGCCATCAATAATCCAGAGATTACCACCTGTATACAAATATACATAGGGACATATAAATTAGGAGCAGGAATTTTGGCCCTTGGGGCCTGTTCCATCAGTTGATAAAATCATGGTTTGAGGAACTTCTTGTAAATTCCTTTCCCGGCTTCCGAACATATGTCAACAGCAGTACACAATATCATTGATCTACCATTGGCGACCAAATAGATATAAGAAAAGAACCAAGTGAGGTCAGTTCCATCCAGCTAAACACAGGAAGGGAAGGCACTAGAGGAGTGTGGTCAGGTCAACTGTGTTAAAGACCACAGAGAGATTAAGAAAATCAAGGAGGATTAGCTTACCATAGTTACAGTCACTTAGGATGGGATCTGTGACTTTGATAAGGGCCATTTCTGTACTGTGGCAGGGGTGAAAACCTTTCAGCGGTTGCAATTCCTATGGATATTGCTGGCAGACTTTTCCCTGAAATGTGAAAGGTTTTTGAATGTATGGCCCGCAATCGAGCGTATGAATACAGAAAAATGACAGGCAGAACAGACTAGCTGATCCCTTAAACCAGTCCCAAACTGTGAAGTTCATAACCAAAATACTTTATAATTCTCAACCGCAGAAAACCCTTTTCAACAATATGATTGTCATAACCGATATAACCAGTCATTTCCTGTATTTTGAACAAGTATCAATGTTGCACTTATTTAGACTATTTTTAAAATTGCACCAGATGCATTTATGTCTCAAGAGAAGGCAACAGAACATTATAAACACTTTCACTGGACTGAATTCAGACTTGGCAGTCCTCCTATACAAGATACAGGTAGTTCTTATCCAGACTGCGGGAGGTTTTCTTTTGTTGTAAGGCTAAATGCTGGGAAAGGAAAAATTGCTCAACTCAAGCACATCCTGAGTAACTGAACCTTCTGTTGGCTGCTGCAGAGCCGGTGTAACAGCAACTCAAACCATTCTCTGTGTCCCACTCGTTCACTCTGCGGCACAGTGACACAAGTGATTAGCACTGCTGCCTCACAGCGTCAGGGATCTGAGTTCGAGTCCCAGCTTGGGTCACTGTCTGTGCAGAGTCTGCACGCTTACCCTGTGTCTGCGTAGGTTTCCTCCGGGTGCTCCGGTTTCCTCCCACAGTCCAAAAGATGTGCTGGTTAGGTGCATTGGCCACGCTAAATTCTCCCACAGTGTACCCGAACAGGCACTGGAGTGTGGCGACTTGGGGATTTTCACAGTAACTTCATTGCAGTGTTAATGTAAGCCTATTTGTGACACTAATAAATAGGAGGGAGATTTGGGAGATGATTGTGTGTAGGAATCAAAAGGTGGAAGAGATTTTAACCTAATAAATAATTTGCTACATTAATAAAGTAATATTTATGTGGATAATAAAAAGCTTAACTGAATTAAAGTAAACTAAAGATTAGGGTAAAAAGATAAATGTCATTTTCCTCTATATTATGCATTGTTTTACAAGCAGGTTCTCATGGCTTGCTGCTGACATTACCAGCGATTCTATCCAAGAATGACATTTTGTCATTATGAGAGCTCAGTTGAAAAAAAAACAAATGCTTCCTCTGTGCCAGTTATTACTTTGGAAAAAACAAATCGCATTTTGCTTCAATGCTGAAATATGTGGCAATATGCAAGCAAAGTGATGAATGCTTTGATTTAAGTTTGGAATGTAAAGTATTTTCAGGCAGATCTAAATATTAGACACATTTATTAGCACTCAGTATGTCAATTTTTCATGCTTACTTGTCATCTGTGCAGCAAAGCATAAATCACAAATAGAAGGATGCAGACACTAACAAGATATAATTATTGCAGAGTCTTTGCTATTTGCAGAAAAATACAATTTTATGGCAGTCCATTACTGGGTGCAGTTTCCTTTTGCATAATGATATCACACCACACTACTTTTCTAAATATCTCTGACATCCAATTTTTATAACTAATCTGCTTCTTCTTCAGTTTATCCTGTCCTGGCTCCAAAGTATTAGAATAGCGCAGATCAGTTTAGAATCTGAGTCTTTATTATTACATGTTTTGTATTGCATTTATGTCAAAATCTTTGATTTTGATTTAAAACCTGACGTAATAAGTATATTCTAAAATGTAAATTGTGGCAGCAAAAACTCCACCATGGTCTTAACTCAGCCGGAGCACAGGAGGGCAAAATAAAATCAAAATAGGAATGAAAGTTAAAAATGATTCTTCACGTCAAAATTGAAAATTAAACATTTCAAAGATGCGCTTATAAGTAATTTTGCTTTAAAAGAATCCCACCACACGTGTCACAGCACACCATGTCATAAAATTAACGTAACGCTTTGCAATTATCTGTTCAATCATTTTACTGGGCAGAAGGCATATTTGAACCAGGTATTGATAAGAGAGGATGTCTGTGGAACCAGTAAATATCAAATGAAGCTGTGAATAATTAAAGAAGTCGTTGTATTGGCACATAAATTTGTTATTGCTACAGACAGCAAATACCAGCAAGCCACAGAAGCAGCATCTGTCCAAGAAGCAATCTGAGAAATTAAATTTTCATTTTAATTATATAGACGTGAACCAGATCGCGTAATATCAAAATTGCATTAAACACTATGATGGGTACGTCTGAGGATAAAAACAGACAAAATATCTTTTTAGAGGCAGAGTACTTTTTTTTCCCTGTGAATATTTACCCCAAAGGGACAAAACAGCAATTATTTTCTGAAAGCAGATCATCACATGTCTCACAATGTTTTAATGAAAAGCAGATTGTGCAAAGCTTCTTGTCTTTCCCAATGCCATAACGATTCTGCCTCATTTCAACTATGTTATGATAAATCTTGTTGGGTTGCTTCTTGCTTATATCTTGTAGGTTTGTTGACAATGGCAATTTTGAATGAAGTTGGTATGAATACCTGAGACCAAGTTTAGCCCAGATCATACAAGGTCATATCTCATTTGGATATTTGGGGAAGCAGGAATCTGTACCATGGAGTCAGATGACAATCCCATTTTTATTTAATGGGCATTTATGGACCAAAATGATGTTACAACCAGCTTCCATGTGCTTATAGAATTATACATTAAATTGCTGAGACTTGTTTTAGTGAACACCATTTTTTCAGAGCTTGATATTGCCTGAACTTTTATCTCTCAGTACAACATGGAATATTGGCTATAATTGAGCATAAGCTTTCATTGGGAACACATGGTTCATATAATGCTTGGCCCCTTTTCCAGATCATTTTACAATTGATTCACTGTAACATTTCATCCTTGGTGCCAATAGCAACATATTTTTGGGAGCTGTATTAAAAGTAAACAAAGAAAACAAAAGAAATTGTTAAAAAAAGAAACAGAATTTGCTAAACAATGGCTGGAAATTAGCGTCACAGCACTGTATTTTAGAAAATATTCATTCAAATATATATGTATAACATTTCAAAATGTACCAAAAACTATGTAGCCCAACTGTTATAGAAAATGCTTTTTGAAAGTGCCAATGTGTACCTGCAGTACTTGTTATGCCTGCTGGTGGTGATGGGCCTTTAGAAATTTCTGACTGCCATGTAACATTTGATCAAAAAACATTAGCTGACACTAAGTTCTATCTGCACATTGTTAGGGTCTAAATAGAGTAGTGTCCCTTAAATTTCCAACCGAGAGGGGAGTTATATCTGAGCCCAATCCAATGTCTACACATGTATATTTACAGTACTGATTATTGAATAATTATCAGAAACAATTAGTTTGACAATTTTCATGTCCATCCCCCAGAAGAGCTAATGCTGATCTGTATTAACTAAAGCAGCTGTTGGAGTAATCTCAGGATTATTTTTCATATAGAAGAAAGATATTATTAAAAGCTGCAAACTGTTGGAAGTGTGTATCCCAGAAGTGATAACATCTGGGACCTTAGTGAATGACGAGGCCAACACTCTATCTCCTTAACAAATTAGATTTACAGATAGAGAAATAAACTGAGGATTGACTGAGAAGGAAATATGGTGAATTAGAGTCAAACAGAGAACTGACAGAATGTTAACTCTGCTTCTCTATCTACAGATACTGTCGGACTTGTTGAATATTTCCATCATTTTCTGTCTTAATTTCAATTTGATCTCAGCTTACACATTCACCGACAATATTTTGCTTTTGAATCGGAGTCAAGTTAGTGACTGAAAGGAAAATAGAAAGGGAAAGAAAGGATAAATTAAGAGAGACAGAAAGAGAAAGTAAGGGAAAAATCAAACCATTAACAAAGCAGTTAAACCTTTTGGGGCAGAAAGATTGATTAGCATTGCATTAACAATTATCACCTTGTTTTATAGATTATTTATGCTGTTAAGCTTTCTGTAGCAAGTTTAATTTGTATTTACTACAAATTAGGTAATTTATTGGAACACATGGAAGGTTGTGGACTGGCTGCTGTTTTCACAAGGCTCATCCTTCTTCTTAGGCAGTACTTCGCATTTAGGAATATAGAACAAAGAACAAAGAAAATTACAGCACAGGAACAGGCCCTCCGGCCCTCCAAGCCTACACCGACCGTGCTGCCGGCTTAACTAAAACCTCCTACCTTTCCGGGGACCATATCCCTCTATTCCCATCCTATTCATGTACTTGTCAAGACGCCCCTTAAAAGTCACTACCGTATCCGCTTCCACTACCTCTCCCGGCACGAGTTCCGGGCACCCACTACTCTCTGTGTAAAAATCTGCCTCGCACATCTCCTTTAAACCTTGCCCCTCACACCTTAAACCTATGCCCCCTAGTAATTGACTCTTCCACCCTGGGAAAAAGCTTCTGACTATCCACTCTGTCCATGCCTCTCATAATCTTGTAGACTTCTATTAAGTCTCCCCTCAACCTCCGTCGCTCCAGTGAGAACAAAACAAGTTTCTCCAACCTCTCCTCATAGCTAATGTCCTCCATAACAGGCAACATCCTGGTAAATCTTTTCTGTACCCTCTCCAAAGCCTCCGCATCCTTCTGGTAGTGTGGCGACCAGAATTAAACGCTATATTCTAAGTGCGGTTGAACTAAGGTTCTATAAAGCTGCAACATGACTTGCCAATTTTTAATCTCAATACCCCGTCCGATGAAGCCGAGCATGCTGTATGCCTTCTTGACTATCTTCTCCACCTGCATTGCCACTTTCAGTGACCTGTGTACCTGTACACCCAGATCCCCTTGCCTATCAATACTCTTAAGGGTTCTGCCATTTCCTCTATATTTCCTATCTGTATTAGACCTTCCAAAATGCATTACCTCACATTTGTCCGGAGTAAACTCCATCTGCCATCTCTCCGTCCAAGTCTCCAACTGATCTATATGCTGCTATATACTCTGATGGTCCTCATCGCTATCCGCAAATCCACCAACCTTTGTGTCATCCGCAAACTTACTAATCAATCGAGTTACATTTTCCTCCAAATCATTTATATATATTACAAACAGCAAAGGTCCCAGCACTGATCCCTGAGGAACACCACTTGTCAGAGCCCTCCATTCAGAAACACACCCTTCCACTGCTACCCTCTGTCTTCTTAGAACGAGCCAGTTTTATATCCACCTTGCTAGCTCATCTCTGATCCCATGCGACTTCACCTTCTGCGCCAGTCTGCCATGAGGGACCTTGTCAAAGGCCTTACTGAAGTCCATGTAGACAACATCTACTGCCCTACCCTCATCAATCATCTTCGTCACTTCCTCGAAAAACTCGTTCAATTTTGTGAGACACGACCTCCCCTTCACAAAACCATGTTGCCTCTCACTAATATGTCCACTTATTTCCAAGTGGGAATAAATCCTGTCTCGAAGAATCCTCTCCAATAATTTTGTTCTCTCCTATGAGTGCTGACTACCTCCCTGAGTTTGATGAGCTTCCTCCATGCTTGGCTCTTAGTGGGGTGGGACCTTTAGTGACTGGGCCATAGATCACCTCTTAACAGCACTGAAGAAGCTGAGCATGCCATTAGTGTTCAGGTGTTGTTGGATCTCCTGCACATTTTCTATCCACGATTTATTCTTTATATCACGTGTTTTATGTGTACAGTTCTTGAAGCCCATTTCACAAGCATTCAGGCAACACTCCTGCAAAGTGAACTTTGATGGGCTGGACACTGCATTCACATAGCCAAGAACTGTTTCATCCTCCAGGTCCTGTTTCCTC
This sequence comes from Mustelus asterias, assembly GCF_964213995.1. NCBI lineage: Eukaryota > Metazoa > Chordata > Chondrichthyes > Carcharhiniformes > Triakidae > Mustelus > Mustelus asterias. Next base: position 83,844,359 of record NC_135807.1, on the reverse strand, counting down.
AACTCTCAAATCACCAACGTTTCAGAAGACAAAGACATCCTAGAGGGAAGAGTTTGGTGGAGTGGGATTGTCAATAGACTAGCAATCCAGGGGCTAGTGTAGTGAGTCTGGCGGTTGATTTGGAGGTTGGTGGGGGGGTGGGATTCGAGTCAGCGGGGATCATTTAGAGTAAGGAGAGTGCGGGGAATCAGGAGGGAGGTCGAGTTGAGTCGAAAGACGGGGGAACCATTTAAGGTTAGGTCTATGGTTTGGAGGGGGAGGGGTTGGAATCCCACGCAGCTGGGGATTGGGGACTGGGGGGAGTTGTATGAATTGGGGGGGGGGGCGGGGGGGGGGGGGGCTTGAGAGTGTTTGGGAATACCCAGGTGGTGGTGATTAGTCAGGGAGTTGCGATTATCCCTTGCAGGATTGGTTTGGGGGTTTAAAATTGTTACTCTGAAGTTAGAAGTGGTTTTATCACTTCTAACTCTTTGAGAGTAAATATTGGTATAAAACTGGCAGAACAATCTGAAGGAGGCGATTTAAATCACTTTGCTGGATGGTTTCCAGCAGAGCGCAATTGTCCAGGGGGACTTAGTGCTCTTGAACAATTGCTGGGTAAACCCTTACCTGGGAACTTCTGAGAGGGATTCCTCAGTGCAACTTTGCAGTAACCACCACTGCCCCCCATGTTCACCACTGGGAGCCTGGAAGTTGCAGGCCAGTATACATTAATTACAATCCATAGTAAGGAGAGCACTTCAGACCAGTACAGATGCTTGGAGGAATCCACCGTAAGGCGTCACCTGACCAGTTCAGGCATTGGAAACACATCTTCAGAAGCTCAATGTCCTGTTCAATGGTGGTTGTGATAAGCTTCAGCTGTAGCTCTGCTAACTTTGCAGGGCTATGTAAAGGTGTCAATAGTTATCTACTGAAGAGATATTATCTCCTGGAAACCATCATAGAATCATAAAATCCCTACAGCGCAGAAGAAGGCCATTTGGCCCATTGAGTCTGCCGCAACCACATTCCCACCCAGGCCCTATTCCCGTAACCCTTCATATTTACCCTGCTAATTCCACTGACACTAGGGTCAATTTAGCATGGCCAATCAACCTAACCCGCACATCTTTGGAACATGGGAGGAAACCAGAGCACCCGGAGGAAACCCACGCAGACACAGGGAGAATGTGCAAACTCCACACAGACAGTGACCTGAGGCAGGAATTGAATCCGGATCCCTGGCGCTGTGAGGCAGCAGTGCTAACCACTGTGCCACCATGCCACCCTATCCACAGAGTCTTGCTGTTGCCATGAAGAGCAGAGGCATCTTCGATTGCCAGAGGATGAAGTTACCATTAGCTGCCAGGAAAATGAACACACACATACACAGATCAGCTGAACGTTTTGGTGGTGAAAGCCCTTCCTGTTTATGGATCTCACTTACTTGGTGCCTTTAAGGCCATCTGGGTACAATAGATGTTGTTCTGCATCTGGATGAAATCCATTGTTTGTGGCAAATCCCACCGGCCGTTTGTATAGGTGTAATCCCCCCTTGTTGAAACAGCACCTGCAAGATGCAACATTGCTATCATTTGAGAGACATCACCAAGGTCCCATACTGATCCTTGGAATGATCCAGAGTGTGCATGGCAATGACTACCATGAGTTCTGCAAGTTCCTCAATAAGGGCATTGTGATAGGCAGAGTCTGCAGCATTGCTTTATCCCATATTGTGATAGCTTAAACTCGGTGATAAAATGTATGGTGAGGGTATGGCCTTTGTTACCTTCCTGATCCTCATTCCTCTCCTCTACCCTTCTCCTGCCTGGGGATCTATATATTTATCTTCACTGCTACTTGTCCTCATTTACAAGTAGTTTAATCCCATGTTCATATGCTGCTTTGATTGTTGTCAGCTGCACCGGAAATACTTCCTGAAGACCTCTCTATGACCCCATAATTTCACCAGGCTCAACTTCACCACACCTAACCCCCCCACCCCTCCCAGCTGTGGCAGCACCCACATACAACTTGTTCTGATAATTCTGCTCCTTCAATGGTAACTGTGCGCCAATAGCTGAGCATCCCTCTGATCCTTGCACCTTTTTTTATGTGTGCCCATGACCAGCTTCCCACTGTGTCGCCGCCTCTGCCTTAACCCCCAGAATAGTTCCTGCTCCTTGGCTCGGAAGTTCCAGACTGATACCTGAATGAGGTTGACAACTAACCTGTTTCCATTCTCATTTGCTCATTGGCCATATTCAGGCAGGTTTCTGGGTCTCACTTCCTGACCTCGATTCCAAAATCTGAGCACGTCAGAGCCATGTCGGGCAGTTGTCATGACGGCCGTGCAAAGTTGTACCCTTGTCCATCTTTGTTCCCTAGTTTTCCATGAACAACCTGCCCCTAATTTCAGAAATGGAATCACCCCACATGAAGCTAATTGAAATTAAAAAACAGCGCTGGGGAGATACCAACATGTCATGAGAGTCACTGTGGAACTCCAACACACATTGAGCTCATCAGAGACATGCAAAAGGTTCACCTCAATATCCTTACCATTACTTTATTGAAGTAGATTCATACATGCATACACTATAATTGTCCACAGAATAATGATAAAGCTGTCTCTAGTAGAACAATATTAGCTGTAATCACATTATTGGAGCATTACTGCAAAACTATATTTCCATTTTGACAATGGAACCTCAAATGGTATTTGTAATCAATACTTGCTCTGCAACAGTAGTCTGCAGCACATTTTGTAGTCTGTGTACCATGGAAACTATTGTCTGCTTTCAGCACTAATTCCAGAATTGGATGACTTTAATAGAAATATTTATGACTTATTTGATCAGAGGGACAGACAAATAAATGCAGAGATCAGTAGTGTCTCTCTCTAGTGGTGACGTGCCAATTTGTCCACTCATGCCAGTCTCCAAATGCATCCGAAGCAGGTTTTCTGCACTTAGAATCAGAGAATTATAGAATCCTACAGTGCAGAAGAAGGCCATTCGGCTCACCGAGTCTGCACTAACCACAATCCCACCCAGGCCCTATCCCCATAACCCCATACATTTACCCTAGCTAGTCCCCATGACACTAAAGGGCAATTTTAGCATGGCCAATCCACCTAAACAGCACATCTTTGGACCATGGGAGGAAACCGGAGCACCCGGAGGAAACCCACGCAGACACGGGGTGAATGTGCAAATTCCACACAGACAGTGACCCAAGCCGGAAATCGAACCCGGGTCCCTAGCGCTGTGAGGCATCAGTGCTAACCACTGTGCTAATACTATTACTTCAGTTCATCGCCTATCAAATCTTCCCTTTTTACCAGTTCGTACTTATCCATCTACTTAGTTTTTTTCCTTCCCTTCTTCATCCCATTTCCCTTCCCTTGTTTTACTTTTACATCCTACACATTTTAATTATTCTGTGCAAATACTTCAGATGACCACAAGTGCCACATTACTTGACCAAATCTGTCCAGTGACAACTCTGCATTAATGTAACCACATCCAATTAAAGCTGAATAATATACTGCTGAATGTTCCATTCATTTCACTTTATCACCACCGCATTCACTATTGAAGGAATCTTACCAAAAAAAATGTCAAAGTGTCAGGCTGGAATTTTCTGACCATTCACGCCAGCGGGATTTTCCCATCCTGCTTCAGTGAACGGAGATTTGACTTGTCGTCAAATTCTCCGTCTTCGCTGCAGCGGGAATATGGTATGAACGGACAGTAAGATCGCGCCCTCAGGGTCTGATTGAAAACCGGAGTGTTTATCTCCAGTAAAACAGATGGATTGTTTCTCCAGAGCTAATGGCACTTTGTCAGAAATGAACGAGGTGATGTGTTTCATGCCATCAGTTTGAGGGGTGGGACCTAAAGATGCCAGTAAAGCTGGCTCACAGAGATCGGGGCACCGTTTTTAAAGGATGCCCTGATCAGATCAAATAATAATCTATCCCCCCAACTTCTCAGGGTCTCAGGGGCTTTCCCCCAACCCGCCATGATCAGAGCTGGCAACCCTCCCTGCCCCCCAACCTGTGCCAGGGGGCATTGCCAGGCCGCTGCCTGACCATGTCCCTCTCCCCCGGGTGCTACAAACACCTTCAGGGGGGATCCCCACAACAGGTTCATGTCTGGGTGAACCTGTTGTAAACCTTGCCGATGTGATATCACGTCGATGTGGTTTTAAAATATGTCGATGGGGGAATATATGGCACGGCTAAATTTATTAAAATGTATGAAAATCAAGTTTACGCCCTTTGTGGGCACAAACGTGATCACGCCGCCTGAGGCATGGCGAAAATCGGAGATTGCGATCTCGCCGGTGAGATCCGTGACTTCTGGGTTTCGCCGGAACTCGAGGCCCCGCTGCCATTCAGGCAGATGGAAAGCATGGGCTCTAGACCGCCCCCTATATGTATACTAAATTAGAAAGCTAGCAAAGATAACTCATGGGTGGGATTTTCCACAATGCTCACCGCCCCCCCACCCCGCCACAAGGCATGTTTTGTGGCTGTGAAGGTGGCCCATTATTGGCTGGTGGCAGGATCTTCTGGTCAAGCTGAGGTCAACGGCATTTTCTGTGGCTTATACCCGCCGCTGTCGGACAACTTATGGCAGGTGGGGGGGGGGGGGGGGGGAGGGATCACCATCACTGAGTGCAGAAGATCCCGCTGGCAGGAAGGGCTGGAAAAGTTTAGCATATGGGTTGAATTTTGTGGCCCATCACAGAAGGGGTGGGACTGGAAAATGCGGTGAGCCATTCAAATGTCTGTTGACTTCAGTGGGAGCAGAAAATCCCACAGGTGGAAAATTCCACCCATGTTACTGGGAAAGAAAATCTCTGAAGAACTTTAAATGCCCAAAATTGTTTGACTGTGAGAAGAGGATAAAAGAGATAACCCCCTCCCACACCTCCTGTTCCTGCTAGGCCTCTGTATATATTGTGATACAGCATTGGTTTGCACAGTTATTGGAAGTTCATTGGGAAGAATCCAAGCCTTCAATGACTGATCTCATTTATAATTGTGAACCAGAAATAAACAGTGAAATCTGGGAAATGTCAATACTAGTCGGAAATGTTTCTCCCTATTGGGTGGTTAGTCAGTTAGTAACTGTGCCCTGGACTGCTGCAGTTCTGTCTAGTTCAGTTGTCAGATTGGCAGCCATGCAATAAAAGGAGACTTCCAAACTTCCATCACCAGTCTTTTCGACTTGGAACCACCTCAGCTCCAAAGAGACCTTTTGTCACTCCCACCTCCAGGAAGACAGCTTTCTTCCACTGAATAGCACCAGAGACACCAAACAGCTCCAGACTGCTCCATTATCCAAGGCGCCACTAGTTGTAGCCATGTCGGCATGCAGTTTCTGCTTCTCCTCAGCTGTGTACTGTAATTCATATTGTGCTACCACCTCAAGCTCACTAATTGAATTCTCCAATGTCTCTGCCTGAGGTGGTGCTTGCTGAGGTTCGTGTGAAATATGCAGGATTCTCAGTTATTGACACTTGCAGCAGGCTGTATTTCCAAACCTAGAATGCTGGGAAAGGAGAAAATGTTAGAATACTGACACAAAGTCACATCTTGAAATAGAACTTGCATTCCAGTGAGTGTGATATTTGTCTTACTGTGCAGTAATGAGTGAGAAGAAAGAGAGAGGTATAGGAATGTGATGGCGTGCAATCTGAGCATGTCAGAGCTCTGTGATGTCTCCTCTCTGTGGTCCCGTTATGCTCTTTTAATAAAGATGTCTAGGATAGCGTATTTGGAAATAGTTTCTGAAGTTTTTTCCAGTTCAGATCACTTCACTTGCGTTCTGTGTCAACTTGACATATAAACAGAGATCTTTAGATGCTGCAAGTTGAAAAGGCGCATAAGCAGTGACAGACATGTGTCAAATCTTATGTATCAGTGAGCAACAAGGTTTTATATAGCGAGGTTGTGTTCTAATTATATTACATGCAAGGCATTTTGAAGATTTGTAAATTACAGCTTGAATGTACACCTTGCTGGAGCACAGATACCTGATAAACAATGAAAGAGATGTGCAATTATGAAAGGGTTTGACTTTGCAAATCCGTGAATGTACAGAACAACGTTGTGACAACTTCATGTTAAGTTGGACTGTTAGTCTTAGCAGTTCCCCCTGTGTCTACTCCCAGATCCTACTGATCTCAAGATCTGGTAGAGTCAACCCTGCATGATTTGTGTCCCTGCATTCTACTCCTGCCTTTTCCACAATGTGACCAGAAAATATAGGCTTATATTGAATGAGTCACCAAAACAGAACTTAAACAGATCAGTGTTATCCGAGGGAATACATTTTACTTTTGTCACCTATAAAAATTATGAAAATGAAGCAGAAACGTAAATACAATGTATAAAATTAAGTTATTCTTTGCTAATGTAGTCTTAACTGCAGTACTAAAATGATTCTTTAATATTCACTAAATCATAGGTATACACCTGATGCCTGGGTATGAAAGTTGCACTTTCAGGATGGATGATGGGATCTGATAGTGTTTTGTGGGGCCCTCCTATTTGTACTGAATAGTGCTCCCAGTTTTAAATTATTCAAAATGTGATATATTTTAATCAATGCACAGAAATTCTAGGACTATTAACCCTCAATTTCCTGAGCTTTGCTTCTGACAAGTATTACATTCCACTGGAACTATTCGGATTGTGGAATCACCCCACCTATTCAGGGTGACTACAAGGAAGACTATATTGGAAATGGGAAAATGGAAAAACATGTATCCAAAGCAAGCTGTTCTGAGATGAGAGCATGTAGTAAAGTGCGCGAAGAAGCTTACCTCTGTGGTTGTTCCATACTAACAATATCGAAAGACCTTGCTTTCATACAGTACCTTTCACCTTCCCAGGATGTTCTAAAGCACCTTAGAGCCAATGAATATGTTTGCAGCTAATGCAAAGTGTCAAAAAGGGAAATAAAATGCTAGGTTCCTTTCAGTGATGTCCTGAATGAAAATTATCTTCAACAAAAAATAATGTTCAATGTTTTGAAAGGAAATTTTTCCCTGTCTTGTCAGCTGACACTAATAAAATCTTGGTTTAGTTATTAATCTTGTTAATTCCTTGTCCTTTTTGCCACATGATGTGAAGCTACGTGACAAAATTGACAGTCACTAAAGCAATAGCAAGGAAAAGTCTCAGGTATAATGAAAGACACAAACCGCAACAATAAAAACTGTGTGCATGACGATAAATAAAAGGGAGCTCTATGTGTGTGCAGCCTCTTGGGTCTAAAAAACATATAAATCCATTCAAACTTTACTTTTGGGGATTAAAGTGTTCTTGAAGGAATGTGTAGGTGCTTTATAACGTGCGCAAGTTATAATATTTTTTCCATGTAAGGTATTGAAAAAGATATTGATGTCAGTGTTAATCTACTTATTAACTAATTGTACAGTATTATCACTTGTTAAATTATGTCATTTGCTGCATTGCCCTATCTATCACTGCCCATCATGACATCCTGTCAGCAAAAATAAAAAGTAGTTAGAAAGCCCCAAACTGGTTCCACAGCAATAATATGTCACGGGTTAGAGGTAATATCAATAAACATTCAAACTACATTTTCACAATGATTATGTCAAACCCCCAGTGTTCCTGCCTTGTAACACATCAACTCACTGTTCAATGCTACAATGAGCATCAAGAATATACTTATATTGCAGTGTAGTACACACATACCATATTTCTATGTTTTACCAACCTGTTTTGCAGTTTGATTCAGGCTTGCAATATGCTTTGTCTCCACTTGGTTGAGCTATTGCACTGTGAATAGAAGTTACTTTTTCTGATAAATGCTTTGGGCTACATAGAATAAAATGACAATGGTACAGTGGGCTTTTTCCAACAATTCTTAATGTCTGCATATTACATCTGGCTGGACAGATCCCAAAATTAGGAAGGGAAGAATAATGACTGCAATTGTAGCCTAGCGTTTACTGTTTGGTTTATATCTTTATATACAGGACCAATAACTAGTATAGGAATGTTCACAGTTGCAATGTATTGACCTTGATGCATTACCCTCAGTAATGCAATATAGAATTGCTAATGTAATTTCATTTTGATTTTCTTTTCTGTTTATCCATTAATTTTTCAACGAAGCCCATCTTCCAGGGCCTCTTCGATGTTTCCTTCATTATTAAGTCAATCGATCTAAAGTCTAAACTTGTAATCAGAAGATGGACAAACCTGAAAAGTACAAAATACCTCAGTAAAACGAGGCTGGTATATTGCTCTCTATCATCATCCTTCGTTCTCATATTAACCACTGGCTTATGTCGTATCACTGCCCCTATTCCACCCAATTGACAGTTCAAGCAGCACACACACAGGTACATATCCAGCGTGATGATTTCACCCTCCAAGTTAGCAAGAGCATCAAAAATCATCAGCTATTTTATTATTGCTGACAATTATTATTGCTGACAATTGTTGACAAATATGCCTATTTTTTAAAATCAAATTTAGCAGCAAATCTTTGTCACTAACTTTTTGGTTTATCTCTGTCTGCACTTCCCGCTGCCTCGGAAAAGCAGCCAGCATAATCAAGGATCCACGCACCCCGGACATACTTTCTTCCATCTTCTTCTGTTGGGAAAAAGATACAAAAGTCTGAGGTCATGTGCCAATCGACTCTAGAACAGCTTTTTCCCTGCTGCCATCAGACTTTTGAATGGACCTATCTCGTATTAAGCTGATCTTTCTCTACACGCTAGCTATGACTGTAACACTACATTCTGCACTCTCTCCTTTCCTTCCCTATGTACGGTATGCTTTGTCTGTATAGCACACAAGAAACAATACTTTTCACTGTATACTAATACATGTAACAATAATAAATCAAATAAAATCAAATTATCTTCTTCTCAATCTTTATTTCCTCATTTGGGCATGACAGGCATCAGTGAACAAAATATTAAAATCAACATTCAAATAGTGGCAGAACATATGATGCACAGTACAGAATTAATTCTTCCTTGAAAACTGACCAAATTTCCTGCAAAATATGTTACAGGGTGCAGGTAAAGTATTTAGCATTTTCTCAAAATATATATCTTCAGTGAGTGTTTGGTGTTTTTCTTCATAAATTAAAAGAAAAAATAGAAGCCTATTTTAAAGTCTGCCACAAATGTCAAAAACTGTTTCAATTCAATGTAAATTTTAATGAGCTAATATAAAGATAACAACATTTCACAGTCTTAAAATGTGCTTGATTCAAGAATGCCTGTTATTTGAGTTCCTTCCAGCTAGCAAGAAGGAACCAAAGCTAATTCAACTGACAATACAGACACCTAAGCAATTAAAAAAGTAATGCACTCTTTAACCTTTCCAGCAGCTAAGATGCAGAGGGATTCAAGACCAATGAAAATTCATTTAATGCAGGGGGGAAAAGTCATTGGGGCAGCTTAGTTTCAATTTTTCTAGTGGCCTTTAGACTTCACCTGCATTTCACAATATGCAGTATTTCCTATGCGGTACTCATTTCGAGAAGTACAGTTTAACATGTTAATATAATACTGTGCTGTCGAATGTTATGACAAGCTAAAATCACTTTTGAAACATTGGAAAGGATTAATTGACAAACAACAGTGGGAATAATATTTAAACTGGAACACACAAAAATCTTTAACTTGCAATGTGCAAAATGATTATCCTTTTATCTTCTGTTGTGCACAACTTTCGAGGGTGACCATGTATTCGATTCTTGACATTACTTCTCCACACACACTTCATTTCATCATCATAGATGATACAAAGCACTATTCAATCAGCAGGTGAACTGAATGTCCGATAAGCCACCTGGGTGTGAAAATATATTAATAGCAGTATATATGAGCATTGTACCTTACCCTTACATTGATTTTTCTTGTTACTGTTCAAACCTGTTTCTCTTCATGAAGAAATTGTTTCTTTAAGTTGTGTAGTTATGGCATCAACTCAGCCACACTCTTATTTCCTGCATCACTGGATTGCTGGCCTCACTGAATGTGTGGAAAATATCAAATTGGTGCTAAGTTCGAGCATTAAATTTTTCCATTGTGATCACTTAGACTAGAATCCCTACAGTGCAAAAGGAGGCCATTTGGCCCATCGCGTCTGCACCGACCACAATCCCACCCAGGCCCTATCCCCACAACCCCATGTATTTATCCTGCTAGTCCCCCTGACACTAAGAGGCAATTTTAGCATGGCCAATCAACTTAACCCGCACATCTTTGGACTGTGGGAGGAAACCAGAGTACCCGGAGGAAACCGATGCAGACAAAGAGAGAACCTGCAAACTCCACACAGTCACCTGAGGCCAGAATTGAACCAGGTCCCTGGCGCTGTGAGACAACAGTGCTAACCACTGTGCCACCATACTGTGCCACCCATAAGGTACCACCCTTGAAGGTACCAAATTTTGCCAGTTTCTACTGAGCTGGTTTTTTTTGTATTCTGATGCATTTTTCTTTAGTTTCAATTTAGAGCCTATTGACAGCCCTGGAATCCTAAGTATAACTCAGGATAAATAACCAAAGGAAAGTTGAAGGCCATAGACCTACATTTAAGTCAATTGATAAGTTTTTCAGCCAGGTTGACATTTCGGTAACATCTGAGGAAACTTTTCCTGTCTCAGAGTATGTGAAATTTATATTATGCAATAGTTCAAACAGGTAACAGCTATAGGTAGATAGGTAATTATCCATAGCCGAAGAGAGACTGAATGCATCTCTCTCTATTAGAGGGAGACAATCGGTCACATACCTTGAGGAGCACCACTCCACATTAAACAGGGGGCAGGTGATAAACCAGGTCTCCAGTCTACTTCAGCTGAAATGAGAATTTAACCAATGCTGTTGATGTTATTCTGAACCACACATTAGCCAGCTGAACTAAACACCTCCCAGTAACAATGATAGCATTTACTAATCTATTCCACCCCATGAATATAGATTCTGCAACTTCAGTCGAGATGTACCAACCTTTATACTTATATCTAGGATATGTGATTTCCTTACCACGATCACTAAACTTTGCTGCCTACGCTTACAATGTACTGATCACAGTGATTACAGGTAGTCTATTTGGATGAAAGCCCTTAAGCTCAAAAATATAAATACATTCTCTCCAAGTGCTCCGAAATTGACAGCTTAGGTGCTAAACAGGAAAGACAATGAGATATACATTGATCTTGGACCATAGTAAAATATAGGCACACAACCTCGACCCGAGTGGAACTGAATATCAGGCAGTCGACGCAACTCTGTCAAGCTTCCGGTGCAGATCAAAATGTATTTCTACCCCTTTGACTGAATTTATACACATTCTCAACAGACCAGAATGAGCCCCTGATTGAAAGCTTACATTTAACCAGATTATATTGTTCAGATTGATTACTGAGCATTCTTAATAATTTTGGTTTGCTCCATTGCAAAGATAAGCTATAGTTCAACATACAGTTGACATTTAAATTTGAAATCTGGGGGGGGGGAGGAGTTCTCCCGTCGGGCAGGGGGTGGGGGGGTGGGGGGTTGGGGGGGGGTGGTGGTGGGCGGACCACGCAAAGGTCCATTGACCTCGGGTGGGATTCTCCAGTTTTGGGGTGAGCACGGCAGAAGAATCCCATCCCTGGTTTTAAAACATTTATTACTGTCACAGCAGTGACCAAAGGCATGACATTATATCATCTATCTCTCAAGTAACTTCGTACCATCTTTGCTATTTGTATATGTTTTTCATCTCGTCAGTTGTTGGGAAGTAAGCACAGCAACTCTGGTGCTAGTTCCACCTCTTAGAGCTTCTAGCATCATTCTCATTAGGATTTTTCCAATGGTCTCCTGACATACACAATGAGATGTTGACCCTAATGAGCTGCTGGCCCTAAAAATGGACAGCTATCCATAACAGTAATGATTGATCTGGTGGCACCTAGTTATATTGGCACCATTGACAAGATGGCTTCCCATGCAGTTTGGGAGTGTAAGGGCGGCCCTTTGGGGATCAGGGGCTCATTGGGAGCAGTAGAACAAAGAACAGTACAGCACAGGAACAGGCCCTTCAGCCCTGTTCCTGTGCTGTACTGTTCTTCAAGCCTGTGCCAATCCCATTGTCCTATCTAGACCAACCGCTTATATCCCTCTATATAGGGAGCTAGTGGGGTGTGGGGTCCCATTTACTACCAAAGCAGGTTCACTTTCACACCCTCTCCAAAGCTTTCACATCCTTCCTTAAATGTAGAGCATAGAATGGGACACAATACTTCAGTTGAGGTCTAACCAGTATTTTATAAAAGTTCTGCATAGCTTCCTTGCTTTTGTGCTCTGTGTTTCTACACTGGATCTTCACAAGTCATGGTCCACAATAGTGGGGCTCAGTATAAAGCAGATTCTTTTTAGATTCCAAAATGTTAACTATGAAAACGTGGGCACAACCTCCCCATGCACACCCCAGCTATAAAAAAATTAAAATAAAAATTAAATAAATTTTTTTAATTATTTGGTAGATTTTACATACACCTGCTTTATTCATTTAGTTTAGAGCCAAAGGACTGGAAAGTGTGGGGATGGCAATGTAATAATGGCTCAGGCACTGGCAGAATCAGGCATAAGCTCTCGGCACTGGCTATGACATGATGCGGTCTTGCCTGTAACATGTGCTCTGCATACGGAGCCCATGGGCTGCATTGTACAGACATCCCAAAGCATTCATAAAGCCTAGGATCCCGTAGAGCTTTTTAACCACTTTCTCAACCTGCCCAACCACCTTTAATTACTTTTTCCCATATATTCCCAGGATTCTCTGTTCCTGCACCACTTTAGAATTGCCCCCTTTATTTTGACTTCCAATATCCAGGGCAGTATATCTGGGTGCTATTACCCCAAAGATGTGTTGGGGAATATGTGACCGAACCTCAGAGGCTACCAGGTAAGGATTGCATGACAATTGCCCAAGAAGTTCAAACTTCTCATGGGCAATTTTCCTGCACTGGGAACCATCTGAACATGTGACTTAAATCACAAACATTGGATGACTCCGAATAGTTACCCAGATAAAGTTGGAATTTAAACCATTTCTAGTTCTGGGTAAATACTGTACTGGTTTCCCTCAAATCCCCACCAGACCCCTGAGTACAGTCCCCGCCCCCCCCCCCCCCCCCGCCCCCCCCTCCGCCACTGCATGCCTTCCGAATCCCCACAGAACCACCCCACATTCCACATCTGCCACCCACATCCTGCGAGCTCCCCACCTCCCCCAACTACCTACCCTGACCCCAACAAGTCACCTCTCCACCCCTCACCCACATAGAATGCCCAAACTGCACACCGTCTATGAATACAACCCCCAAATGCACCCCTCGACTGGGCCACCCCCTGACTGGACCCCCACAACTGCAATTGCCCTCCCGGCTGTATGCTCCCTGCAATGTCAACCCCCCACTGCAACGTCTTTCCCCTCAACTTCAGCTCCCACCACACCCCCACCCTGATGGGAGTCCCCCCTGACTACACCATCCTCTAACTGCACACCCCCCATCAAACCCATCCCCCCACGCTTGACTGTACCCCATGACTACACCCTCCTGACTACAGGCCCTCATGACACCAGACCCGACTACAATTCCCCCACTACATCCTTCCAAACTAAACCCAGTCCCCAAATACAGCCTCTGACTGCACCCTTAAACTGCACAGCCCCCCAATTGCACCCCTCCATGACTACACCCCAAAACTACACCTCTGAACCTGGATCCCACCCACTGAGCAACTGACCCCTACCCATCCTGACCAATGATCCCCTCGACCCATCCTCCCACCACTGATAACCTGCCCTGTGCCCTTACCAACCAACCAACCGTCCCTAACTAGCTCCCCGCACTGACTACCCAACCCCCCCAGTCAAACAACTCACCCCCAATCAATCTGCATCCTCAAACATACCCAATTACCTTACCCTACCTTCTCCCGGCCTTGAAAGTGGCTGGATCTTCAAAGGTTACTGGCTTTATGGCAACTGTGCCATCAAAAAGGGGGCATGGTCTCCACTTGTCCTATTGTGCAGCCCATGAGTGAAAGTCTTCAGAGTGTGTTGCCCTAAACGTTCTCACTTGGCCTTCATCGGAAGGTCAACCAAGAAAGGATTGCCACTCGGAGTGGAGTGGTAATCTGACTCTGATCAACAGGGTGGCACGGTGGCACAGTGATTAGCACTGCTGCCTCAAGCAACAGGGACCCGGGTTTGATTCCTGGCTTGGATCACTGTCTGTGTGGAGTTTGCACGTTCTCCCCGTGTCTTCGTGGGTTTCCGTCGGGTACTCTGGTTTCCTCGCACAGTCCAAAGATGTGTGGGTTAGGTGGATTGGCCATGCTAAATTGACCCATAATGTCAGGGGGACTAGCTAGCGTAAATGCATGGGGTTACGGGGATTGGCCCTGGGTGGGATTGTGGTCGGTGCAGGTTCAATGGGCTGAATGGCCTCCTTCTGCACCGGAGGATTCTATGATTCTATGACAGGGAGCTCTGGCCTTCGTTTCTCTATCTTCCTTCTCTTCGGAATGTATTTTGACTTTATCTGACCCATCTTCACCTTAAAGGCAGGCTGTTACTCTATTCCATTGTGCCTGTATATATTTGAGGATAATTCAAATTTCTCTGTAGTTTTTCTGTTTCCCGGGGCATGGCAGATTTTGGTGATGCCGAAACTTTAGTCTCCATCTTCTTGCCTTCTTGCCATCTCACTCAAATGGCATGCTTCCCAATTCATCAAGACATTTGAAGTACTTTTTAAATGTATCTATTGTGTGATGTAATATAATGCACATAGCTGCATGTATTTTATTGTACATATCCTCCACTGATATCTGAAAAACATCCCACATGATAGCTCGACAGAAATACTATGATCGCTGAGCACTCAATTTGATGTTTTCCCATCAGACTCAAATACCAGAGGCGCCATGAACTATCTCAGATATAAATGAGGAACCGCTTACTAACCTACAACTGGTGTGGAGGTCACTGGGGAATGGGAAATGGAAAATATGTTTGTTTTGTGCCAGCCCAACCAGGTAAGAGCTCACTTTAGCTTCCTCTTCTTGCTAACATGTAAACACATTCATTGATTAAGTGCCACCCATGCCACATTCTTGCTTTGCTCTAGTGATCACCACTATTGATTACATAACCCCTGCTGACATATTCCTTTTTTACTTAGGGCTCTGCAAGACAAGAAAAAATGCGAAGAAGCAACCCGATCAGATCAACATCCATAGGAACTACCCCAGAAACTTGTACTTCAGGGGAACTAACACTGGAATCAGTGAAGGGAATAGGGTGAAGCACAAGCACCAATGGTGAGGAGACAATGCAACTGGTAACGTGAGGAAGGGAAGCCAAGGATCATATAAACAGCTTCTATGGGCCCTTTACAACGGCTGCATACCAAGCTATGTTCATTCATCAGCACAAACTCTCACATAGACCTTTGAAAGTCTTCAAAGCTTCCTATGTGGAATGACAGTAAACGTGACACAGTCCTTTTCCATTATGTGTGCAGCTTGGGAAATCTACTAGCATCATAAACATAACACCAACAGCTACCTCAAGAGAACTCCCAAAAACAGAGGTCAAGCATAGCTTATTTTTTCAACTGTATCACTTATGACACCTTAGGCTCCAACTTGGCGAAGTCTCTCATTTTTGTCCAAGTAATATGGACATCATTGGTTAGGTCAGCGTTTATTGCCATCCCTAATCACCCTTGAGAAGGTGGTGGTGAGCCACCGTCTTGAACTACTGCGGTCAGTGTGATGCAGGTGCACCCACAGTGCTGGTAGGAAGGGAGTGCCAGGATTTTGACCCAGTGACTGTGATTGAACAGCAATATAGTTCTAGTCAGGATGGTGTGTGTCTTGGAGGAGAACTTGCAGGTGATGGGATTCCCATCCACCTACTGCCCTTATCTAGATGGCAGAAAGTTAGGGTGTGATTTTCCTCCCCCTCCGCAGTGTATTTTGCAGTGGCGTGCCGTTCACTAGCGATGGGATTTTATGATCCCACCGTTGTCAACCGGGTTTGCTGTTGAATACACTGCTCGCCGCCGGGAAATCCATGGTGGGGTGCACCGTTGGTGATACCGGAAGATCCTGCTGGCGTAAATGTCAGCAAGATTTTGGCACATGGATATGGAAGGTGCTGTCGAAGGAGCCTTGGTGAGTTTCGGCAGTGCATCTTGTAGGTAGTGCACACTGGGCCACTATGCATCAGTGACAGAGGGAGTGAATGTTTAGCATAGTGGATGGAATGCTAATAAAGCTGCTTTGTCCCGGATAATGTCATGCTTTTTGATTGCTATTGGAGCTGCTCTCATCCAGGCAAGAGGAGAGTATTCCATCACACCCCTGATTTGTACCTTGTAGATGGTGGACAGATTCAGGAGACCATCTCAGGCTGGAGGCAGCCACAGTATTTATATGGCTGGCCCAGTTCAGTTTCTGGTCAACGGTAACCCCAGGTTGTTGATACTGGGAGATTTAGCAATGATGATGGCATTGAATGTCAAGGGGAAATGATTAGATTCTCTCTTGTTGGAGATGCTCATTGCCTGCCACTTGTGTGGTGTGATTCCAGTCACTTGCCACTTACCAGCCCAAACCTGAATGTTTTCCAGGTCTTGCTGCATATGGACTGCTTCAGTACCTGAGGAGTAGAAAATGGTGCTGAACATTGTGTAATCAGCAGCGAATATTCCCACTTCTGATCTTATGATGGAAGCAAGGTCATTGATGAAAGCTGAAGATGGTTGGGCCTCGAACACTCCACTGAGCAACTCCTGCAGCAATGCCCTGGGACTAAAACCATTGACCTCCAATCACCACAACCATCTTCCTTTGTGCTTGGCATGACTCCAACCATTGAATAGTTTTCGCTCTAATTTCCATTGACTTCAGTTTTGCTAGGGCTCCTTGGTCCCAGACTTGGTCAAATGCTGCCTTGATGTCAAGGATAGCCATTTTCACCTCACCTCTTGAGTTAGCTCTTTTGTCCAGGTTCAAAGCTATAATGAGGCCTGGTGCTCAGTGACCCTGACAAAACCCAAACTGAGCGTCAGTGAGCAGAATATTACTGAGTAAGTGCAACTTGATAGCACTGGCAATGACACCTTCCATCACTTTGCTTATGATCGATATTAGAGTGATGGTGCGGTAATTGGCTGGGTTGGATTTGTCCTGATTTTTATGGACAGGACAAATCTGGGCAATTGTCAGCCTTGTAGCTGTACTGGAACAGCTTGGCTAGGAAGAGGCTGGGTGGAGTTTGATCTGCCCTATCTCCTGCCATGACACTTCCCCACCCATTGCTTGATGTTCAGCAAAAAATGTGTGAGCTGACTGCAGAGTTCCTTCAATGCAGGTGAAAGTTGTCATCATGGTTGATTTTACGTGTTGTTCAGTCAGTCAAATCCAACAAGAATATGCTACCAAATTCCTAAAGCAGACTCAACATTGCTGGGAGACATCTTTCTTCTATTCCTTGAGGCTCCATTGTGGAAGAATATGAAAATCTGAACTTAAGTCAGTTTTTAAGGTATTGCATTGATGTTAGAGAACTCTGATGTACGTTGTCATCAGCTATTGTAAACTCAAATAATGTCATGAAGCCATTTGTTGCTCTTGCTTTAACTTCGATTGAAGGAAGGCATAGGGAAGCACCGAGCTCTTGCTTATACAGCAGAGAAATGATCCTCCTCATTTATGAATGGTGTGACAACAACTTATGCAATACTTGTAAATTCCAAAATGCTTCAGTGAAGCATAATCAGAAGTATATGAAGGCCAAGCCAAAGGAAGTGTTGTGAGGTATAACCAAAAAATTGGTGTTCCAGGTAGTTCTTAATGGAGGAGAAGAAATGAAGAGTTGGAAAGGGCTCGAACATGGGGACTGGCCAATTAATGACATGGCCCTCAATGGTATGATCAAGAGAGGGGTGATGCATTTAAAGGTCAGGGCCAGAGGTAGGAAACTTGGGGGGAGTTGTAGGGTTGGAGGAGGTTAAAGTAATAGGGAAGGGCAAAGCAATGATGGGATTTAATTTAAAGGATAAATATTTTAAATTGTAGACACCAGGGATTGGAAGTTAATATGGGTTAATATATCTGTGGTGGGTTAATGGGACTTGGTGCTGGATATGTTTTGGACAGTCAAGTTTGGATGAGCTGAAGTTTATGGAGGGGAGAGGATGGAAGGCTAGTTAGGAGTGCATTGGAAGGATTGAGTCTGGAAATGTCAAAGCAATGAATTAGGATTTCAGCAATAGATGGGCTGAAGTAAAAGTAGGTAATGTTATATAGATAAAGTAGGAGATCTTTCTGATAGAGCAGGGTGGAGCGGTTAAGTCAGGGGCAAAAGGCAATCATTCCAGTCTTCCAATAGTTTACCTGGAGATGCAGTAAAGGGATATTGACCAAGTTGGATCTATATACATGGGAAATATGAGCCCATTTCTGGCATTTAGAGGTAGTATATAAGTGAAAATGAGAAGCGGGTCATGGATAGATTGTTGGGGAACTCTGGAGATAATGGTGTGGAGACAGAAAATGGCGTCAGGCTATGATTAGGTTCATATCACTTTGCTGGATGTTGGAGGACAGACTTTGGAAGAGGATGGTGCAGTTGACCATATCATAGACAACAGAGAGGTCAAGGAAATTGAGGAGTGATAATGCATTCTCTCGCATGTATAATCCAGTAATGGTAAATGCAGACTTGTATCCATCAGCAATTGGAAAATGTGTACGAGAAGGACTTTGTGTGTGAATATTTTGAGACATTGTAACCCATGTCCATATTCGGGAGTATCCGCTCCCAATTGAATGACCAACTGAGGGATTGACGGTGTTGTACATGGCTGGCATGTTATAACAATTTGATAATACAAAGAGTGAGTGAACATTAAAGGACATGGCTCCTCAGCTGAATGTGTTTGGGCGCAAATGGAAGAAAATGTGCTGTGCCATGAGTGCTGCATGTGCGTATCTGTGGAATGTTCTGCAATACTGGACATCATTTCCACATTGTCAGCTTAATCCCGGAATTGCTGAGCTGCAGTCTGAGTTGCAGATACTGATAGAATCATAGAAACCCTACAGTGCAGAAGGAGGCCATTGGAGAAGAATGGCCTCCTTCTGTTTTCTAACCATTCTATAATAAATGCTGTACCACACAAGAAGAACTCTTTGTAATGACTGATAATAATGCATCAACAAAAGACTGCAATCCATCCGATAGTGAGGCAATAGATTCTTGACATAATCGAGCAAGGATATTAGGAATTGATGAAATGTTGGGAGATCGCAGCAGGACGATGAGAGATAAAGGAAACACATCATAATTTCATTGTGCTGATCCTGGAAGGGTTGGAGATATGTTGTGAGGAACTCAGGCCACAGGAGTTTTGGGGAGGGCATCACTGGCTATGGGGTGATGAGTCGGAAGAAAGGGCAAAGGGCCATCTCTCAGCAGTCCCCACCCTTTCTCCATGCCAGATCCTTCCATCAGTCACTGAATGCCTAACAATGAGGGCCAACCTCACCCCCACCCCACCTTTGTCTGCTGGTTTGATGATAATGTTGCGGTTGGTCTTGAGAGCGCGGATGGCGTTGCATTGTG
The DNA here is from genome assembly GCF_964213995.1 of Mustelus asterias. NCBI lineage: Eukaryota > Metazoa > Chordata > Chondrichthyes > Carcharhiniformes > Triakidae > Mustelus > Mustelus asterias. The sequence goes on along the minus strand of NC_135807.1, from coordinate 83,824,666 downwards.
CTTGGATGATGTTCAGGGCTGTCTTGTGAGTGCGGCTGATGAATCTGGTGTTGACGCACCTCCTGACGGCTTGGGCATATATGTCAAGTCAAGGGCAGCGGCCTTCTGGAGGAGTCCAGTTCAACTCTTTCCCCTTCGGGTGCTGCACTGCGGATCTCTCTGTCGGCTGTTCCGGTTCATTGGCTGTCTCATTGTGTTCGCTGTTGGCCTCTTGGGATTTGTGGAAGAACCCCCGCAGCCTCATTCGCCTGATGAATTCCTCTGTGTCCACTGCGAGACTGATGGGGTCTATTTTGGTGGTGGGGCAGAAATTGAGCCCTCGGCTGAGAACTTCGATTTCATCTGGTTGAAGTGTGCAGTCCAACAAGTTGACAATGGACTTTCCTGCAATGGTACTGTTTTCTACTGTGGTACCGGGGGAGGCTTGGTTGCTGCTGGTGGTGATGCTGAGTTTCTCAAGTTTCCTGTTCTTGGTGTGCATGTAGATGGCATCATTCTTTTGTCTCGTCTGCTTGGCAGAGTTTCGCAGCTGGTCTGCGTCCTGAGCGCAAGTTGAGAATATGGACTCTATCTTGGTTTCTAGGTTGCGGCGTTTGCTGTAGAGCTGGTGTATGAGGTGGTTGAGGAGTGTGAAAGAGGTGCGACGGCAAAGTCTCTCAGCGTAGTCTGTGTTATAGGTTGACCTGAGTGGGTTCATGATCTGTAGTCCTTTCGGTATCTTGTCTGCTTTCTTGCATGTTTGTAGAAACTTGGTGTCTGTGTCAATATGCGCGATCTTCTTGGAGATCCTCTCCACTTGGAGCCGGCAGTTTGCGGTGTCGATGGTAGTGATGATGTGGAGATGCCGGCGTTGGACTGGGGTAAACACAGTAAGAAGTCTCACAACACCAGGTTAAAGTCCAATAGATTTATTTGGTAGCAAAACTGTAAAGACTCGCATTCCAACCATTATTTTATAAATTGAGTTTGTGTCTTTATATGCCCTGTTTGTGAATAGAACTCCCACTCACCTGACGAAGGAGCAGCGCTCTGAAAGCTAGTGGCTTTTGCTACCGAATAAACCTGTTGGACTTTAACCTGGTGTTGTGAGACTTCTTACTGTGTTTACCCCAGTCCAACGCCGGCATCTCCACATTATGTCCTTTGCCCAGAGTATTATTCCCATGGCCTTTGTAATCTTGGTGACTCTTGTTGTCCGATTGAGGTTGTTGGTAATTCTGTATTCAGTACAGCTGCTGAGACTCCATCTCCCAGCCTGCCCAATTGCTGTGAAGGAGCAGCTTCGCTGGTTGAGCCCATGTGCCTCCGCTTGAGTCTGTATCTCTGTTTGACTTCTTTCAACTTCCCATTGAGTTGTTATATGTCAAATTGTGGGTCATTCCTTCCTCCTGATACCTTTTTGATGTCCTTGAAATTTGTTTGGTCAAATCTCACACAACTGGGTTCATTGACGACTTCAGTTTAATGTGCATTTTCAAAGGTATATCCTCAGCTGGAATCTTGTCCTTTCATTCTTCCAGTTCAGCTCTGATGTGAACATTTTCCTGTTGGACAGTTACTTTAGGCATGTGCATTTCATTGCACTGACGTGGTTGGCAACAATCCTGTAGCTTACTTGAATGTTCTCTCCTCGTTCTGGGGTCGTCTATCTCCCTCTCTCTGCAGTCTTTTGTTTCCCTCTCTCTGGGGTCCTGATCTGCCCTTTCTCTGTTTGGACATTCAGTGTTACCAGCCCAAGTTTTAGACTTGCTCCTACTGGCCATTGTGTTCCATCTATGATCTGGAACTCCAGATCTTCCTTGTTGCCATTGCATTGGGCAGCAGACTCATTCATCCAAATATTGATTGGAACCTTTGTAGGTCAAATAGTTCGGATGGGGCAGTTTTTGTGCAGTGTGTGCAGGAGGGTTTCCTGACACAATATGTGGATAGGCCGACAAGAGGTGAGGCCACATTGGATTTGGTACTGGGAAATGAACCGGGCCAAGTGTTAGATTTGGTTGTGGGAGAGCACTTTGGAGATAGTGACCACAATTCGGTGTCTTTTGTTGTTGCAATGGAGAGGGATAGGGCCGTACGGCAGGGCAAGGTTTACAATTGGGGGAGAGGCATTATGATGTGATTAGGCAAGAATTAGGGGGCATAAGATGGGAACAGAAACTGTCAGGGAAAGGCACTAATGAAAAGTGGAACTTTTTCAAGGAACAAATACTGGGTGTCCTTGATAGGTATGTCCCTGTCAGGCAGGGAGGAAATGGCCGAGTGAGGGAACCATGGTTCACGAAAGAGGTGGAATGTCTTGTGAAAAGGAAGAGGGAAGCTTATGTAGGAATGAGGAAACAAGGTTCAGATGGCACGATTGAGGGTTACAAGTTAGCAAGGAATGAGCTATAAAAGGGGCTTAGGAGAGCTAGGAGGGGACATGAGAAGTCCTTGGTGGGTCGGATCAAGGAAAACCCCAAGGCTTTTTACTCTTATGTGAGGAATAAAAGAATGACCAGGGTGAAGTGAGGGCCGGTCAAGGACAGTAGTGGGAACTTGTGTATGGAGTCAGTAGAGATAGGCGAGGTGATGAATGAATACTTTTCGTCAGTGTTCACCAAGGAGAGGGGCCATGTTTGTGAGGAAGAGAAGGTGTTAAAGGCTAATAGGCTGGAGGAAATAGATGTTCGGAGGGAGGATGTCCTGGCAGTTTTGAATAAACTGAAGGTCGATAAGTCCCCTGGGCCTGATGAAATATATCCTAGGATTCTTTGGGGGGGGCAAGGGATGAGATTGCAGAGCCTTTGGCTTTGATCTTTGGGTCCTCACTGTCCACGGGGATGGTGCCAGAGGACTGGAGAGTGGCGAATGTTGTTCCTCTGTTTAAGAAAGGGAATAGAAATGACCCTGGTAATTATAGACCGGTTAGTCTTACTTCGGTGGTTGGTAAATTGATGGAAAAGGTCCTTAGGGATGGGATTTACGACCATTTAGAAAGATGCGAAAAATGGTAAATGGAGTTTAACCCTGATAAATGTGAGGTGATTCATTTTGGTAGGACTAATTTAAATGTGGATTACAGGGTCAAAGGTAGGGTTCTGAAGACTGTGGAAGAACAGAGAGATCTTGGGGTCCATATCCACAGATCTCTAAAGGTTGCCAGTCAAGTGGATAGAGCTGTGAAGAAGGGCTATAGTGTGTCAGCTTTTATTAACAGGGGGTTGGAGTTTAAGAGCCGTGGGGTTATGCTGCAACTGTACAGGACCTTGGTGAGACCACATTTGGAATATTGTGTGCAGTTCTGGTCACCTCACTATAAGAAGGATGTGGAAGCGCTGGAAAGAGTGCAGAGGAGATTTACTAGGATGCTGCCTGGTTTGGAGGGTAGGTCTTATGAGGAAAGGTTGAGGGAGCTAGGGCTGTTCTCTCTGGAGTGGAGGAGGCTGAGGGGAGACTTAATAGAGGTTTATAAAATGATGAAGGGGATAGATAGAGTGAACGTTCAAAGACTATTTCCTCGGGTGGATGGAGCTATTATAAGGGGGCATAACTATAGGGTTCATGGTGGGAGATATAGGAAGGATATCAGAGGTAGGTTCTTTACGCAGAGAGTGGTTGGGGTGTGGAATGGACTGCCTGCAGTGATAGTGGAGTCAGACACTTTAGGAACATTTAAGCGGTTATTGGATAGGCACATGGAGCACACCAGGATGATAGGAAGTGGGATAGCTTGATCTTGGTTTCAGATAAAGCTCGGCACAACATCGAGGGCCGAAGGGCCTGTTCTGTACTGTTCTATGTTCTATCCTCTCAGTCTGAGTCTTGTGCCATCATATAGTCTCAATCTTACTGTCCCCGTCTTCATTTTTAGATCACCACAGAATTGTAAAGGTCATTATGTTGCACAACACATCAGAGTCTCTCTGACATTTCTTGTTTACTTGGTGCTTCCCTTCTACTATCATCAAGGTAACGGTCACAAACCATTTGTCACATATACGCCGGAATTCTACCACTCCGCCCACCATGGAATCAGAGTGGGCGAGGGGCAGACAACGGAAATGTCCATTGGCCTCAGGCAGGAATTTCCAGTCTCATTCGAGCAAGGCCGTAAAGTCCCATCCATAGATTCCATCGAACCAACCTGTTGTATTGTGTATAATTTTTCATCAGACTTATCTGCTAAAATCTCTCTTTTGCCACCTGCATTGGCTTATTTTGCTGTTTTTGGGCCAAGAACTTGATTATTTTAATTCATTCATGGGATATGGATGTTGCTGGCTCGGTCAGCATTTATTGAGCATCTCAAGAATTGCCCTTGAACTCAGTGGCTTGCTGGACCTTTCAGAGGGCATCTAAGAGTCAACCACATTTCTGCAAATTTGGTGTCACATGTAGGCCAGACCAGGTAAAGGTGGCAAATTTCCTTCCCTAAAGGACATTAGTGAACCAAATGGGTTTTTATAATTGACAATAGTTTCATGGTCATCATTAGATTTTTAATTACGGATTTTTATTGAATTAAAATTTCACCAACTACCGTGGTGGGATTCAAACCCGGGTCCCCGGAGCATTACCCTGGGTTTCTGGATTAATAGTCCAGTGACAATACCACTACATCACTGCCTCCCTTATTTGTGTATTAAATAGTTCTACTTCTTAAAGTTAAAATATTGCTTTCACCATGTTGGTAAATTCTTCTTTTTGTGTGCGTATTGAGCTCTACAATATTTGCATCCTGCCCTTTGTTTGTGATTACTCAGCTATTTGGCTTAGACTGTCTCTCAGCATAAAGCATCTCCTGGTCTGCTTTTCCTTACATATGCCCCAGCCATTGTTTCACGACTTCTGCACACAGCTATCGCTTTCTTTTGCAAAAGTCTTTAATCTTTCAATATACTTGCTTTCACTGTGGGGTCTCACATGCCTTTGAGTTGTTTAAATTCTCATAATTCTGCTAGCTGACGTATGAGACTGGTCTCATTTTCACTTTGAACTCCAGTGTTGAATGCATAACGTTCATACGTAACAGTCACTCAGGGTTTAAAATGTTCATTGAAAGCATTTCAAAATCTCTGTCATCTTTTTTCTTTGCTTGTCTGTAATACACATTGTAGTAGTCCCTCCCCAGCAGTGTTGAAAGTGTAGCTACTCTTATCAGTTCAGACTTCTTAATTAAGCCTGTTGCAATCTCATTGTTTTGCCATTGTAATTGGAAACTGCCAGGTTTGCCACACCACTGTCCAATGTTACTAATGATTGGATTTGAGAATTAATTGCAGCCAATTTTACTCCATCAATAATTTACTTGCAGCCTTTGTCTGTGTTTTATTTTTCTCTGTAGCAGTAACTTCACTTGTAGTCTGTGTGTACTTTTCGTTTGTCCTTTTTCCCACAGTCAGTAATTTCATGTGCAACCTGCGTGTGCTTTTCTTTTGTCTTTTTCTCTGCAGCCAGTAAGTTCACTTGCAGCCATTGGGCGGGATTTTCCGGTCGCATTCGTCCCAAAACTGGAAAATCCCGCCTGAAGTCAATGGACCTTTGCATGGTCCACCCACCGCCCATGACAATTCCTGTGGTGGATGGGACAGGAAAATTCCCCCCATTGTCTGTTTTACTTTCTTCTTTTCAGCAGCTTTTTTTTGTCATGGATTTTGAATCTTTCAGTGTTCCTGGTTTCTCAGTATCTTCTCTGCTCTTCTCGCTGGTTTTAAAACTCTATTTTTTTGCCACCCTCTGACATCATGTTGCAAGTATAAGGATGGCTGTACTGTACTATGTGTGTTTCTGTGAGAGGTTTTACTGAACTGATCTTATGATGTCTGCCTTCAGAGGTAGCGTTCTTGTGGCAGAGTCACATGACTATGGCAAGCCAGTTAGTTAGGACAGCATTGTATCCAAAACCCAAACACTGCGTGCCCCTTCTGCTGCCTGAATCTGGCCTTTGTGTCCTCCCGTCGATGTCTCTCTTGATGCTCGGTGCCTTCCCAAATGCTTCCTCTCCAGCACTTGCAGGCCAGGGATTTCCATGAATTGCGTGTATGCTGGATCTCTTCAAGGATGTTTTGAGAATTTCTCCAAAGCATTTCCTCTGTCTTCTGGGAGTCTCTTGCCGCAATGGAGGTTGGAGTCGAGCTGTTGTTTTGGGAGCTTGGTGTGAAAGGTGTGACTCACCCGGCGATGCTAATTCTGGGTGATTCGTGCCTCAGTGCTGGAAATGTTGGCTTGGGAAAGGAGGCTGACATTAGGCTGCCTATTGAACTGAATCAGTAGCAAATAGAAATATACGTAGCCACCTGCTTTCGGTTAAATTCATGCCCGAGTGTGTGAAACGAGAGCTCACACATGCAGAAACAGCAAAGGAAAGAACATTTCCTTCCTCGGTGTGCTATCCTATTACTATGGATCATCTGCTCAAGTCAACTCCATACTTGTCTAAGTCGTGGCAAATTCAAATGATTTGAGACCTCACAGTCACTAATTCCCTGCGGAACGGTAAAGCCTGCCACTTACTACAGGGAAGAGCTTAGGCACAGTTCACTTTGCGTTCATGGGTCAGTCCTTCTGTTCTTTCCCAGTGAAGAGTTTAAATAGCTTGAAGGTCACTATACACAAGAGAAATGGGAATTTCATTTCCTGTTCGGTCATTAAAGCGCAGTTTGTATCACCTATAAAATAGCTGTATTGGAAAACATTTAAAAAGTAGGGGGAATGAATCCTGTGAATTATTGCTACATTGTGACTTCAGACCCTGACATAGGGCTTTTTAAAAGCATAGGCTGCAGGCTGCGACTCAGGAGAAAGCAGAGCAACTGTTTTATTTTAAACCTTGATGATCTACATTCCACCCAAAGGAAAATGATCTGAGTTTGTAGTTTAAGCATCACAAGTATGGTGATCTATTGTTTGCTCAATGCAAAGCAGATGGGGACAATCCGTGTGACAACAGCACCATTACAAGCATGTTCATGAATAGCCAGTTTTCAAATTACTAACCAGGCATATATTTTTGGCAAAATCGCTTGCTCTTCCTAACAGTTGAGAGTATTGTTTGCTTCACATATACATTTAATTTTTAAATGTGTTATTGCTTTTTGGCTGATCATCAGGAAAAAAAAAGATTTCTTTAAACCATTATGTGTTGCTATCAAAACAGTGAACTGATCCAACATTCACAAGCTTAGAGATTTAAAAAAACATGGTTAATATTAACTATTTGGAATTAGAACAAGAAATCTTGGAAATGTGACAGATTGATCAATACATGAAACAGAAAGTTATATATTTTGCGCTTTGTGCTTAATGTTTGTGCTTAATCTTCACATCACAACATCTTCCCCTTTTATTTTTAAAGTTGAGTTCAATTAAAACCTTTTGAAAAGGAAGTATCTTTGGTACATGAGATGAAAAACAAACGTGCTTGTTGACTTAGTAGATTCAGAAACGTTGTTACAATCTTTGAATGAACATGCTTCTATAACTGCAAGGCTTTCTCTATTTTTAAATCTATTCACCAGAAGGAACACGGAGGTCTTGCATTTGTATTTGAATGTCAATTTTTATCTGCTCCATTGCTGCTCGCGTATAACATTAAAAAGATGGTGTTCTGACTGTAGCTCTAAATAAACCAAATTCTAATCAGATCTAGACAACTTCCTCGTTTACATATTCCCTCAGAAACATGAAGAAATTTGAGTGTAATGTTTGTACATGCTGACAGCAGCACCTAGTCATTGGTTGGGAGTATCTCATTTAATTTTCAAAAAGGAGCAGGAAAAGATGCGTGCACAGCATATTGCATGAGGCACTGCAAAATAGCCTGTGGCAAACAGATTGAGATTTTCTACTCAAGTACCTTCTCATGTTTTGCTGATGAGATACGAGCCAGCTCCTCTTGTCTGGTGTGGCATGTTTCTCATCCGACATCTGACGTCGTAAAACAGCCGCTTCTTTTGCTGGTTTACTTCAAAGAAAGCAGAGCCATTAACTACAAAAATCAGACTCGTTTATCTGTCGCTGCGTTTTAAGGATGGATTTTATTTACAAATTGGATTTCTGAATTCACAACCGACTGATCTATTGTTTATTTCAAGGCAAAAGCAGATGGGGACAATACCTTGTGTGACAACAACACCCTTATAAGCATGTTCATGAATAGCCAGTTTTTAAGTTAGCGGATACCACTAACCAGGCACAATTGGATCTATATTTAGCCAATAAACAATCAGCATACCAAGTTGTCAGTGCTGATGAAGAGTCTTATCGAAAATATTAATCCATCATTTTTCTTCATCCTGCTGGTTAATCCTGGTGTGATTCCCAGCTTTTATTTCACGCTTGCAATTTCTGTGTTCATTTTTGCGTAATTCCGTTGAAGAATGTGTGTTGTGGCATTTTTCAACCAATTTGAATTAATTTTATCCTCCATGATTGTAACGACCACTCAAATCTGATTCACAGTGGAATAGAGACATCGAACTTAAAGGAACAAGGATATAATTAGCATTATTACTGATAGAATTACTAACATTAAGCTCTATCATTAGCAATCTGTAAAATAATCATGCATAATTTAGAAGAGCAGATTTAAGAAATTCTGGCAGCTGCCCTATCAGGAATACCATTTGTCAGATGTATTGCATAGGGAGACTCCAGTTTCAGTGTTTCAGCTAAGGTTGAACGTGAACAGATTCTACTGGCTCACTATCACTTCCATCACTCCACTGAACCTGGAGAAATTTTTAGTTTGGCTGCATAAGGGAAACAAGTCCTTAATTGAATAAATTTAATATATATATATTTTAACAGGTGCTCCCATGATAGATGAGGATTTATTTAGAAGTAAGTAGGTTTTGAAAATTATCACACTTCGCTCTCACAATCAACTATATGTTCCTTGTGCCAGTATGGATCTCGCTGGAGCATTCATCACAAACATTAACAGGTAGGAACCATATACAGGTTTGTTCCTACAACACAAAGGTATGTAGATAAGGATAGATTATGTGCATGATACCTGCTCTGATCTGAGTTCATTTAAGAGTGTGAGCTTACAACACACATTCATTTCTGTTTTTTACTGGACTGATCAAAATATTTATTTGTGTTAATCTGGTCACTAATTCACATTAGCCAACAAAATCAACACATTGTTTTCTATTTGCTGTTGACAATGCTAAAGATGCCCTGCTTTGTGTATGTTTCTGCTTGAAATATGGTTTGGAAAGTGTTCAGTGCAACTCTGATCCATTAGAAGTATAATTTCTTATTAATGTGGGGGGCGATTCTCCCAAAATAATTCTAAGTGTCGAACTCACTGGAAAACTGGAGTAATTCACTCATGATTACCATTAGATTTCAGGGGGCAGGGCCTATTTACACTGGAGAGGCTGAAATCCTGTGAATTGGCCGACGCATAATTCTCCCAGCCCGCTGCGCTAATGTTTTAGCGCAGCGGAATGGGAGAATGACCCTTGTGGTTCCAAATTGTGACATATATAATGGGAAAGCATTGGGTAAGGCAGTTTAACAGGCCCGGACACAGGTAACCTATTCAGCACTTAAGCCCTAAATGGCTGGAAGGAAAAATTAATTTTGCCGCCATAGAAGAGTGAGTTTATATCAGACAATAACAAGTGAAATTGTATGCTTTCTGTCTGTGTGCACACAGACTGGATCACATTCTTTTAAAAGCTCAGTGATTCAAATAGAGAAAGTCTTGCAGGTGAATCAATGTTAGTTCCACATAAAATGGGATGTCCTCATTAGCTCAAAATAGATACAGTGCAATCATGTGACACAAATAGCATGTCAGTGAATGAGGGAGCCAGACAGTGTGCTGCATGTAGTAGAAAACTACTGGTTAATTCAATTCATGTTCTCTAACTCAGCATTCCAGTGTGAACCACATAGCCACATTGTTCATGTCTTGTGGTCCTGCAGATGTCCAGCATATGTTGAGAGGGTCCTATTATGGGAAACATTACCGGCATCTGTTTATTTTGAATTGAATGTGAAGAGTTCAGCGATCACCAGAATAATGAATGCGAAGTGTGCATCTTAATAGTAAATTGTTAACCTAATGCAGAAGATACCACTTGCCCTGTTCAAAAGACCTGAAGGTGGTTCCACTTTTCAAACATCTTTCTGGTTTTGGTTGCTAACTTGTGGCAGCACAGTAGCACTGCTGCCTCACAGTGCCAGGGTCCCGGGTTCAATTGCCAGTTTAGGTCACTGTCTGTGTGGCGTATGCACCTTCTCCCTGTGTCTGCGTGGTATTCCTCCGGGTTCTACGGTTTCCAGTCCAAAAGACGTGCTGGTTAGGTGCATTGGCCATGCTAAATTCTCCCTCAGTGTACCTGAACAGGCGCCAGAGTGTGGCGACTAGGGGATTTTCACAGTAACTTCATTGGCAGTGCTAATGTAAGCCTACTTGTGACACTAATAAATAAACTTTAAAACTTTAAAATAGTTCACTGGTGGGAATTAACTTAGAGGAATAAAATGTATTTATGTGGAGTCCAGTAGCTAGTGTAAAAATGAACCAATGAATGAAATTGGGCAGATGCTGGTCTTGTGTGAACCACTTTGTTTGCTTTGTTCTTTATTTTTCTGTAAACTATCATGTCTCATTATGTAGTGGTGGGAAAGTGATGATTTCTGCTTTTAAGGGCAAATTGATGCTATGTGAACTATCATGTAACAATTGGAAGGTATCCTGCACTGTGTGTACATATAAAGTACATGGGAGGCTGAAAGATTCTATGGGAAATAAATTTAGCCAGCAATATAGAGAAGCAGTTAATGTGCAGAACAGTGACTAGATAGGGCAGATAGGGCAGATCTAATTGGGCTGGGAATTAAGACAGAAATAGGAATACATCTATAAATAAAAATCCATTAGCTCTCTCCTAAACAGCACAAGGCTAAAATGAGCAAGTATCCTGCTCTCGCAGCATCTGAGCTGTATTCCTGCCAGACATACTGACTGCCTGTAGAAAAAAACTAACTTTTAAAACATTTTCCTCAAACATTGTATAAACAGCAACTGCTATTATCATAGCACAGTGATAGTGTCCCTACCACTGGACTCGAATCTCTGGGTTCATGTTCCATGCCAGGACCTGTTGACCACAAAAGATGTGTTCATGACATAGTTCACTGGGCTGATTAATCACTTGGGAATCCTTCCATTACATCCCCACTCTTCCCCAAAAAGTGGAAAAGTGTGTGAAGATATGCTTTAAAAAGCCAGACCTGAAGCTTTCATGATACAGAATTGCCATCTGGACATGCAATGGTTGTAGGGTGCAGTTGAGGGAGAATTTAGCACGGCCAATGCACCTAACCTGCACGTCTTTCAGATTGTGAGAGGAAACCAGAGCACCTGGAGGAAATCCAGGTGGGGAGAATGTGCAGACTCCGCACAGACAGTGACCCAAGTCAAGAATCGAACCCAGGTCCCCCTGGCACTGTGAGGCAGCAGGGTTCACCACTGTGATACCGTGCCACTCCCCATCCGCCAGCTGTTCCCTCTCCCCTTGGCCTCTCCATCAAGGCCCCCAGTTGTATACAGTGGAGCGATAGAAAGCATCTTTTTTCGATTACAGTAACATTAATCTCAATAAATGGATGCATGGCAGAGATTGACAAAAAGCTTTGAGTCCAGGAGGGGCTAGTATAAAAGTGAAACATAATGAGCTATGAGCATTAGTATGATTGCAGAGTTATAAGAGCCTTAACGTTAAAAATAATGTATGACAAATAAAATACCAATCTTACACTAGAGGATGAAATGTTAACAAGTTGAATTTGTAGGAATAATTTTATGAATATCTGTTGGAGAGAACACACCCATACTCTTAAGGTCAAATATTCTGAAATCAGTGAACCCAATTGATGAATTGTCTAACTGTTTAGCTGTAAGTGAATGAACTGATAGCAAGAAGAGTGGAGAATTTTACCAATATCCTGACCAATATTCATCTCAAACCAGCAACCACTGATTAACTAGACACTAATCTCATTTGCTGTTCGTAGCTGTGGTTGTGAACCTGTCAGCTGCTGTGTCTGCCGGAACTATTTCAGTTCGGATGGCTGGTTAACTAATTTGCACAACTTGCTGTGACTCTTTCCCAGATCAGAGGCAGTATTGCCCTTCTCTGGGTTCCCTGTCCAATGTAGCGGGATCCCTCTTTTTAACTCCACTGGGCTTATTTTAGGTTTGGTTCTCCGTTACCCAAACCCCACCAATGCCCGAGTGATTCTCTCTCTCGCCGATGGAACAACAGCCACCTTGCGTCTACTTCACTAGAGTAGCGCTCCCAAGAGAGAGAAAAGGAAACTGCTGCCTATCCACTACCTGGCAGCCTTTCCCGAGTGGGCGGTTTCGAAGCGCCCAGGGTACCCTCAGTTCTAGACTCTGGAATTATGGTAAGGGATATTTAATATTGTGACTTGGTCAGAGATCATTGGTGAGAAATTGAAAAGATCAAAACGGACTCCAATGGAAGTTAAAGATATATATATATATTTGTTAAAACATCAAGGTCAATCACCAAACACCAGGAAAACAACACACAATGCCTTATGCTCTATAAGACTATGGCTATGGAAGGAATACTAAAACAGGCACAACGGAATGCTTACTTTACACAAGTTTACCAGTGTCTTAAACTATGAAAGGTGCATGCAAAAGCCCCCTCCCCCCCTTTCCCCAAAGCCTCATCCACTATGATGATCTCGGGAACTTCACGAATTACCGGAGGGTACTCACCATCCTAGTTTAAATTGCTCAGTGGGCTTCGGGCTGCGTGCTGGAGACGAACGAGAGGCAGGCAGCAACAGGAGAAGAGTGCTGCTATGCTGGTCCGAAGAGAAAAGGAGAGAGAGACCAAAGCTTGCTTGTCCCTTTTTAAAACCTGAAGCAGTGATTCTCTCACACAAAAACAGTTTCTGATCATTGATAGTTTCGATTGACTGGGACAAAAGGGCCGACAGCCTTAATTGACATTTTAATGTCTTTTAAATGTTCTCTGAGTCATCCTGATTGGAATCCCATCAGCGAGATGAATCATTGATGTTGTCTGTGGATGGAATGATCTCTGTTCTCATTGTCTTGCTGCTGGGCTATTTACTTCTTGTCTGCTGGTCATGGTTTCCCCTTTGTTTCCTGTTGATTAGATTATCCCTGTCTCGACCTTCTCGTTATTCCCAGCCTCTTGCATATTCATGTGGCCTGACAACCAGTCGGCCATTTTCCTTCTCTCTGGGGTTTTTTAATCATGGAGGATTTGCCCTAAAACTTACACCAATCAGGGAGGCAAGCAGCATGATGTGTCTAAACAAGCAATGACAGATCTCAATTTAAATGGACCCTGGTGGGACTCAAAGGGCAGAATTTAACAGGACCCCCAGTAGGAGTGTGCAGCCTTCCTGCCAGCCTCACATCTGCCCGCCTGACCTCACCCCAGTTGAGGCTTACATCTGATGCTTAAATGGTCATTTATGGATCACTTCCACTAAGGCTGGTGGGAGGGGATCAGAGGTGGGGGAAGGTGGAGAAGCCCATCAGGTCACCCTGCTCAGGCATTAGGTCGGAAGGGGATGGCAGGGGAGCACTTCCATCACCAGTCTCCTTTCCACATTAGATGCCCCACACAAGGTCTTCCCCCTCCGCAGGTGTTCCCTCTCCCTTTGGCTTCTCCATCAAGGCCCCCAGTCACAACTCCACCATGCCTAAATCCCCTGGGCTTCCTTTCTGTCCCTGCTGCATTATCTCCCAGCATTTAACTCCATCCTGGGCCAAGACTTAAAATCTGGGGACTGCCTGAGGTGCAAGCATTGGGGTGAGGGATGGAAATCTCGCCTCCAGTTTAACACTCTGTGGCTCAGGGGCTCCAGGGTTGAGTTCATAGAATCATAGAATCCCTACAGTGTAGAAGGAGGCCATTCGGCCCATGGAGCCTGTGCAGACAACAATCCCACCCAGGCCCTATCCACATAATCCCACATATTTACCCTGCTAATCCCCCGGACACAAAGGGGCAATTTAGCATGGCCAATCAACCTAACCTGCACATTTTTGGACTGTGGGAGAAAACCGGAGCACCAGAGGAAGCACACGCAGACACGGGGAGATTGTGCAAACTTCACACAGACAGTGACCTGAGGCAAGAATTGATCCCAGGCTCCTGGCGCTGTGAGGCAGCAGTGCTAGCCATTGTGCCACCATGCTGCCCATTCCCTATGGAGTCTTTGGTTGGACACCACCTGTTAAATTCTGCCCACAATGGCAGTGGTGGTCTTATCTGGCAGCCATCATTCTCTCACCCCTGAGCATTTTCCTGCACAGCACTCCTCTGGCTGATAACAACTTGCTGGCAAACATATTTCTCACTCTCCAGTCTCCAGCGATGGAGAACACCCAACCAGTGGGAAAGACCAATCTCACACACACAGTAAACTCCACCCATGGACTTGAAAGAAATCCCATTATATTCACTCCATTTAATACTTCCATTCTAAAATTTCTAATCAATGTGTACCCTTTCTCAAATGGACTATGGTATAATGTTTACAAATGAAACAATGTCCAATGTTATTTTATATCTTTACCAGGGGGTGGATAGAATATGGAACTTTCTATCACATAGAGTCGTTAAGTTAAATAGCATTAATGTGATTAAGGGGAAATTAGATGGAAAGGATACAAGGCCAGAACCAAAGATCAGGTCAAATAAGGGTTACAGAGTCAATGAATTAGGTGTCGAGGCGGCAGAGAGAAAGCCGCCTGAGGAAGTATCCAGAGAGGGGGATGGAATCAATGGGAAGGGTATGGAATGATAAAGGATTCAGTTTTTCATGGTTTCGTTGGAGGAAATTGCAACTTATATAAGATGTTGGGCAATTTTTTAGGCTACATGGAAGCACTGGAAAAATCTGCAGTGAGTCTGCATCAGTACGAATCAATTCAAGCTGAGCAGTTGAGGTGAGGGGCTGAGGTCAATCATGACAGAGACCCGAGGGAGATTAAGGAGACGTCGGGGAATAATGCTCACAATTACATCCCAGAGGACAGAATTAGAGGTTTAAGGCTGCTGTGGTGCTGTGAGAGGTGGAAACCGAACTGGGGAGGTATACATGGGACTGAATTTCATGGCTGTTGGGGACATGAGGTCAGTGGGACCGAAATCAGCCATGATGTCCGCTTCTGGTCGCAAATGGTGAAGCAACGCAATTTCATGGCCATCCAATACAAAATGTGCCTGGACATTAGAGAAAGGCTGCGAGAAGGGGCATGGCGGGCACCCAGTCCAGCAGAGACCTGGTGGACATTTCAAATTGGCAGAGGCAGCGCCCTGAGGGCTGCCAGCAGCTGTGGAGGAGGCACAGGGAGCAGTCCAAATATGAACCATAGTTACGGCATCATTGCCCGCTCAACATGCCAGGCAAGAAGGCAATGCAGGTGGGCACTCTGCGACCCCCCCTCCGCCCCCCTCCGCTGTTTCCCAGATGAGTGCCTGTGCACTTTCATGTAGGCAGAATGCCAGGCAGGACATCCTGTTGCTGCGCGATGGCAAGGAGGCTGCCCCACCAAACAAAGAATGCCTGGATAGAGATGGCTGCCCAGGTCAGAGAGATCGCCGTGGTGTGACACACCTGGATTCAGTGCCAGAAAAGGTCTCATAATCATCTGCACTGGGCAAGGGCGAGTGCCGATTTGACATGGTACTGTGTGGAGAAGTCTTAAAAGGTGGCCATTCTTCATGGTGCTCAGTGGTGTAAGTATCAGAGTAACAGAAGGCATGTATACCTGTGGCTGCTGAGGCTGGGAAATCAGACCACTAGCCCTGGGTGTAGATAAGCTTCAGGTATGTAGATATGACAGGCACTTCAGCTGGTTTCCAGGGGGTGTGTGTGGGGGCGGAGGATGGTTGGAGCGTGGAGGAGGGTATTGCGAGCTTGGTATGGTGTTGCAGATAGAGGATGGACTAATGAATGGATCTTTGTCCATACAGGAGGAGAGAAGCTATAATGCTGCAGAGCACACAAGGGCAGGTGATGGGGTGGCAAACCTGCTCAACCTGAGCAAATGTGAGATGGAGGCCCTTAGGCTCGAGTGTGAATACGGACCAAGGTCACCAGTTTGCAGAGAGGCAGGCATCTCAGAGAAAGATAAGAATCCAGTAGACAGATGTGGGACAGGCAGAGACTGCAAACAAGGTGGAGTCCTCTCATCTCAAAAGCGAAGTTCTAAGCAAGAGTGCCCAGTGATTTGGCAATGATGGTGCCACCATGATGCTGTTCTCCATAGTCTCACTGGGCCATCCGGCTTGTACAGGTAATCCGTGATGATTGATACCACTGACATATTGGGTGGGATTTTAGGGCCTCGCTTGGGCGAGACTGAAAATTCCCACCCGAGCTCAACGAAGATTTCCATTGTCAGACCGTTGCTCTCTCTCTCCGATTCCGTGGAAGGCGAGGTGGTAGGTTTCCAGCCATTGTCTTCCTCCCTCAGATGCCCCATCCTCGAGAGGCACCCAGGACCCCAAGGACCCCACATTGACACCAGAGGGGTGTATTTTTGATGGGGGGATTGTAAAATATAACAGGTGGCTAGCCCACTGCTTTCCTGCCCACCCCCCACCCAGTCCCCATAAAATAGTAGGCAGTCAGGCACCAATATCAAAAGTCTGCTTACTGGACAGTTGAGCTTTTTTAGAAGCCAATTGACTTGAACATGATGCAGCCCACACCCATATGTTTGTGTGGACAGATGGTGTGATTGAGTAGGCTGTTTTTTTAACCGAACTAATTGAAAGGAGGGAAGGAAGGGTAGCGTATATCCTTTGGTGGGTGGGGGTTGTCCACTGTGCATCAAAAGCATCCCCCAAGATGATGATCCCACTTTGTGAATCCCCACTTGACCCCAAAAGCCCAATCCCCACCCTCTTTGCACCCAACACCCCCTTCCAGGGTGTCCAATCGCTCCCTGCCGTAGAAGCCTGGGACTTACCTTAGTCTGGAATCCAGTTCTCTTCTTCCCAGGGCCTGCTTACAATTCTGGCAGCTCCCACTACTCAATTCTAGTAGCTGCTGAGACTGCTAAAGATGTCAGCCAATGAGATTGGTTGGCAGCTCTCATGGTTAACTTGCCTCCCAGTGAGAGATGGAAGAGTTTTGGCCCCTCCCTGCATGATGCTGATGTGGATGCCGTTTTTTTAAAAATTCACTAGTTTGAACCAGTTTTGTAATAGGGAGGTCGGGCACGAATAAAATTCAGCCCATAGAGTTTGTACAAAGACTTACCACTGCACCACAGGAAGATGAGATGGCACAGGGGTAACAAAGGCCTGGTATCCAGTAGGGAGGAGAGGGAAAGGTCCTCTTCCTAGACTGTGGCAGGAAGAGGTCACCTCATCATATAGGAGGAGCACCCCTCCCTTTCTCTTCAGTGCCACCTCCCTCTGCCTGAGGGTATTGCAGGACACCACCTGACTGCTCCCAGCACTGGAACTCTCTCAGGCTGTGATTCCCTATCAGTTCTGAATCTGATGTTCAGGTGGAGTCCAAACTAACATGCCCACCACTCCAATATCCACACGGTGCCAGGGCGGCACGGTAGCACAGTGGTTAGCACTGCTGCTTTACAGCTCCAGGGACCTGGGTTCGATTCCCGGCTTGGGTCACTGTCTGTGTGGAGTTTGCACATTCTCCTCGTGTCTGCGTGGGTTTCCTCCGGGTGCTCCGGTTTCCTCCCACAGTCCAAAGATGTGCAGGTTAGGTTGATTGGCCATGCTAAAATTGCCCCTAGTGTCCTGAGATGCGTAGGTTAGAGGGATTAGTGGGTAAATGTGTAGGAATATGGGGGTAGGGCCTGGGTGGGATTGTGGTCGATGCAGACTCGATGGGCCGAATGGCCTCTTTCTGTACTGTAGGGTTTCTATGGATATTCTATGGATATTCTATGGAAGTAATGCCAGGAGGGTCAATGTCCCTGAACTGGAAATGCTCTTAATTTTGGGACCACTCGTGACCTGCAATGGAACTTCAACAGCAAAGGAGTCATTCTTTTAAACCCAAAACCATTTTTACTTACCTTTTTAAACGTTTTGGGCCTCTATGACATGCTGTTCCTTCGATACAACTGGCCTGATACCAGGCAAGCCTAGCTGCCTTGCTAAAAATATGGAATGTTTCTGGAAATGAGGTCTTGATGAGCCCAAAATGGTGTAATTTAGTTCCTTAATAGCAGTGGGGCTGTTCTGGGGCCCACTCCCACGCAAGTCCTCAGGAAATGGGGGCTGATAGAAATGGAAGCAGAATATCTGGCTGCGGAGCTCTCCAGCCTTTATTTTTACTGACCCACCACCATTTGTGTCCAATTAGGGCCACGGAAATCTGACCCCTATTTTCTGTTCTTCATTTTGTAGCCAGCTTGCTATTCATGCTGCTACTTTTCTCCTGACTCCAAGGGTTAGATTTTGCTCTCCTGACACTGAGCAAACCTATGCCAGGTGAACCAAACTGCAGGGCATGGGAGTCCACAAACTTACACTTACCATGTATGATGTTGCCATTTTTCTGGGATGGGAAATGTGGCTGTTTCCGAGCTGATGCTCACACAAAGTGATGTTGTGATTATCATTTAAACACGTGATGCTGATGTAACTTTTCTTGACAGTGTTATTTCCAATGAGGTGGGAATATTGCTGAAGGTTTTGTGAATCACAGCAACTACATCAGTTTGTGAACTTCGGGGAAAGTCTGCTGAATAGTTGGGAACATTGACATTCAATGGCATTACCATCGCTGAATCACCACTATCAACATCCTGGGCATTACCATTGGCCAGAAACTGAACTGGACTAGCCATATGAATGCCAAGACGACAGGGCCAGAGGGGGTAGGGCATTTAGGGGGCAGGGGCTTCAGGGTCCTGATGCCACTCTGCAGACAGGCTGGGTGATAGAGGGAGGGGGGCCATTGGGATGGGGGGGGTGCTGCCAGGGGGGTCGGGATTGCAGGGTGTGGCTGGGTCCGGAGGGGAGGGTGGAGGACGAATCGGGAAATCGGGAGATTGGGCCAACATCCCAGTGAGCAGAGGTTGGCCTCGACATCCACCTGCCTCTGTTCCTGCCTTGCGCACGCTCTTGGAGGCAATAGCCCTGACTCCAGCATGTCCCTCTCTCTGGAGGATATAAATGCTGTGTGAGTGGACCAACTTTCAGATGTTGGGAATACAATGTCTGAAAATGGCCAGACTCACATTTCCCAACTTGAAGGGAAAATCCGTCCCCAGATGTTCTGTTCTTAATCAAGAGTCTACTGCATATCTTATTGAATGCCTGTTGAATTGCAAATATATGACAGCTGCTACATTGTCCTTACCCATTCTACACAGTCCTTCTTTAAAGAACCCAATAAGTTTGGTCAAGCATGGCCATCATTTTGAAATCCAAGTTAGCAACACTTTGTATTTTCAACTTCTTGATGTTCCTCTATTACATCTTTGAGTAAGGATTCCATTATCTTTCCTATCGGCAACTTTAAGTTAATTGGTCTTTAATTCCCTGTGCTTGTTCTATTGCCCTGTTTAAATATAGGAATCACATTAATTGTCCACCATTCCTCTGCTCTATTCCTTCGCTAATGAATTTAATTTTGTGGTTTCTCTTTGCCTTCCTAACCCATAACACACAACATAGATAAGGCCTGATCACTCAAAGGCTTGTAACTTTCTTAGGCTTTGCATCATGATAAAGAGAGTTGCATTAATAATTAGAACATTTTTCTTTACAACAAAGCTACAGGCATGAAATATCTCCAAATAGCACATTAGCTGCAGAAAGGAAATGCCCCGTCAATGTGTCAATGTTGTTTAGAGATCAGGGTCTGAAAAATTTGGTTGCTGACTACTGTCTCAGAGGTTCTACTCTCTGGGCTCACAGAGAAAACCACAGATAATCCTGTACATAAATGATATTAAACACCAGCATGTGACAGATATTTGGTCAACTGCTAGTTATTGACCTTCTGTCTTTGGAGACAACCATGCCATCTCCAAGTTCCCTCTCTTGCACAAAGTTGCTTTCCAAAATCTTGATTCCACATTCTCAAAAAGATCTGGTGGCATTGGCAAAAAGGGGCAAAACCATTCTCGAGGGTGAATTAAGAGGTTATACTGATCAGGGACCATTGAACAGGCTGAGTATCTTTTCTCTCAAACATAGACTAAGGGATGACCTGATAGAGGTCTTTAAAGGGATTTGATGGGGTAAATGTAGACAAGGTGTGTCCACTTTCAGCAGAGACCAGAAGTAGGGCAATAAATATAATTCAGAAGAAACTTCTTAGTCAAAGAGTTGTTAGAATATGGAACACGCGACCAAAAGGAATAGCGGAGCTGACTAGCACAGATGGTACAGTGGCACAGTGCTTAACACTGCTGCCTCACAGCGCCAGTGACCCGGGTTCAATTCCGGCCTCGGGTGACTGTGTGGAGTCTGCATGTTCTCTCCGTGTCTGCATGGGTCTCCTCCAGGTGCTCTAGTTTCCTCCCACAGTCCAAAGATGTGCAGTTTAGGTGAATTGGCCATGCTAAATTGCCCCTTAGAGTCCCAAGATGTGTGGGGCAGGGGATTACGAGGATAGGGCCTGGGTGTTCTGTCAGAGATTCAGTGCAGACTTGATAGGCCAAATGGCCTCCTTCTGCACTGTAGGGATTCTAAGATGCATTCAAAAGGAAGCTCAATAAACATATGATGAGAGGAACACATTGAAAGGAGTAGGAGGCAGCTTTATGAAGAATAGATAGTGGCATGGATCTAATTCACTGAGTGTCCAGTTTCTGTGCTGAGAATGCTTTGTAATTGTCTACATACATGAGGGAGGAAGAATAGAGGGAGATGCTGATAGGTAAGATGATAACCAATGGGAGGAGGTTTGTATGAAGCATAAACACCATAGATTGGTTGACCTGTTTCTGTGTTTAACATTTGCTTACTTATAAAGTCAGTTGGCTGGGCTGTGTGAATAACCATTGTAGGTAGGAACAGCTAATATGCAATGAGAAACGACTGAAGATCTTACAAATTTGGGGAATTTAATATTGTTCCTGCTGACCTCGTTGAATATTACATTTACAATACACAACTTACAATACATTCATATAAGGTAATAATATACCAAAGTCCTACTAAGGACGGCCAAACTTCAGTGTTTTCAGACATTTTTGAAATAACATGTTATTGCAATATCGTAGAATCTCTATAATGCAGAAGGAGGCCATTTGGCCCAGCGAGCATGCACTGACAACAATCCCACCCAAGCCCTATCCCCATAACCCACATATTTACCCTACTAATCCTTCTCACACTAAGTGGCAATTTAGCATGGCCAATCAATCTAACCCGCACATTTTTTGGCGTGTGGGAGGAAACAGAACACCCAGAGGAAACTCATGCAGGCACGGGGAAATTGTGCAAACTCCACACGACAGTCCTCCGAGACCGGAATTGAACCCAGGTCCCTGGCGCTGTGAGGCGGCTGTGCTAACCACTGTGCCAATCTGATGGGCAGTTAGTAGTTCAAAGGGCCTGCATCCAGCTAAAATCTAGGAAGCCAGAATCTGAAGCTGATGCACTACTCTGCCTCCCAGCCTGCATACACCTTGGAGAACACTATTCTTTCAATACCTTTCTTTGAAACCTTTTGAAATTTTGTCATAACCTTATAATTTGATACGCCCGATATCCCTTTATTTGCTTTTCTTCTTGCATTGCTAATTATTGCGCCTTTTCTCCATATGTTTGGAAAGTATTGACTCTTGCTGGGATAACAATTGCCTTTCTCATTTTGCCCAAGTGATATCCATAACCTTAGTCAATGGCTATAAACAACCTGTTAACCATTACATCCAAACTCAAACTTCTACTGAATCAAATTCACACACAATCACTTCCAGCAAGGGTTGTTGAACAGCCAGTCCTCTTCTCATTAACCCAGAGACACTGAACTGCTATCATATTTGAACTTAACTAACTCAGGATATCTTGGGCTTTGACACTTTGACAGGACATTCCAAAATGCATCACAACTAATTAAAAACTTCTGAAGTTGTAGTGACTGTAGGGCGGCATGGACAAGTTGGGCCGAAGGGCCTGTTTCCATGCTGTAAACCTCTATGACTCTATCACTGTTGCTGCAAAGGCAGACCAATGCCATGAACAGCAAGTCAGATAAATAACCTAGGACAGGCGGTGTGGGATGAATATTGGCCAGAATATGGGGAAACGCCATGTTTTTCTTGCTATGGGGTTTTCTGTAGTCCGAGCCTCAGATTAACATCTCATCTGATAGATAACACTTCAAATAATATTACAATATATACTTGCTCAAAGATGCACTGAAGTGACAGCTTGGATTAACTGTTCAAATCCTAGAACTATGCTTGAACTCACAACCTTCTGGAGAATTTTACCAATGAATTCAAACTGATACCATCCATAGCTAGTGATTTTTTTGATTAAAATTATCATTATTAATTGCCTTTGGGGCAATAGCTCTGATTTTATGTTAATGATGGGAAGGTCTTTCGGTGCTACTGTACTGTCTGAAAGGCTGGTTACACAGGACTTCACAAGATTTAGATTTATAGTATAGAACTTCAAAGATAAATTGTACAAAATATCACTATCTTCCGCACAACATTAATCAGAGAGTCTGGAAACACGCTTGCAGCATAAATAGAAGGAACACAGTAGAGAAGTTGAAGCCCCCAGCAAAGCTGGTACATTATAAGTAAATTGTGAACAAGTTAATAGTTCATAGGATCATAGAATCCCTGCAGTGCAGGAGGAGACCATTCGGCCCATTGAGCCTGCACTGGCAACAATCTCATCGTAACCCCATGTATTTATCCCCAACACTAAGGAGCAATTTAACATGGCCAATCAACCTAACCCACACATCTTTGACTAAGAAGTCACAAACTCTTCCCATAGCAAGAAAAACAAAACAAAATCTGGACTTCCTGAATTTATTTAATTTTCATTGCATCCATTCCACACATTTGGCACGAATCCCACTTTCAACTCACATTAAGCACAGAGCCAGAGCGAAAAATGCCAGAAGCTGTGGGGCGACAATGCCACGGGAGTGGTACGAGTTTGTCTCCCTCAGGGTGTCAGAAAATCTTTTCTTACAACACTTCAACCATGCAAGTCAGCAGCATCAAACTGCCTAGGCAGTGGCTGAGCTGCACCTCGTGAAAATTAATTTCTGACTGTACACAGACTCAGCTTTCCAGCTACAATCACTGGGAACTCTGGTGGAGATTGTGCTTCTTACAGTACTGAAGACAATATGGTGTCAGTCTATTTCATAGGTCTGTAGTATCACGTTTAAGGAACAACTATTTTATACAAGTAGTGAGTGTTAATGATACTGAATGGCAAAATAACTTTCCTCAGCAATTTGGGTGTTTTATAAAGCTTCCCTCCTGTGTATCCCATTTATAAAACATGTAATTTATGTATTCAGATATAGTGGGCACATCACCCATTATTCCTACAAAACTCATCTCCAAACTCCATGGCCTGGGGCTCAGCTCCTCCCTCTATGACTAGATCCTAGACTTTCTATCCCACAGACCACAATCAGTCAGGATAGGCAACAACTGCTCCTCTACGATCATCCTCAAAACTGGTGCTCCACAAAGCTGTGTCCTCTGCCCCTTACTATACTCCTTATACACCAATGACTGTGTGGCTAAATTCTATTCCAACTCAATTTTCAAGTTTGCTGATGACACCACCGTACTGGGTCGGATCTCTAACAATGACGAGATGGAGTACAGGAAAGAGAAAGAGAAACAGGTGAACTGGTGTGATGATAATAATCCCTCCCTCAATGTCAGCTAAATGAAAGAGATAGTCATCGACTTCAGGAAGCGTGGTGCAGGACATGCATCCATCAACAGGGATGAAGTAGAAATGGTCGAGCTTCAAGTTCCCAGGTGTCCAGATCAACAACAAGCTGTCCTGGTCCCTCCACGCCGATGCTATAGTTAAGGAAGCCCACCAACACCTCTACTTTCTCAGAAGGCGAAGGAAATTTGGTATGTCAGCTACGGCTCTCATCAACATTTACAGATGCACCATAGAAAGCATTCTTTCTGGTTGTATCACCGCTTGGTATGTCTCCTGCTCTGCCCAAGACCACAAGAAACAATAAAGCATCATAAACGAAGCTCAGTCCATCACACAAACCAGCCTCCCATGTTTTGACTCTGTCTACACTTCCTGCTGCCTTGGGAAAACAGCCAGCATAACCAAGGACCCCACGCACCCTGGACATATCCTCTCCCACTTTCTTCCATCAGGAAAAAGATACAAAAGTCTGAGATCACGTACCAACTGACTCAAAAACAACTTCTTCCCTGCTGCCATCAGACTTGTGAATGAACCTACCTTATATTAAGTTTATCTTTCTCTACACCCTAGCTACGACTGTAATACAACATTCTGCACCCTCTCTTTTCCTTCTCCATGAACGGTATGCTTTGTCTGTATAGCTCGCAAGAAACAATACTTTTCACTGCATTTTATTACGTGTGACAATAATAAATCAAATCAAATCAAATCAAAACCAAATACAATTTTACTGTTAGTGACATTCTGCTCTCTCTCTCGCAGGATGGGTTGGTAGACAAGGAGAGCAGGGCTGGGATATCTCCTGAGCCCTATGGACGAAATGGCTTTTAGCATCATTGGGCAGCTGTGCGTGGCTGAAAACATTGTGGATGTCCCTGCATCTTCCTTTGTTATATCACTTCTCAACTCGCAGCATGCCCTTATCCTGTTATTTGGCATGATGGTAGATTATATAACCATTGTTCTCTTGTTTCCCACCCCAAACACCTTCCTTCACCTCAACCTTCATCTTCTGATTTTAGGAATGACAAAACCGCTAATCCCCATCCATAGCAGCCCAAGGAAGAAGAGAAAGAGAGGGAGAGAGAGCAACAGCATCGCTTTCATGAAGCAGCAGCAGCATCGCCTTCATGAAGCAGCCTTGTTATTTGATCTGACACTTGCAAAAATAGCTCAGTACTAAATAGTCATTTGGTAATACAGAACTTGAATATTGCTGTAAAAAAACATTTTGTCAAATCTTTTTGTCTGGTACTCATCAGGACAATCGCAATGGGACGGTTTGGTGGCACAGTGGTTAGCACTGCTGCGTCACAGCGCCAGGAACCCGGGTTCAATTCCCGATTAGAATCACTATCTGTATGGAGTCTGCACGTCCTCCCTGTGTCTGCGTGGGTTTCCTCCAGGTGCTCCGGTTTCCTCCCACAATCCGGAAGACATGCTGGTTAGTTGCATTGGCCAGGCTAAATTCTCCCTCAGTGTACCGAACAGGTGCCAGAGTGTGGCGACTAGGTGATTTTCGCAATAACTTCATTGCAGTGTTAATGTATGCCTACTTGTGACTTATAAATAAACTTTAAATACCAATGTCAGGGGAAACAACAATGTTATACTGTATGAGAAGAGAATGCTGATTGACTGGCAAGTGAATTCTGATTGGTAGAGGTGTTGACATGGAGAATGCCCCAGTTGATGGTGACTGGCAACTGACTGCCAAGCATTATTTGAAATTTAAACTTGACTCTAGTTGGTCAAACATTGCCCTGAGGAATGGCTGTCACTTATTTTGTTCTCTGAAACAGGTGAAATGTGTGTCTATGTTCCTTCTTTCTGCAAAGAACAGGGCCCTGTTCATTCATATATGTAACTTCCTGTAGACGCAAACGCACCACACTGCAAGGCCAACTGACAATCTTAAATTGGTTGTCAGTGTAACTCTTAATGCACTGTGGATTATTTGGTAAATGTTGTCCAATCACAGAATCACATCTATTGTTGGACATTGTGTTTTAAATTTTGCAAGCACGGGCTAGTTGGGTGTGGTCTGTACCTTGTCCATTGTGAACAGCGGAAGGTACATGCGATCTGATATGATCCACCAGTCTTTGGGACGTACGGCCCACATACCCAGCATCACATTGACACTGAAATTCATATACCACATTACTCAGTATCGCTTCTCGGCCTTTTGGCTGGGATCAAGTGTAGTGTGGTCGGCAGCCCATGGTCGGCCGCGCTTGGTTGGGGTCATTGGGTTGCACTGAGGCTTCATGTGTTTCATGTGAAGCAATTTTTTGGAGCGGCATCTTGGCCTTTTGGCTGGGATGCGGGTGGGCTCGAGTCTTGGAGGAGGAACCTCCCCCTTCTCCAATCAGCTTGGCTCATGTAGATCAGGCCCAGGACAGGGTGGTTTGGTCGCTCGCCCTGTCTTGTCAGCCTGGATCTGAAATGTCTCAACTTGTTGAGACTCTGAATTGGATTTGATTTGATTGAATTGGAAAAGTATATTAAAAAAAAATTTGTATGATGAACAGAATGTCTTGTCAGCTTGACGGGCAGATATTGACACTGGACATATTGTGGAGGCAAGTATACAGTTCAAATCAGCATGTGATATGTCATCCAGGCATGAGTGAGCTGTAACCAAGCCAGGGGGAAAGAATGGTTGGTTTACAGCTCTCCAAGGGAGAGGTTGCAGACATGTTCTGCTGCATATAACTCAGATGATGGTGCAGCTTCCAGGAAAATGCTTATAAGAACATAAAACATGAGAACTAGGAGCAGGAGTAGGCCATTTGGCCCCTCGAGCCTGCTCTGCCAATCGATAAGATCATGGTCGATCTTTTTGTGGACTCAGCTCCACTTACACCACTCACCATAACTCTTAATTCCTTTACTGTTCAAAAATCTATCTATCTTTGCCTTAAAAGCATTCAGCGAAGCAGCCTTAGCTGTTTATGGGCATACACACCAAGATACTGGAGACAGCCTCCAATCACCATCAAGGAGCATTGAGATAGCTGGTTTCTAGTTGGCAGAGAGCATTATGCAGAGTTTGCCCTCTTCACAACCTCTGCTGCAGCTCCCTCTTCAGTTACTAATTGAGAGGCACTATCACTGCTGACTCCATACCGGTTGCCACCTATTCCTTTGCCCTCCTTCTGAGGATGCAGCAATACTCTCTGAAAAATGAAAAAACTTACCACAAAACCATTGAAAACAGTCCAAAGTGCTGCCAGAGATTGTGCAATAGCAATAGCAATTCTTGAACCTGACCTTAACTTCAAATTGGATGTGTGATGGTCATATCCATGAAACTAATTGGGAAATAGACACTATCCTTATAAAAATAAGCCAATAATATGAAATATTGATACTGTACCTTCACAAAATGGACTCCAGAAAGTCAGGTGACTTTTATAGTGGTTTCTGCTGGATGGAAACAATTAATTTAAAGAAGGGGGCACATTGCTTGCAGCAAGATAATCTTGGACCAGTGCCTCAGAGGGAGAGATCACAAGGAAACAGAAAGAAACCTGCCTCAAATAGACGGTCATCTCAGGCAGTGAAAAGAGGCCAATTTGTTTTACCTACAGTATTATATTTCTTTACTATAGGAGCTTGGCCACAATTACTGCTTAAAATTGCCAGAAACTTCTAACTTCCATTTGCCTCAAGGAACCAAGAGAGAATCCATTAGGCCTGCAATTTTTTCAACAATCCATCTTAAGGATGGCAAACAAGTGACCTGTTTCTTGTTCCTCCATCAGTAATCTAAGTGTATGTGACATCTCCAGAAATCATCTTTTCTTTTTTGTGTGTGTGTCTGCATATTTGGTGAGAGAATCATTGTTGCATTAATATTTTGGCTGTTGTAAACAACAAAAAATATCCTTTCTATTGATTTAAGCTTTCACAAACACCAGTTCATGTCTGTTCTTTAAAGTTATAGCAGTCAAAAGGGTTAAAACACTGCTTCTCAAAAAGAAAGTCTTCTTGGGGGGTCAGCTGAGAGATGGGAAAAGGGGGAAAATATCCTATGTCACCCCATCTCTAACAGGCACTTGGCCCTTTTGAAATCTCTAGCACAGAGGCCATCTTGCATTTGCTGTCTGCTGATTGATAACTGAATACATAGCCTGGACACGAATGGGTCAAGATTCGATATCTGGCATTGCATCAGCCGGTTGGGCTGTGTGATATCAGGATAGTGCTGCTTCACAGGCATCTGGCAACCTCTGGAGTTGAAGGAGGGTTCTTCTCAAAAGGGTGTGCATGTGGTCACCACGACAAAATGGCAATAGACAGCCTCCAGTAGCAGTATAGAGATCAAATTTACTCCCATGGACTTTCAAGTTATGCCATAGTCAATAACTAATTCCTTCCAGTGGTCTGATCACCAAAAGCACAATTGACAGTTACCAGCAGAGTTTATAATTGTATTTTGATCATTTATGCTGGCTAATCCTTTATTTGCATTTACACCTCAGAATGGAACATGTTCTTTCTAAACAGTGCAAAATTAAGCAGGAGAATCAGAGGAGATTCACTAGGATGCTGCCTGGGATGGAACATTTAAGTTATGAAGAGAGGTTGGATAGGCTTGGGTTGCTTTTGTTGTAGAGCAGAGAAGACTGAGGGACGACCTGATCGAGGTGTACAAAATTATGAGAGTCATGGACAGAGTGGATAAGGAGCAGTTGTTCCCCTTGGTTGAAGGGTCAGTTATGAGTGGACATAGGTTCAAGGTGAGGGACAGGAAGTTTAGGGGGATGGGAGGAAAAACCTCTTTACCCAGAGGGTGGTGATAGTCTGGAATGTGCTGCCTGGGAGGGTCATAGAGG
The DNA here is from genome assembly GCF_964213995.1 of Mustelus asterias. Taxonomy (NCBI): domain Eukaryota; kingdom Metazoa; phylum Chordata; class Chondrichthyes; order Carcharhiniformes; family Triakidae; genus Mustelus; species Mustelus asterias. The sequence goes on along the minus strand of NC_135807.1, from coordinate 83,795,901 downwards.
CGGGCTGCCTCACATCCTTTACAAAATATCTGGATGAGCACTGGCACATCATGACATTCAGGGCTATTGGCCAAGTGCTGGTAGATGGGATTAGGTGGGAGTTCAGGTGTTTCTAATGTGTCAGTGCAAACTCGATGGGTCGAAGGGCCTCTTCTGCGCTGTATGAATCGATGATTCTATGACTCAGGATAGAATCGAGAATGGACCGAGACAATTAGGTTCCAGGCATCAAAGTAGGAAAAACCTCTAACATTACCTAGTAACATGCAACCATCCCCACAAGACTAAACATCGATGCTTCTGCAAAACAAAAATCCCCCAAAACCCACGATAAAGCTCACCTTGTCTATTAACAATAAAAGCAGAGAGAAAAAGCACATCGACCAAACGTAATAAGGTTGAAAACCAAATTCAACTGAGCCCTCAGGACAGCAGCAAGTTACTCCTGAATTCTTAATTTCTTTCTTCTGGCTTTCCAGCATTACATGTGCACGTGTCAAGTCATGCTGAAAAGTTTTCGTGTGCACAGCAGGTTTTTCCCACCAAACACTTAAACAACAGAATCCTTCCTCTGCTTTGGCAGATTTTATAGTCACCAAACCTACTGGTGTGAACTCATTGAGATGTATGAATGCTCCAAGGACAAATGCTTCAAATATTGAGCAAACACATACATCATGCATTTGAGATGGAAATGTAACATTGATTTCTTATTGGAAAAGCATAATCAAGGACCCCAAGACATACTCCTTCCATCTTCTTCCGTCGGGAAAAAGGTACAAAAGTCTGAGATTACGTACCAACTCATCCTAGAACAGCTTCTTCCCTGCTGCCATCAGACTTTTGAATGGACCTACGTTATATTAAGCTGATCTTCTTCTACACCCTAGCTATGACTGTAACACAACATTCTGCACTCTCTACAATCCTTCTCCCCTATATATACTCTATGAACGGTATTCTTTGTCTGTATAGCATGCAAGAAACAATCCTTTTCACTGTATCTCAATACACGTGACAATAATAAATCAAATCAAAAAATGGTTCGATCAAGCAGACGCAGCATGGATTCATGAAGGGAAAGTCATGTTTGACGAATCTACTGGACTTTTATGAAGATATGACTAGTGCGGTTGACAGAGGGGAACCGGTGGATGTGGTGTTTTTAGATTTCCAGAAGGCGTTCGATAAGGTGCCTCACAAAAGGTTGCTGCAGAAGATTGGGGTACACGGAGTTAGGGGTAAGGTGTTGGCGTGGATTGGGGATTGGCTATCTAACAGGAAGCAGAGAGTTGGGATAAATGGGTGCTTTTCTGGTTGGCAGTTGGTGACCAGTGGCGTGCCGCAGGGATCGGTGCTGGGGCCTCAATTGTTTACCATTTACATAGATGATCTGGAGGAGGGGACTGAATCTAGGGTATTCAAGTTTGCTGATGACACGAAGGTGAGTGGGAAAGCGAATTGCGTGGAGGACGTGGAAAGTCTGCAGAGAGATTTGGATAGGCTGAGCGAGTGGGCGAGGATCTGGCAGATGGAATATAACGTTAGCAAATGTGAGGTTATCCACTTTGGAAGAAATAATAGTAAATTGGAATATTATTTAAATGGAGAAAAGTTACATCGTGCGACTGTGCAGAGGGACCTGGGGGTCCTTGTGCACGAATCGCAAAAACTCAGTCTGCAGGTGCAGCAGGTGATCAAGAAGGCGAATGGAATGTTGGCCTTTATCGCGAGGGGGATAGAATATAAAAGCAGGGAGGTCTTGCTGCAACTGTACAAGGCACTGGTGAGGCCACAACTGGAGTACTGTGTGCAGTTTTGGTCCCCTTATTTGCGAAAGGATATATTGGCCTTGGAGGGAGTGCAGAGAAGGTTCACCAGGTTGATACCGGAGATGAGGGGTGTAGCTTATGAGGAGAGATTAAACAGATTGGGTCTGTACTCGTTGGAGTTTAGAAGGATGAGGGGTGATCTTATAGAGACATATAAGATAATGAAGGGGCTGGATAGGGTAGAGGTGGAGAGATTCTTTCCACTTAGAAGGGAAACCAGAACTAGAGGGCACAGCCTCAAAATAAGGGGTGGCCGGTTCAGAACAGAGTTGAGGGGGAACTTCTTCTCTCAGAGGGTAGTGAATCTCTGGAATTCTCTGCCCATTGAAGTGGTGGAGGCTTCCTCGTTGAATATGTTTAAATCACGGGTAGATAGTTTTCTGATCGATAAGGGAATTAGGGGATATGGGGAGCAGGCGGGTAAGTGGAACTGATTCGCTTCAGATCAGCCATGATCTTGTTGAATGGCGGGGCAGGCTCGAAGGGCCAGATGGCCTACTCCTGCTCCTATTTCTTATGTTCTTATGTTCTTATGTTCATTGCTGAGGTATGTAAAATACCTAAATGTACAATGTACATTAAATGAAAAAATCTGAATATATCAGTTACATATAATCTTTTGTTTATATGATTAGAATATTTGTGGAATGCTTTCTGTCTAAATAAACCTAAAGTGGAATGTTAAAGCTCAGTTAATTGACCAAAGAAACTAATTTCCATCCAAAATGCAATTGGAGTGAATTTAACATTTGAACAATAGCTTTCAAAATCTACTGAATTAGTCAACATTCCACAATGAAGTTCTTCGTCAAGAGGACTAAAATAGTCACCCTGGCTTCTGTTTCAGTATTTCCTTCTATTTATTGATACAGATTGCAAAGCCTTGAGCATGTTTTTCATTACTCTTTTTTTCCAGTGTTCTTAGTTTTTCTCCCTGAAGAAAGTGACTTAGATCATGCAAGTTGGAGTCAATTTTCATCTTTAGCATTTCCAATTCTGAATGCCCACCGGATGCAATAAAATGGACATGTTATTCAATGGGCGGGATTTTATGGCCTCGCTCGTCCCGAGGTAAAATCCCGCCCGAGGTCAATAAGTCTTTCCATGGTCCGCCCCTGGCCCGCTCCGATTCCTGAGGCGGGGGAGGATGGTAAAACTCTGGCCGATGTTTCTCAAATGATGCCGTGCTCCTCTACCTCAAACCAAGGTCCCTTTCTTCATGAGTAAATCACAATACTGAGTACCAGTGCCCTCTTCAAACGTGGAATGCATCAAGCCTGAGTTCAACCCATTCTTCATCAAATCGTGCACTTTCCAGCACAGCACTGGATGGTGATCGCAAATGGAAACCAAAGCTGATCTTTTCTTCTCATTATCCTGGAATTAGCATTGCCACTTGTAGTGCATATGCTGCCAACTGGGCCTGATATGAACAAATGCCCCACAAAGTAGGATTTGAACCAAGGACCTTTCTGGCTTGTATGGTTCAATACCATACGCGATGTCAACATGTTTATAGTTATGCTTTCAGAATTCTATTTTTGAGAGTGGTCCTAAAGATAGCCATTGTACAATACTAAAGTGTCTCTTTAAAATGCCATGCAAGTTCAAACATTGCTTTTATAGGCAACAGCAGCTTGGTTCTGTTCATATAAAACTAGGCACATGATTTGTCAAATTGAATTCCCTGGATCATAAGCTGTGAAAAGTCACAACTTTGCTTCTTTATTGTTAATACTAATTGCTATAAAATGCCATTTTGTAGATGGCCCAAGAATTCTCTCCAGCATTGGTTTTGCTCTTTTCTCATTCGAAACATATACATGGACACAAACGGGATTGCTGCAGAATATGGCTTGCAGTGCTCAAATCTCCAATGACATTTCATAGGCAAACAGTGACCTATGGGTTTTCCAGAAATTCAGTTCAGCATGCCAGTGGTTCATTTTTTTAACTTATGTCTGAAGGATGAAGATGGTTTCATCCATCACATCGGGAAGCTGGAAAGCCTGGCTTTGACTAGACTGACTGTGACAAACTGTAATGAAATGATGCCCGTGCTGAAGACGAGAGAAGAATTAGGCTTTGTGGAAAATAACTTTGATTACATTTAAGCATATGTAAAGAATAATATAGTGCATTTTTAATAATGCATAAAGGAAAGATGTATATTAGAAGCCGAACATCAGTTAAATTACATGTGTTTCACATTAGGCTGATGACTGCTGTGAGTAAAGCTCAAAAATAATGCAGGCATTTTGAATTTCCACCATGCTATAATTCTACCCTGCCATTCCTTAATGGGCAGTTACTTCTTTAATTAATGTCATTATGCAGCGCTGTTTATTACTTCTGCAAAGGATCTGAATACAAGTAAACTATAACTGCAACCTACTGTTTGCTTAATAAATTCCTGTGAAGTATCTGGCAAAATTACAAGTGTCGATTTGCAAGTATGAAAGACTGAGGCATCTTTATTTGCAATTATCTAGTGGGATTAAGGATAATTTATTGGTCTTTTAAAATTTAGTTAATGAACAAGAAGATTTGTATAGTTCGTTAATATCATCATTCACAGCCAGGAACTGGGAAATGTATGGTGAAATTAAGAGCACTGCATGCATGCTCTCCTTAGAATAATCTGTTTTACTGAGGACTTACGATTGAAATGGGAGGCAAAATGGTAGTTATAAAAGAGAGAAAAGAAGATCTACTGTTTTCATTTATCTTGTGAGAGATATAAGTGCTTTGTCATTATCCTCTGCATAAGGTTTCATTATACGGAAGCTCTGTTACATTGCCTTATAACATCATCCCTAGATTAAGCCTACAGGGTATGAGAACACTTATCTTATTGATGACTGCTGAATCATTTAAAAAAGACATAGGAGAAACAATTAAAATGATATTGGCTCACAATTATATTTATAGCTCGCAGGCATAATGAGACATTTTGGATTGCAGTTAGGGCCTTGGAAAATCTAGCAAAATATTGTTAATCAAGAGTTGTGAGATTGCGCTAATGAAAAAGGAAATTACAAGACGACTTTAATTGAACTAGAACCTTGTGCTCAGTAGAAAACCAGAACGACTGAGAAAGAAATGCTATTGATCTTTTTCAGAATGTTACAGAAATATAACATTAGAGTCTGCAGATAAACCATTTTTCAGGAGAATGTTGCAATGGATTCAGCTTCTTGGAAATGCACAACATCCTCACAATCCAGTAGCAAGCAAAATCTTCCTTTTATCGAATAAGTCAACAAAACAAAATATTCTGGAAACTGACTGTTTGAACAGATTGCCTTTGTGAATGGAAGAGTGCCACGCAGAAAATGCTTCTTAGCTGGTGCTCCACACCCAGACTCAATGTAACATATATCTTATACTTAATGCACAACTGATATTTCAGTAATTATGCATGTATTTTCTTGATAAACATATCAGTGCCAGAACACAGTGAGTCTTGCATGATGCACAGGCTTTATTTCATAAATTATCACCTACCCGAAATGCATTTTCTTAAACAAAAATGATGAACTAGACACGTGTAAAATGACAACATTGCTTTGGATTTTCATGTAATGCGTAAGCCATAAAAGAAGGAAAACTAAGAACAATAATCAGGGTAAATGTATCCTGAAACAATTTCAAATATAAACCTCACAATGCCAAATTTGACATGCAATAATGCTTTTTCCAAAACAAATTACATTATTGAATTGCATGTTTACATGACAAAAGTGAACTAGAAATCTTCTTCAGCAATGAAGATAAAACAGACCAATATAATAATGTGAATTCACTTGACCTGATATTGAGTTATGAGCAACCAGAACTAATCTCACCACCATTCTCCAACCTCATATTCCTATACCTTCCTGTGGTTCGAACATTTATCCAAGTTCCCCTTAAAATGTGCAATGGTGTCTGCCTCAGCCAGCTCATCAGAAGGTGACAATGACATAATTCAATAGCCAGCTTGAAAATAAATTTCTCCTAACGTCTCTCATCATTCATAAAGGCTAGTGTTTGAATAAATTTTAGCTGATTTTCAATGCCAGGCAGTAAACGCAGCAATGTGGACCAGGTAAACACCTGTATTATTAGATTTTCAGTGGATAGGAAAACCAGACAGAGTATGTTACAAGTCGCCTATTCACTACTAGCAGTCTTCTGCCCAGCATGAATATTAAATACTCTCTGATGTTAAATTGATAACTGCTCATCATTGACTCCAAAACCAGAAGGAATAGTGTCTCATGATTCATTGACTAAACCAATTTGTGTGGAGTGGCAAAAGCTGAGGAGATTTAATTGAGGACTTTAGAACTATGAAGGGTTTTGAGTGAATGGAGAAGTTAATTTTCCTTTGCCGTATAATGGATGGATGGATACTGCTAATGGGTGGGTCTATCCAATTGCAGATAGCAGTTTGAATTTGTCTTTATGCTTTGCGAAGTTACATTTTTATAAGCCTAACCAAGCTTTGGTAAATTCAAGTATATGTCGCTTGTACGCTTCTATCTCATAAATTGGGAATGCCCAATGTGCCGTGTTTTCATTCCGATGTTAAACTCATATAAATTGGGTTGCCCATTCAGGTGGATGAGAAATATTTCATGGAACTATTAACAGAGAAGTGCCCATCTGGGGTCCTGAGCATTTTACCTCAATTAATATTATCAAAGTTAGATTAACAGATCATTCAATTAATTTGCTATTTTGTGTGATCTTGCTGTGAATAAATTAGCTGCTGCATTTACCTAACAATAATGATTATTTCTAAAATGTTATTCCATGGATGTAAAGCAATTCGGGACATAAGATATTAAATAACTGCATTTTTATTTGTTTTTATTTTGGTAATGGTAAGTGATCAGAAATCTGAAATACAAAGGCGCCTCGGGTATATAATTATAATATTACATCAGAAAAGTAAGAGTATCCTAAGAAATGATTTGGGTTGGGAAATTGGGGATTGCTTGGCAATATCACAGCATAGGGCAAGTGGGACACTTTTAAATATGTAATTCTGAGTACTCATGATGAGTGCATACCTAGGAATAGCATGTATGAACTAAAAGAATTAACAATTGAAAGCAAAATAAGGAGAACGAACTATCTTTACAAACTCAGTAGGAAGAATGACAAAGACTGGGTTGAATATAAGAACATGCAGAAACCCATTAAAACAGGCAGAAGGAACTATATATCAAAAACATAGCCACCAATGTAAAAAGTAACAGTAGGCATTGTTTTTCATTTTATTCTCAGCCTGTGCCTGCTGCTGTCAATGACCACATTTATTGCACATCTCTTAAAGCAATGAAATGATGATGCTAAGCCACCTTTTTGAACCTGTGTAGTCTGTGTGATAAAGGTATATGGGAATCCCAGGGCTTTGACCCTTTAATGAAATTAATATATATTCAAGTCAGGAAGGTCCCTGAACTGGAGGCAAAGTTGAGGTTATGGTGTTACCATGCGTCTTGTCCTTGTCCTTCTAGATGATGGTAGTCATGGGCTTGGGAGGTGCTGCCCAAGAAGGCTGATTGTATTGTTGTAGTGTATGCTATAACTAGTAAACATGGGAGCAACTGGTTGGAAGTCATGTGGCGTAGTGGGTAGCATCCCTGCTTCTGAGCTGGAAGCTTTGGATTCGAGACACACCGCAGGACCTGATGGACAAGGAATATGTTTTCACATCGCAGCCAAACAGCTTGAGTGTTAACCTGCAAATCCTTCTAACATGACAATGGCTGGTGGTAACAGCAGGAGAAACTCAGGTCAGCCACACTTGATGTGGAATTGCACCCTCAAGCTATAAGCCTCTAACGACAGTTTAGACCAGTTCCGAGAATTACTCGCTGTGAAAGCCTCTTCTTTCTCAGGATGTTAAGGAAATTTGGCATGTCTGCTACGACTCTCAACAACTTTTACAGATGCACCATAGAAAGCATTCTTTCTGGTGTATCACAGCTTGGTATGGCTCCTGCTCTGTCCAAGACAGCAAGAAACTACAAAGCGTCATGAACGAAGCTCAGTCCATCAGACAAACCAGCCTCCCATCCAGCTTCCCATCCATTGACTCTGTCTATACTTCCCACTGCCTTGGAAAAGCAGCCAGCATAATCAAGGACCCCACGCACCCGAACATACTCTCTTCCACCTTCTTCTGTCAGGAAAAAGATACAAAAGTCTGAGGCCACGTACCAACTGACTCAATAACTATGTCTTCCCTGCTGCCATCAGACTTTTGAACAGACCTACTTTATATTAAGTTGTTCTTTCTCTACAACCTAGCTATGACTGCAACACTACATTCTGCACTCTCTCGTTTCCTTCTCTATGTACAGTATACTTTGTCTGTATAGTGCGCAAGAAGCAATACTTTTCACTGCATACTAATACATGTGACAATAATAAATCAAATTGAATCAAATCAAAAGTCTGCCTTAGTTCACCACTAGGTGCGGGAAGAGAGTTGAAATGGAACAGAAAGCTGCTGATACAGGGATGGATGTTAAGGTTCCTTGAGGATTTTCTCATCAAGTAGACTGTCTTGAATTATGTTGAGCTTCTTGAGTGTTTTTCTAGCTGCACCCATCCAGGAAAGTAGTGAATATTTCATCCTCCTCCGAATTTGTCCCTTCTGGGTGGGGGAAGATGCTTTAGGAAAATCAGAATTTCAGCCACTCACACCATAATATGCCATTTATGCTATTAAGATGTGAGTACAATAAGAGAAAGGAGAGAGATGTTAATAGGGCTTTAACCATGGATAAGCAAAATGTAGTTTTTAAAAGTCACATGATTCATTTCTCCAATTACTCTCTAGGGATGATTTCAACTATATGTCCTTCCTCAATTGCATAGGGCGGAATTTACCCAAAAATTACAAAGTGTCATTTCAAACGAGAAAGTCAGTGCGATTCCCTTCAACTCGAGCAGCGCGATCCTGATCTTCTCCCATTTAGTGCAATAAATGATCCCCCACATGAAACACAACAAGCCAGAGTCCCCAGGCATCTGATCTGCCTGACCCGGGGCTCAGCTTTGCGCTGTTAAAAAGGTGAAGCTGTGTTTAAACAGTCCCTCAGCACTCATTCCTAGTCAGGCCAGGAGAATGGCGGTGTGCAGACCTGCTCCTCAATTCTTAATAGGCTTGTGGACATGGTGGAGGAAAGCCAGAGCACCTTTTACCTGCTTGAAGGAGTAACGTGACCAATCCCACCTGGGAGGCCATGGCAGCTGCAGTCAGTGCCAGTAGCATGATCAGGAGGACTGGTGTCTAATGTCACAAATGATCTCCCATGAGCTGCAAGTGTGAGTTCCCATCTTCTGACATCAGTTCTGTCTATCGCGCTCAGAATGTCACCATTAATCCACTCACTGCCACCTCGCAGCCTCCCAACACCCAACTTCTCCTTCAGAACCCCCCAACACTTCTCAACACAACCCCTTCCTGTCTAGGTGCAGTGCCCACAGATGCCACTTGCTGTAGATCCCCGACTCACCAGGCATCCGGTTCCCAATATCCTCTCTGTGTCCCTGCAGGAGAAAATAGCCAATAATAAAAGGGAGAGGGAGAAGATGGGTAGGGGGATGTCTGACTTATGACTCCTCCCCTTCTATGAGCGAAGGGAAATGGAGATCACAGGGGAGGGCCAGGAATGAAATTGGCCTGTGTCAGTGAGGATCCATTGCACCTTCATCCTGATGACCTGTCTCAAGTAAGTTGTTAATAGCCCAGACCTTTATCCTTCCCATTTCAGTACCCATCCAGGGTACTGAAATGGGAAGGATAAAGTACCCATCCAGGGTACTGAAAGAAATGTCAGAGGTAATAGCGGATGCGTTAGTGGTTATTTATCAAAATTCGTTGGATTCTGGGGTAGTGCCAGTGGATTGGAAAGCGGCTAATGTTACACCGCTGTTTAAAAAAGGAAATAGATAAAAGACGGGTAACTACAAGCCGGTTAGCTTAACGTCTGTAGTTGGGAAAATGCTGGAATCCATCATTAAAGAAGAAATAGCAGGCCATCTGGATAAGAATGGTTCGATTAAGCAGACGCAGCATGGATTCATGAGGGGAAAGTGGTTCTTGACGAACTTGTTGGATTTTTATGAAGATGTGACTAGTGCGGTTGACGGAGGGGAACCGGTGGATGCGGTGTTTTTGGATTTCCAAAAGGCGTTTGATAAGGTGCCTCACAAAAGGTTGCTGAAGAAGATTGGGTCACACGGAGTTGGGGATAGGGTGTTAGCATGGATTGGGGATTGGCTATCCAACAGGAAGCAGAGAGTCGGAATAAATGGGTGCTTTTCTGGTTGGCAGATGGTAACTAGTGGCGTGCCGCAGGGATCGGTACTGGGGCCTCAACTATTTACCATTTATATAGATGATCTGGAGGAGGGGACTGAGTGTAGGGTAACAAAGTTTGCAGACAACACAAAGATAAGTGGAAAAGTGAATCGTGTGGAGGGCGTAGAAGGTCTGCAGAGAGATTTAGACAGGCTGAGTGAGTGGGCGAGGATCTGGCAGATGGAGTATAACGTTAACAAATGCGAGGTTATTCACTTTGGAAGAAATAATAGCAAATTAGATTATTATCTAAATGGAAAGAAATTACAACATGCTGCTGTGCAGAGGGACCTGGGGGTCCTTGTGCATGAGACGCAAAAACCCAGTCTGCAGGTGCAACAAGTGATCAAGAAGGCAAATGGGATGTTGGCCTATATCGCAAGGGGGATAGAATATAAAAGCAGAGATGTCTTGCTGCATCTGTACAGGGCATTGGTGAGGCCGCAGCTGGAATACTGTGTGCAGTATTGGTCCCCTTATTTGCGGAAGGATATATTGGCCTTGGAGGGAGTGCAGAGAAGGTTCACCAGGTTGATACCAGAGACGAGGGGTGTTGACTATGAGGAGAGACTGAGCAGATTGGGTTTGTATTCGTTGGAATTTAGAAGGCTGAGGGGGGATCTTATAGAGACCTATAAGATAATGAAGGGGCTGGATAGGGTAGAGGTGGAGAGATTATTTCCACTTAGAAAGGAAACTAGAACTAGAGGGCACAGCCTCAAAATAAAGGGGGGTCAGTTTAGGACAGAGTTGAGGAGGAACTTCTTCTCTCAGAGGGTGGTGAATCTCTGGAATTCCCTGCCCACTGAAGTGGTGGAGGCTACCTCGTTGAATATGTTTAAATCACGGATAGATGGATTCCTGATCGGTAAGGGAATTAGGGGTTATAGGGATCAGGCGGGTAAGTGGAACTGATCCACTTCAGATCAGCCATAATCTTATTGAATGGCGGGGCAGGCTCAAGGGGCTAGATGGCCTACTCCTGCTCCTATTTCTTATGTTCTTATTTATTGAACCCATGTCCTTCATCTTGCAGGATCACCATCTAAAGAGACCGGGACATCTGGAGTGACAGGCCCCCCAACTCCACCCCCCCAATCCTCAACAACATCTCTGAGGAGAGTTCCAAGGACTACACTGAAGAGAATTCACATCCATCACCTGCACCATCCACTATTGCAGAGACACACAACTCAATGGTCGATCTTAGCAGACAGACTTCTGGGTCACTATCTGGTGAGCGCCACACGACTGATTATGCACATCAGGTGGATATAGGAATGTCTCAGGTATTGAGTAGTTGGAGATCTGCTTGATCTAGGAGCTCAGAGTGGGCACTGGTGAAGACAAACACTGTTTGTAAGGGAATGGATAATGTAGCACTGTAATGATTCACCGCATTAAAGAATTTTGTACCCCAAAGCTGCAACACCTCTGTCTTTGATCCCTATCCCACTTATTTCCCCATCTAATTTATTGATTCATTTGTGGGACATGGGCGTCGCTGGGTGGCCAGCATTTATTGCTCATCCCTAGTTGCCCAAAGGCAGTTGAGAGTCAACCACATTGCTGTGGCTCTGGAGTCACATGTAGGCCAAACCAGATAAGGATGGCAAATTTCCTTCCCCAAAAGACATTAGTGAATCTGATGGGTTTTTCTGACAATCGACAATGGTTTCACGATCATCAGTAGATCCTTAAATCCAGATCTTTACATGGAATTCAAATTCCACAATCTGCCATGGTGGGATTTGAACCCAGGTCCCCAGGTCCCCAGAACAGTGGCTAATGAAATCGAACTCCTCCTCCAAACAATTGCAACAATGAGACACCATGACACCCACAGTGACAGACATCCTGGAATGACTGCTTCTTCACTCATTGAACCCTTGGCCTTGTCCTTCTTCTCGTCTTGGAGCAGCGGGGTAAAGGAATGCACTCCCGACCTCCCCTCAAACATGACCCCGGGAGTCAGTGTGCAGTCAGCAGACAGACAGGAGTCAGACATAAGCAGAGTATCACTGCTTTTCTCACAACGAGTCGTCATCACCCTTCTGTCATGACAAGCAGCTCAGTGAGACTGCCGACCCAAACCCATCACCTTACCTTGATGAGATGTCAAAGAGACCTTCAGTGGTGGAGGGGGAGTGAGAAGAGGTGAGGCCTGGGGTGGAAAGACTTTGGTGGGGGGGTTGAAGTTTGGGGGAAGGGGGGATTGATTGTGGAATTGTCGGACATTAAGCATTCTAATCAGAGAATGTTATCACTGCTTCCCTGGTCCTCCTGGCCTCTTGCACCTTGGTCACCACCTGTCCTCCATCCTTTGGGTCCTCCTCAGGCTCATCCTCCATTCCCTCCTGGTCCTCCTTCTCATCAGAGGAACCAGCTTATCCCTCCTCCTCCTCCACAATGTCACCCCATTGCTGTGCCAGGTTGTGGAAGGGGCACTGTCTGGGGGCTATACTGAAGAGCACCGTCAGTGTGGCCCAGGCAGCAGAATCACATCTACAGCACCCCTATGCATCACCCAATTATTGAGTGGGTGGCACTGTCAGCCTCATTATAATGGGTCTCTGCCTCAGTCTTAGGCCTTCGCACTGGCGTCATAAGCCATGACCTCAATGGGTAGCCATAGTCCTCCATGAGCCCTCCTGGTAGCATTGGGTTCTCCTTGAAGATCCCGGGGATCTGCGAGTGCCTCAGGATGTAGCTATCATGCTTTCTGGATAGCGTGCACACACGTGCATGATGTTGAGATGGAGGTTACACATGGTTGGACATTCAGGGAATAGAACTTTCAGTTGATGAAGGGCAATCCTTGATGCCACATTGCTCTAAAGGCGACATGCGTGCAGTTGATGGCCCCCTGGACCTGAGGCATCTCGGCGATAGCTGCAAATCCTGCAGACTGGGCATCTTGATGGATAAGGTCCAGGTTGAAATGAATGTAGAATCTTCCAATCACCAAGACTGCTTAGTTTCACTTTCATAACTTGGCCCAAGTCCAGCACTGGTTCAGATCATTTGCTGTGAAACTCTCATCCATGACCTTTTTACCTCAAAACTTCACTGTCCTAATACACTCCGTGTTGATCTCCCGTGCTCTGGCTTTCATAATCTTAATCACATCCAAAACTCTGCTGCCTTTATCCTAAGCAGCAAGTCCCATTTATTTAGAGTTCTTCATTCGCTGACTCCTGGTCTGTCAATACCTAAATTCTGAAATTCTCACCCTTACTTTCAGTTTGCTTCATGACCTCACCCTTTCCAATCTCTGCAATCTCCTCAGCCCTATAACACAGATCCTGCTTTCTGCTAATTCTGCCTTTTTGTACATCTCAGATTTTAATCACTCTCACTTTGGTGGCCTTCAGCTGGCTAAACATTAAGTTTTGGAATTCCCTCTTCCACCTCTCCACCTACTTGCCTCTCATTCCCCCATTAAGTTAATCCTTCAAATCTAACTTTTAGACCAAGCTTTTGGTCATCTGTCCTCATATCTCCTTTTTTTAATTCTTTCATGGGAAATAAGCATCATTGACAAGACTAACATTTGTTTCTTACCTCTAATTTGGGCGGCGCGGTGGCACAACGATTAGCACTGCTGCCTCACAGCTCCAGAGACCTGGGTTTGATTCCCGGCTTCGGTCACTGTCTGCATGAAATTTACACGTTCTCCCCATGTCTGCGTGGGTTTCCTCCGGGTGCTCCGGTTTCCTCCCACAGTCTAAAGATGTGCAGGATAGGTTGATTGGCCATGTTAAATTGCCCCTTAGTGTCGCGGGATGCACAGGTTAGAGGGATTAGCGGGGTAAATACGTGGGGTTACAGGGATAAGGCCAAGGTGGGATTGTTGTTGGTGCAGACTCGATGGGCCAAATGGCCTCCTTCAGCACTGTAGTGTTTCTATGATTCTAATTGCCCTGTGACTGTGGCATGGAGTTTTCAGTTGTCCTAAGGAGTTGCTAGGGAATACCTTTTCCGTAGCTTCATCTATTAGTTACCCATTAAGCGAAATTTAGGCGATGTTGATTTTAGTGTTACACTTACACTTAAAGTCTTAAAACATGAAATCTACTTGGACTAGGCTCTGAGTTGGCTAGTAGGAAATTCATCTCAGGACAACTAAGGGGCAATTTTAGCATGGCCAATCAACCCAACCCGCACATCTAAGTGGGTTTCCTCCGGGTGCCCCGGTTTCCTCCCACAGTCCAAAGATGTGCGAGTTAGGTTGATTGGCCATGCTAAAATTGCCCCTTAGTGTCCTGGGGTGCGTAGGTTAGAGGGATTAGCGGGTAAATATGTAGGGATATGGGGGTAGGGCCTGGGTGGGATTGTGGTCGGTGCAGACTCGATGGGCCAAATGGCCTCTTTCTGCACTGTAGGGTTTCTATGATTCTATGATCTTTGGACTGTGGAAGGAAACTGGAGCACTCAGAGGAAAGGAGAATGCGCAAACTCTACACAGACAGTGACCCGAGCCGGGAATCGAACCCAGGTCCCTGGAGCTGTGAAGCTGCAGTGCTAACCACTGTGCTACCGTGCCGCCCAATGACTAGCTCCAACATAAAAAGAATGATAACCTCGCCCCTGATCTTCATTGTCAAGTTCCTGCAGGTAACCACTGGCCAGAAGGTTATCTGGAATAGTCGTGTCACTAATGCAGCAGCATGGCTATAAGAGCAGGGCAAAGGTTGGTAACTCTGTGGTGAGTGGCAACAACACTCAAGAAGCTGATCTTAGTAGACCGCATTGGGAGCAGCGAATGCAATAGATCAGATGAAAGGAGGTGCGCGTGAAGTGCTGCTTCACCTGAGACGAGTGCTTAGGCCCTTGGATGGTGAGCAGGGAGGAGGTAAAGGGGCAGGTGTTGCACCTTCTGTGATTGTATGCTAAGGTGCCATGGGCAGGAGGTGAGATTTTGGGTGTGATGGAGGAGTGTACCTGGGTATCCAAGAGGGAACGGTCCCTGTGGAATGCTGACATAGGGAGTGAGGGAAAGATGTGTTTAGGGTGGCATCAATCTGGAGTTGGCAGAAATGGCAGAGGATGATCCTTCGAATACAAAGGCTGGTGGGTTGAAAAGTGAGGACAAGGGGCTCCCTATCCTGGTTCTGGGAGAGAAGGGAGGGGGTGAGTGCTGTGGCCTGGGGGATGGGTCGGACACGGTTGAGAGCCCTGTCAGCCACCGAGTGGGAAACCATGATTAAGCAAGGAGGAAGACATATCGGTGGTACCATTTTGGAAAGTGGCATCATCAGAACAGATGAGGTGGAGGTGAAGTAACTGAGAATGGGATGGAGTCCTTACAGGATGTGGGGTGTGGAGAACTGCAGTCGAGATAACTGTGAAATTTGGTGGACCTGTAATGGATACTCGTGGATTCTCTATCACCAAAAATGGAGATGGAGTGGTCAAGGAAGGAAAGGGAAGTGGACCACGTGAAGGTGATAGAGGGGTGGAAATTGGAAGCAAAATTAATAAATTTGTCCAGGTCCAGACGAGAGCATGAAGTGGCACCGAAATAGTTGTCTCTGTACCAGTAAAGAGTTGTTTGAGGGGATCAGAGTAGAACTGGAACAAGGAATGTTCCACATACTCCAGAAAGGGACAGGCGTAACTTGGGCCCATGTGGTTACTCATAGCCACACCTTTTATTTGGAGGAAGTTAAAGGAGAGATTGTTGAGTGAGAGCTCAGCCAGACGGAGGAGAGTGGTGATGGATGGGGATTGTTCAGGCCTTTGTTTGAGGAAGAAGCAGAGAGCTCTCGGGCCATCCTGGCGGGGAATGGAGGTGTAGAGGACTTGGATATACATGGTGAAGGTGAGCTGCTGTGGGCCAGGGAACTGAATGTTGTTGATGTGATGTAGGGCATCAGACGAAACGTGGATGTCGATGGGAAGGGGCTGGACAAGAGGAGAGTGGATGGAGTCAGGACAGGAAAAAATGAGTTCAGCGGGACAAGAACAGGCTGACACAATGAGCCTACCGCTTCAGTCCTGTTTGTGGATTTTGGGAAGGAGATAGAAGTGGGCTGTCTGGGGTTGGGAGACTGAGGGTAGAAGCTATGGAGGGGAGATCTCCGAACAAGATGAGGTCAATGATAGTCCTGGAAACAATGGCTTGATGTTCTGTGGTGGAGTCGGGAGGTGGGAGGAAGTGTCTGAGAGTTGGCGCTCAGCCTCTGCAAGGTAGAGGTCAGTACACAAGGCAACAACAGCCCCATCCTTGTCGGCAAGTTTGATGACAAGGTCAGGGTTGGATCTGAGAGAGCGAAGTACAGCAAGTTCAGAAGGAGACAAGTTAGAGTGGGTGAGAGGAGCAGAGAAATTGAAAAGGCTGATGTCATGTGAACAATTCTCAATGAAAAGATCAAGAGCAGGCAAGAAATCAGAGGGAGGGGTGCAGGTGGAGGGAGGATGCTGGAGTAGAGGTGAAAGGATCTGTTGAATGGTGGAGGGAGGACTCCTGTCCAAAGAAGTGAGCACGGAGATAATGTTGGCGGAAGAAGAGTCCATTATCGTGTCTAGCCCAAAAATCATCGAAGTGGGGATGTAAGGGTATGAAGCTAAGTCTTTTGCTGAGTACAGCACGTTCAGCCTCAAGAGTAGGAAGGGGAAGGTCAGAGGGTGTGGTGAATATACGGCAAGGGCAAGGGTTAGGAGGGATAGGGTCCAAGGGACAGGAAGGGGGGGTTGGGAGGGTCCCAGTTGGGCGTTGGTATTGATGATTTGTTGGAGCTTGTGTTCCTTAACACCTGAATTGAAGAAAAATAGTTTCTTGGTAGGGCATCGGATAAGACGAAGAATGAAATGAAACTGGGGATAAGGACAGCTTTGAGATAGGGTGAGTTGGTGCTACTGGAGAGAGATATCAAGTGTGTGCATATCATAGAATCCCTACAGTGCAGAAAGTGGCCATTCAGCCCATCAAGTTTGCACCGACTCTCTGACAGAGCATCCCAAGCAGTCCCTTTCCCTATAACCCGTTGCATTTACCCCACTAATCCCTTAACCCATACATCCTGGGACACTAAGGGGCAATTTAGCAGGGCCAATCCAGAACTTGCGCTTTGATTGTGGGAGGAAACCAGAGCACCTGGAGGAAACCTACATGGACACGGGAAGAACGTGCAAACTCCATACAGGCAATCACTCAAGGCCAGAATTGAACCTGGGTCCCTGGCACTGTGAGGCAGCAATGCTAACCACTGTGCCACCATGCCATCCTATGGCGGCACATGGCACTGAGTGTAGATATCAGGATGCGGTGAGAACAGCAGTCGGAGGAGGAATATTGATACCTGTAATCCTGGGTGGATTGGGAGGGATGAAACGTCAATTGGAATCCACGTGGGGCAAGTGGGAGATGGAGAAAGTCACTGAGGAAGAAAATATGGCTGTGAAAGTGAGTTTTAGTAAACACCTTGTTGACCACTAGGAGGGAAATGAAAAGCAATGTAGGTGGACAGGGTGAAAGAGACAAATGGAAATCCTGTCAGTGAGAAGAGCAGTACTACTTCAGGGGGGTAGGCATTCCTGGAAGACAAGTAGCAGTGAATTAGACACCAAGACAAAAGCAAGTTACTGCAGCAGTTGGAATCTGAAACAAAGTTTCAGTGTGTAGTGATCCATTTTGGCAGATCCAATGGGATGGAGCAGCAGTATAAAATGAAGGGTACCATTCTTAGCAGTGTAGAGGATCAGAAGGACCTTGGGGTCCGGGTCCATAGGACTCTTAAATCGGCCTCGCAGGTGGAGGATGCGGTCAAGAAGGCGTATGGCGTACTAGCCTTCATTAATCGAGGGATTGAGTTTAGGAGTCGGGAGATAATGCTGCAGCTTTATAGGACCCTGGTTAGACCCCACTTGGAGTACTGCGCGCAGTTCTGGTCACCTCATTACAGGAAAGATGTTGAAGCCATTGAAAGGGTGCAGAGGAGATTTACAAGGATGTTGCCTGGATTGGGGGGCATGCCTTATGAGGATAGGTTGAGGGAGCTTGGTCTCTTCTCCCTGGAGAGACGAAGGATGAGAGGTGACCTGATAGAGGTTTACAAGATGTTGAGGGGTCTGGATAGGGTAGACTCTCAGAGGCTATTTCCAAGGGCTGAAATGGTTGCTACGAGAGGACACAGGTTTAAGGTGCTGGGGGGTAGGTACAGGGGGGATGTCAGGGGTAAGTTTTTCACTCAGAGGGTGGTGGGTGAGTGGAATCGGCTGACGTCGGTGGTGGTGGAGGCAAACTCGTTGGGGTCTTTTAAGAGACTTCTGGATGAGTACATGGGATTTAATGGGATTGAGGGCTATAGATAGGCCTAGAGGTGGGGATGTGATCGGCGCAACTTGTGGGCCGAAGGGCCTGTTTGTGCTGTGACTTTCTATGTTCTATGTTCTAAACACAGAAAATGCTGGAAAATCTCAGGAGATCTGATAGCATCTGTGGAGAGAGAATAGAGCTAACGTTTTGAGTCTGGATGACCCTTTGATATTGATTTGATTTATTATTGTCACATGTATTAACATACAGTGAAACATATTGTTTCTTGCACGCTGTACAGACAAAGCATACCGTTCATAGAGAAGGAAATGAGAGAGTGCAGAATGTAGTGTTACAGTCATAGCTAGGGTGTAGAGAAAAATGAACTTAAGGTAAGTCCATTCAAAAATCTGACAGCAACAGGGAAGATGTTCTTGAGTCGGTTGGTATGTGACCTCAGACTTTTGTATCTTTTTCCCGATGGAAGAAGGTGGAAGAGAGAATGTCCGGGGTGCATGGGGTCCTTAATTATGCTGGCTGCTTTGCCGAGGCATCGGGAAGTGTAGACAAAGTCAATGGATGAGAGGCTGGTTTGCGTGATGGATTGGGCTACATTTATGACCTTTTGTAGTTCTTTGCGGTCTTGGGCAGAGCAGGAGCCATACCAAGCTGTGATACAACCAGAAAGAATGCTTTCTATGGTGCATCTGTAAAAGTTGGTGAGAGTCGTAGCTGACATGCCAAATTTCCTTAGTCTTCTGAGAAAGTAGAGGCGATAGTGGTCTTTCTTAACTATAGTGTCGGCATGGGGGGAACCAGGACAGGTTGTTGGTGATCTGGACACCTAAAAACTTGAAGCTCCTGACCCTTTCTACTTCGTCCCCATTGATGTAGACAGGGGCATGTTCTCCTTTACGCTTCCTGAAGTCAATGACAATCTCTTTCGTTTTGTTGATATTGAGGGAGGGATTATTGCTGCCGCACCAGTTCACCAGATTCCTATCTCATTGCTGTACTCTGTCTCATCGTTGTTTGAAATCTGACCCACTATGGTGGTGTTGTCAGCAAACTTGAAAATCAAATTGGAGAGGAATTTGGCCACAAAGTCATAGGTGTATAAGGAGTATAGTGGGGTGCTGAGATCATAGCCTTGTGGGGCACCGGTGTTGATGATTGTGGAGGAGGTGTTGTTGCCTATCCTTACTATTTGTGGTCTGTGAGTTAGGAAGTTCAGGATCCAATTGCAGAGGAATGTGCCGAGGCCCAGGCCATGGAGTTTGGAGATGTGTTTCATAGGAATAATGGTGTTGAAAGCTGAGCTGTAGTCAATAAATAGGAATCTGCCATAGGTATCTTTGTTATCTAGGTGTTCCAGGGTTGAGTGCAGGGCCAGGGAGATGGCGTCTGCTGTGGACCTGTTGTGGTGGTAGGCAAACTGCAGTGGATCCAGGCAGTCTGGGAGGCTGGAATTGATTTGTGCCATGACTAACCTTTCGAAGCACTTCATAATGAGCACTTCAGAGCCACCGGCCAATAGTCATTAAGGCACGTTGCTTGGTTTTTCTTAGGTACCGGGATGCTGGTCATCTTCTTGAAGCAGATAGGGACCTCAGATTGTTTTAAAGAGAGGTTGAAGACGTCTGTGAATAACCCCGCCAGCTGATTGTTCGTCAGTGCTGAGGACAATAGAAAATAGGGTGATTTTTATACCATTAGAGTGAGGAGGGTGGTGGGTGGGGTGGAGGGGGGTGGGGGGTGTTAGGGGGCAGTTTACAAAGATGTCATGGACAGAAAGACAAAGGGAATGTAAACGGTGGTGATCATGGCTAAGAAGGGTGCTGAAAGTGGCCTATTATGAGATCAGAATATGTAAATAGCAGAGCAAAGGTCAGCAGAGCGTCAAAGGACAACCTGAGACATGTAACAGATGCCCCTAGTGGAGTGGGGGGAGGGAGGAACATAGTAGAAGGAGGGGAGGAGAAGATGGAATGCAAGATTTAAAAAAGGTGGAAAAATAAAACAATGGAAGAAACGAAAATAAAAAATGTTTTAAAATATATAAATATATAAGATGAAATGAAATAAAATAAAGTAAATGGAAATGGGTAAAGGTGGAGAAGAGAGTTCGTGCTCTGGAGTTGTTGAACTCAGTGTTCAGTTTACTTTGGGCTTAACTGGAACATTGTAACAGGCCAAGGATGGACATGTGAACATGAGGGCAGGATGGGGTGTTGAAATGGCAAGCGACAGAAAGGTCTGGGTTCTGCTTGTGGACGGACTGGAGACGTTCTGCAAAGTGGTCACCCAGTCTGCAGTGGGTCTCTCCGATGTCAGGTAAACCATAATAAAGGGTCGATGATCAGTCAATAATGTAAAAGGACCATGTCAGTAATGATGAAATTTTCGTGCTCCAAAAATTATACTCAGTGCTTGTTTTTCTAGCTGAACATAGTTAGATTCAGCACTAGTCAGAATACACAGAGCAAAAGCTGTTGGTTGTTCTTCTCCTAAAAGCAAAATGTGTGAATCTACCACCCCTATTCTATATGGTGAAGCATCACAAGCAAGCAGTAACAGTAGCTTTGGATTAAAATGAACCAATACTTCACACTTTTGCAAAGAATCTTTGATATCCTTTTATGCTTTCTCACATTCTGTTGATCAGTCCCATGACTATTTCACACATAATGAATTATGCAATGGCTTCAATAATGTAGCTAAGTTAGGAACAAATTTGCCATAATAATTTACTAATCCTAGAAAGGACCTCAATTGTGTCACATTCGACAGATGTGGTGCATCTAAAATAACATCCGTCTTTTTATGCAGGCCTTTACTATCAATAACGTGTCTGATGCATGGAAAAGTCACACTTTTCTTTCTTGATACGCAGACCAGTGGCTTAAAGATGTTCCAAAGTTGCTTCTAAATTATTCAAGGGCTCTTGTTCACTGGACCCTATAATTAGATTGTCATCCGAGTACAGGAGCAGGGATATGTTGTTGCAATTATACAGGGCCTTGGTGAGGCCACACCTAGAGTACTGTGTGCAGTTTTGGTCTCCTTTTCTGAGGAAGGATGTTCTTGCTCTCGAGGGAGTGCAGCAAAGGTTTACCAGGCTGATTCCAGGGATGGCGGGACCGATGTATGAGGAGAGATGAACTAGGTTAGGATTATTTTCACTGGAGTTCAGACGAATGAGAGGAGACCTCATCGAGACTTATAAAATTCTAACAGGACAAGACAGGTTAGAAGCAGGGAGGATATTCCCCATGGTGGTGGAGTCCAGAACCAGGGGTCACAGTCTGAGGATTCAGGGTAGACCATTTAGGACGGAGGTGAGGAGATATTTCTTCACCCAAAGAGTGGTGAGCCTGTGGAATTCATTGCCATAGAAAGTAGTTGATGCCAAAGCATTGAATGCATTCAAGAGGTGGCTAGATAAAGCACTTGGGGCAAATGGGATCAAAGGTTATGGGGAGAAAGCAGGATTAGGCTATTGAATTGGATGATCAGCCATGATCATAATGAATGGCGGAAGAGTCAAATGGCCTCCTCCTATCTTCTATGTTTCTATGCTTCTATCCAGGTAACATTGTACACCAGAGAGATCACTTAAAATCTGATCCATCAATCTTTGGAATAGGGCTGGTGCAGATGTTATTCCAAAAGGCAATCTTCTATAACAGAAAAGACCTTTATTAGTAACAATGGAGAGCAATGGTTGAGATTCAGCTGTTGCAGTCATCTGTAAATATGCTTATGAAAGATTAATCTTACTGAATTTTTGCCCACCTGATAAACCAACAAACAAATTTGCAACAAAAAGAAATGGATATTAATCAGCACACAACACTGGATTTATGGTTGTTTTAAAATCCCCACAAATGCAAACTAAACTATTTGGTTTCAGGACAGGTACAATGGGTGCAACCCAGTCACTGGCTCTAACACACCAGTGTTAACAAGTTGTAGTTATTCTTCTTCAAGCTTGGGACTATTTGCATATGGCACTGCTCTTGCTTTGAGACTTTTTGGTTGACGATGAGGCTTTACTTGAACTCCCTTCATTGAGCCACGTGTCTCTTTGAATGCATTCTTGTATTTATTCAGAAGATGCTGCAGGTCTGTTTTGGCCACCGAACAATCTGTTGACAGCACTCCAGTTAAAGGTTATCTTCTCCAACCATGATCTCTCAAATAGAGCTGGAAAATTACCACCAATCACATGGAGAGACAACTCTGCTGTTTGTCCACTCAACTCTTCGTTGACTATGATGTAACTTTTAAATGGCACAATCTCTTTTTTCTTACTTGCATGGGATTTAACAAAAAGAAAAGAACAAGATTTGCACACAAATTGTTCTCTACACTGCAGGATGCAAACTGAATATAAAACAACAGCATGTGGCAACACCCTAATGACATCACCAACACATCATGTGATCAGCTCTTAAAGCAACCTGCAACTTATTTAAGTGTATAACAACAGGTGATCTGGAGGCAGCTGGAAGAGTGCTGCCCTCAATTCACTGATGCCAACATGGATCAAATATTGGAATCTAGAAAGAGAAGGAGGGAGGTCCTTTTCCTGGAATGTAGCAGGAGGGGACACCATGTCATGTGAAGCACTGAACAGCTCATTGATGTGTGCTTTCACTGTCTCTGTCTAATCTTTCCCTCTTTTTGGACTGTATGAATGCTGACACTTCAATCCTGTAACGTCTGAGAGACTGAAAATCACAACTGACCCAATTTCACCACAAATCCAGCAGTTTCATTGCCAAATACCTAAAGTTGAAACCGCTTAAAACATATCATTACTCCCTAGTTAGTCGGATTGGATCAGATCTGACTCCGACGGATTTGTTTCACCACAACTTCTCCTGTAGATGACCTAGCTTCCTACGGCTGTCATTAATTGATCTGCCCCTTTAAAAATCTGGGTGGCCATGTCTGGGTTGCACTTGGGAGCTGGCACTGGTCCAGAATTCACATTCCACACACCAGACTGAAAATCCAGCCAGTGGTGTCTTCCACATTTGTAGCGGAGTGCGAGTGTGACAGATTGCAATATGACATTCAAAGGTTATATACTGATTTTATACAAGAACAGGAGGCTGTTAGCTAAATTGTGTCTCTCATTATCTCTCACCTATAACACACTCACAATTGTGCTGCATTTCGATCACTGGACAATATAACTTTTGTCAAATTTTCGAAGACTGATTGGAATCCAAATGAGAGGTTGATGGGAAAGCATTGCTTGCAGAGACAAGGGGCAAAGCATTGATAAAATGCTTGTGATTAGATCAATCTATGTATCAAATATCATAGTAACTAAGTTACAGTATGAATTTTAATGAACCTTTATGAAGAACAACTAAATAATTTGGTCCAGCTTGTATTCAACATTCATGTATGAAACTTCAGAATTACTATTTAAATTCTTACCTCAAAATTTTTGCTTCCAGCCAGAAAGTTTATTCTAATGAGCTGATCAAAGAAAGCAGAGTACAGCTTTATAGCATTTACTCTGATAATGTGAGCCATCTGTGGACTTTGATGCTGTGATGTTCCTCTAGTACATAAAGGATAAAATGTACTATGCCATGTAATCTGGTATTTAACTCATGGTTGCAGAAGCCCAAAGCTTAATGCACAGTACAGTTAAAAAACATGTTATTAAGCCTGCTTCAGCCTCATCAACTACATCCCACCCTTATTTATTAATTAATAATGTTAAGCACCTAATCAATTGACCGTGCTTACCCAGGCAATGCCTCAGGCATTCGAGGCAATCAATGGCACATTTCCTAATAGACTACATTGACATCTAGTCAACTTCCCAGGACGTGACTCCATTTTATTTTAGGTTCAGAAACAAGGCACTGAAGGCCAAGTTCCGCATGCATGAGGACGGCCCCAACCGGGATCTTGGGTTCATGTCACACTACATGTAACCCCCACCATAGTGCCTGAGTTTGCAGAATCCTACTAACTGTCCTGGCTTGAGACAATTCACACCACTTTAACCTGTGATTATCCCTCTCTCCACTCACACTGTTTGTACCAGTAAAGAGTAGATTACCTGTAAAGACTTGAATTCCAACCATTCTTCACATTCCAATCAGTAATTATCTTGCAATTGTGTCTTTGCCTATATATGCCGTGTTTGTGAACCTACCTCCATTCATCTGATGAAGGAGCAGTGCTCCGAAAGCTCATGATTCCAAATAAACCTGTTGGACTTTAACCTGGTGTTGTGAGACTTCTTGCTGTGCCCAACCCAGTCGAACGCCGGCATCTCCACATCATGAATACAATTACAGAGAAATAGTTAAGAAATGTATCAATATTTAAAGTAATATTTATCTATAATCCCTGAATGGAAAGAGCCTTAAGAATCTAACGAGATACCTCTATCCCAATTAAGGGAAGGACTATCATTGTTATACTACCTTTACCTTGAGAGATGTTGGAGTGAACCAAATGATCCTACTGTGTGGCTTGATTATTTACACGATGAACCTGCAGGAAGCATAGGACTGAGGGTGTTGTACCTAAATGCGCGCAGTATCCGAAACAAGGTAAATGAGCTTGTTGCGCACATTGAAATTGGCCGGTACGATGTTGTGGCCATCACGGAGACGTGGCTGCAAGGGGATCAGGGCTGGGATCTAAATATCCAAGGATATGTGTCCTATCGAAAGCATTCCAACCATTATCTTGTAAATTGAGTTTGTATCTATATATGCCCTGTTTGTGAACAGAACTCCCACTCAGCTGATGAAGGGACCGTGCTCCAAAAGCTTGTGGCTTGTGCTACCAAATAAACCTGTTGGACTTTAACCTGGTGTTGTGGGACTTCTTACTATCCTATCGAAAGGACAGGCAGATGGGCAACGGGGGCAGGGTTGTTAGTAAGGAATGAAGTTAAATCAATAGCAAGAAGCGATATAGGATCAGAAGGCATAGATTCTCTGTGGGTAGAGTTGAGGAATCGCAAAGGTAAAAAGACCCTGATGTACAGGCCCCCTAGCAGAAGTCAGGATGTGGGGCAGAAAATAAATTAGGAGATAGATTTGGCATATAAAAAAGGCAATATTACAATAATTATGGGGGACTTCAATATGCAGGTGGACTGGGAAAATCAGATAGATAGTGGATCCCAAGAAAAGGAATTTGCGGAATGTCTAAGAGATGTCTAAGAGATGGTTTTTTGGAGCAGCTTGTGATAGAGCCTACTAGGAGACAGGCAATTCTGGGTTTGATGATGTGCAATGAGTTAGACTTGATTAGGGAACTTAAAGTGAAGGAACCCTTGGGGAATAGTGATCACAATATGATAGAATTTACCCTGTAGTTTGAGAGGGAGAAGCTGGAATCAGATGTAACGGCATTACAATTAAATAGAGGTAATTACAAAGACATGAGGGAGGAGCTGGCCAGAGTTGACTGGAAATAGGAGCCCGGCAGGGAAGACAGTGGAACAGCAATGGCAGGAGTTTTTGAGAGTTATTCGGGAGGCACAACATAAATTCATCCCAAGGAGGAGGAAATATGCTAAGGGGAGGACGAGGTATCCATGGCTGACAAGGGAAGTCAAGGACAGCATAAAAACAAAAGAAAAAGCATACAAAGTGGTGAGGAGTATTGGAAAGCCAGAGGATTGGGAAGCCTTTAAAGGTGAGCAGAGGACAACTAAAAATGCAATAAGAGGGGAGAAGATGAAATATGAGTGTAAACTAGTTAGTAATATAAAAGAAGATAGGAAGAGTTTTTATCAATATATGAAAGGTAAAAAAGAGGCAAAAATAGACATTGGACCACTGGAAAATGAGGCTGGAGAAGTAATAATAGGAAACAAAGAAATGGCAGAGGAACTGAATAGTTACTGTGCATCCGTCTTCACGGTGGAAGACACCAGTGGGATGCCAGAGCTCCAGGAGAGTCAGGGGGCACAAATGAGTGTAGTGGCCATCACTAAGGAGAAAATTCTGGGGAAACTGAAAGGTCTGAAGGTGGATAAATCACCTGAACCGATGGACTACACCCCAGGGTTCTGAAAGAGATAGCTGAGGAAATTGTGGAGGCATTGGTGGTGATCTTTCAGGAATCACTGGAGACAGGGAGGGTACCAGAGGACTGGAAAGTAGCTAATGTAACACCGCTGTTTAAGAAGGGAGGGAAGCAGCAGATGGGAAATTATAGGCCGGTTAGCCTGACTTCGGTCATTAGCAAGATTTTAGAGTCCATTATTAAAGATGAGATCGCGGAGTACTTGGAAGTGCATGATAAAATAGGACTGAGTCAGCACGGCTTCGTCGAGGGGAGGTCATACCTGACAAATCTGTTAGAGGTCTTTGAGGAGGTAACAAGGAAGTTGGATAAAGGAGAACCAGTGGATGTGATTTATTTAGAGTTCCAGAGAAGGGACCTCATAGGAGACTGTTAAATAAGTTAAGAGTCCATGGTATTAAGGGTAAGATCCTGGCATGGATAGAGGATTGGCTGACTGGCAGAAGACAGAGAGTAAGGATAAAGGGGTCTTTTTCAGGATGGCAGCCGGTGACTAGTGGTGTGTCTCAGGGGTTGGTGTTGGGTCCACAACTTTTCACAATATACATTAACGATTTGGAAGAAGGAAATGAAGGCACTGTTGCTAAGTTTGCAGATGATACAAAGATATGTAGAGGGACAGATAGTATTGAGGTAGCAGGGGGGCTGCAGAAGGACTTGGACAGGCTAGGACAATGTAGGGAGGAGCTATACGATAAATGGCAGAACGATAAAGGGTGTAGGTACGCAGAGGGACCTGGGTGTGCAAGTCCACAGATCCTTGAAGGTGACATCACAGGTGGAGAAGGTGGTGAAGAAGGCATATGGCATGCTTGCCTTTATAGGATGGGGCATAGAGTATAAAAGTTGGGGTCTGATGTTGCAGATGTATAGAACGTTGGTTCGGCCGCATTTGGAATACTGCGTCCAGTTCTGGTCGCCACACTACCAGAAGGACGTGGAGGCTTTGGAGAGAGTACAGAGGAGGTTTACCAGGATGTTGCCTGGTATGGAGGGGCTTAGTTATGAGGAGAGATTGGGTAAACTGGGGTTGTTCTCCCTGGAAAGACGGAGGATGAGGGGAGACTTAATAGAGGTGTATAAAATTATGAAAAGCATAGATAGGGTGAACGGTGGGAAGCTTTTCCCCGGGTCGGTGGTGACGTTCACGAGGGGTCATAGGTTCAAGGTGAAGGGGGGCAGGTTTAACACAGATATCAGAAGGACATATTTTACACAGAGGGTGGTGGGGGCCTGGAATGCGCTGCCAGGCAAGGTGGTGGAGGCGGACACACTGGGAACGTTTAAGACTTATCTAGATAGCCATATGAACGGAGTGGGAATGGAGAGATACAAAAGAATGGTCTAGTTTGGACCAGGGAGCAGCACGGGCTTGGAGGGCTGAAGGGCCTGTTCCTGTGCTGTATTGTTCTTTGTTTGTTCTTTGTTCTTTGTTCTTTGTTTGAGAGTGGGCAAAGAAGTGGCAGATGGAATACAATGTGGAAAAGTGTGAGGTTATGCACTTTGGAAGGAAGACTGGGGGCATAGACTATTTTCTAAATGGGGAAATGCTTAGGAAATCAGAAGCACAAAGGGACTTGGGAGTCATTGTTCAAGATTCTCTTAAGGTTAACGTGCAGGTTCAGTTGGCAGTTAGGAAGACAAATGCAATGTTAGCATTCATGTTGAGAGGGCTAGAATACAAGAGCAGGGATGTACTTCTGAGGCGGTATAAGGCTCTGGTCAGACCCCATTTGGAGTATTGTGAGCAGTTTTGGGCCCTGTATCTAAGGAAGGATGTACTAGCCTTGAAAAGGGTCCAGAGGAGGTTCACGAGAATGATCCCTGGAATGAAGAGCTTGTCATATGAGGGACGGTTGAGGACTCTGGGTCTGTACTGGTTGGAATTTAGAAGGATGAGGGGGGATCTTATTGAAACTTACAGGATACTGTGAGGCCTGGATAGAGTGGACGTGGAGACAATGTTTCCACTAGCCGGAAAAACTAGAACCAGAGAGTACAACCTCAGGCTAAAGGGACGATCCTTTAAAACAGAGATGAGGAGGAATTTCTTCAGCCAGTGAGTAGTGAATCTGTGGAACTCTTTGCCGCAGAAGGCTGTGGAGGCCAGGTTATTGAGTGTCTTTAAGACAGAGATAGATAGGTTCTTGATTAATAAGGAGATCAGGGATTATGGGGAAAACACAGTAAGAGTTTTAACAACACCAGGTTAAAGTCCAACAGGTTTATTTGGTAGCAAATACCATTAGCTTTCAGAGCGCTGCTTCTTTGTCAGATGGAGTGGAAATGTGCTCTCAAACAGGGCACAGAGACACAAAAATCAAGTTACAGAATACTGATTAGAATGCAAATCCCTACAACCAGCCAGATCTTAAAGATACAGACAATGTGGGCGGAGGGAGCATTAAGCACAGGTTAAAGAGATGTGTATTGTCTCCAGACAGGACAGCCTGTCTGGAGAGCACATTTCCACTCCATCTGACGAAGGAGCAGCGTCCGAAAGCTAATGGTATTTGCTACCAAATAAACCTGTTGGACTTTAACCTGGTGTTGTTAAAACTCTTACTGTGTTCACCCCAGTCCAACGCCGGCAACTACACATTATGGGGAAAAGGCAGGAGAATGGGATGAGAAAAATATCAGCCATGATTGAATGGTGGAGCAGACTCGGTGGACCAAGTGGCCTAATTCTGCTCCTATGTCTTATGGTCTTATATTGAACACACATGCTGGACAACATTCTTCATTTCAGTCAACATCCTTTAAACAAACAGGATTCTGAGAGGTGCAGATGGTGGTCACTTCCTTGCTATAGTCAGTTTCCAGAATTCAGGTGACAAGTGATTCAGGGCATCCTTAAGGTTATCTATTGCTACACTGTGGTATTTTACAATTTGCCATTTTATTTTGCGATACAACAGAAATAATACATGCATCCAAGAGTGGCCAGGCCTTGTTTTTCTTTTGCATATTCAGCTATCAGGCAGCATATCTCCTATTACAGTTGAATGGAGCGCTGGGTGAAGTGACCATCAGGTTCCAAACTAAACCTAAATACATAAGATTGGATTTTAAAGCCACCAATTAGGTGTGCCGGATGCTCCAAGCTTACATTAAATATGGCATGATGACGTTGGGTAGGCAACCTGACCTCATGGGGGCGATTCTCCCAGCCTGCTGTGCTGCTCAAGCAGTGAAAAGGGCCGGGAGACATCAGTGGCGGCCGTTTAGCATGCTCCCCACTGAGCGCCATGGCCTCCACGCGGAGTTGATAGAAATATTTAAATTGGGATTTAAATATCATTAGCAGGCTCGGGACTGAAGTCTCTGGGCTCGCCACCCTGCCAGGCGTGGTTCACTCCAGCACAGTTTACTTCTGCTCCCCACTAACAGGGAACAGACAGCCAACCCCGCTGGAGGGGACAGAGGCCACTGAGGCCACCCCAGGAGGTCGGGGGAAGGGGGGGTTGTCCCCTGGGCAGTGCCAGCCTGACAGTGCCAGCCTGGCCCCTTGGCACTGCCCAAGGGGAAAAGTAGCAATGTCCAAGATGCTGGCCAGCGATCGGGAGGCCGGCAGTGTTGGGTTATTGCGCATGCGTCGATCTCGGCGCTGACAGATCGGCGCATGTGCAGTGGTCCGCTCAGCAGTAGGAGGTTACTTGTGTCTTCCTGCATTAAGACAGAACTGAAGTAATGTAATTGCTCTGCCATTACCTTGTTCACTATTATAAATTCTCTTGTTTTGGAATGTATGTGACCTACATTTGTCTTCGTTAATCTTTTTCTTTTCATATACTTTTAGAATCTTTTGCAGTTCACTTTTATGTTACTTCCAAGTTTACACTCATACTCCATTTTCCCCCTCTTAATCAATCTCTTGGTCCTGCTTTGCTGGATTCTGAACTTCTCCCAATCCTCAGGCTTGCTATTCTTTCTAGCAACTTTGGGTCTTAATACTATCCTCAATTTGTAAGCCATGGTTGGGCCACATTCCTTGTTGTGCGTTTGCACCAAAAAGGAATGTATAACTGTTGCATTGCATACATTCATTCTTAAATATTAGCCATTGTCTATCCACCATCATGTCTTTTAATGATAATATTGTTGATGCCGATATGCACCACAACTTTGAGCTGTTCACCACCCTCCCACTTCAGAATTTCCTGCAGCCAGTCAGTGACATCCTTGACCCTGGCACGAGGGAGGCAACATGCCATCCTGGTGTCATATCTGCAGCCGCAGAAATGTCGCTTTGTTCCCCTTGTGATAGAATCCTCTATCACTATTGTTCTCCCACTCGTTTTGCTCCCCCTGTGCAGCTGAGCCACTCATTGTGCCACGGACTTGGCTCTTGCTGCATTCCCCACTGCCCCAGGAGTATCCAAAATGGAAAATCTGTTAAAGAAGGAGATAGACCCAGGGAACTCCTGCACTATCAGCTTAGTGCTTTAACTCTGCCTGGCAGTCACCCATTCCCTTTCTGCTTGCACACTCTTTAGTAGCAGTGTGACCACCTCACTGTATATGCTATTCGTGAAGATCTCATCCTTGTGGATGTTCCACAATGATTCTAGCCGCAGCTCCAGCTCTGAAACATGGAATTTGAGCAACTGTGGCTGGAGATACTTCCTGCACACATGGTCGCCTTGGACACTGGAAGTGTCTCTTACTTCTCACATCACCCAAGAGGAGAATTCCACACAGCCGAGCTGCCCTATCATCACTTACCCTGAAATTACTCCTGTCACTTTTACCTCCTCTGGATTATAGAATATTAAGGAAGTAGAAATACTTACCACGTCCCAGTTACGAAGGTAGATAAAGAAAGGATCACCTCACTCTCCTTATCGAAATCCCTTAGTCATCAAATTCCAATTTCCGTATTCTACGGAGTCCAAAGGTGCACTCCAGTGCAGGTTTACAGGTAGTACTGCATGTCTTTAAGTCCTCTCGCTTTTCCTGTACAATTTCAGTATCAACAAGCTATATTGGCTTTCCCAAGACCACTGGAGACAGTGGTAGCTTACCCCCAGTCAAGTTGATTCCTAACAAAAAATCAACATCTTCAATGAGTAAAGTTGGAAACACAACCATAGTAACAGAATCAGTGATCATGCCTCATTTTAAATTAATCTTAGCCAAAGAAACAAATAAACAATTTCCATCAATACCCTGAATCAATATCTTTTAGCGATCTTTAAGGAGAGATCTTTATGTCATCTAACAAAGTTAGTGACTGTGATGATCCTGTATCTCAAGGATAATAATTGAGTTGTCTACCTTATCAGATGGACATGGGGGTCACTTTACCCTCAAGCAAAAAATCTCTGTAGTTTTTGTGACACTAGTATATCTTTAAGAAATGTATTATTTTTTAAATCATGTTCTCTGCAGTTAGGCAGCTTTGGGTTTTTTTAATTGTGGTACTGGCTGCCTGCTTGGTGTCCTTTTGTTGCTGCTTAAATTGTTTAAATGTGGTTTTGTTCATTTTTACTCTGGGCCTCAGGAACTTTCTGGGATTTTTTTTATGACCCTGCATCGTGAAGGGGAAGATTGATTGACAAGTCAAAGTCAGGTGGTTCCTCCACAGAAGAATCCAAGGATTTATTTTCAGTTTTGGTTTAGAGTCAGAAGCTGTCCTGGTTGTCAAGTGGATTTTGATTTTGAGCACACACTCTCTGTGTGCGGGATAGCCAGCACAGGCACAAAATCGGAGAGAATCGGGAAATGTGATTCTTTCCAGAGAGATCACATTTCCCGATTTTCCCCGCCCCTTGCTCGCAACGTTACAAGACACATGACCACAAAATACGGGATGCTCATTTAAATAGATTTTAATGAATTTAAATGTTATTCGCTGCCCGGCCACATGATCCCCCCCTCACTAAATATTAATACTTCTCTGACATGACATCACTTTGGCAAGTTTTACAACAGATAAGATAGGTACAGTCCCCGGGGGGTGGGGGGGTGGGGGGGGGGGGGGGGGGGGGGGGAGAAGGACATGGCTCATCACTGCCCTGGCACTGCCCTTGGCACAGGTTGGTACTGCAAAGGAATGAACTTATGTGTGGTTGGGGGGGGCATGGGCATTGAGGGGAATGGGAATATAGGCAATGATTGTTGGGGGGAGATGGAAGCGCCAGCAATGACTGTTGGGGAGGTAGGGAAGGAAGAGCCCCGATACATCTGTGGTGGGAGGTGGGGGGAAGTTAACTTTTTGTTCTGATCAGGGCACCCTTTAAAATGATGCCCCTATCTCTGTACAATAGTTCTTGCCAGCTTTTTGAGGCCCTGCCCTGCCAGAGTGACAGTATAAATCATGCCTACTCTTTTTCAGACTAAGAAGCTCAAAATCTGGAGAGAAAATTGACTGTGGAGCTGGAGAAGTTCATGCCAGTTTTCTATCTAAGCCTGATGCTTATAGAAATGTTGGTACAACTCGCACCACCTCCCCCCACCCCTCCCCCCCTTTATTTCTTTGCTCTCTTTCTAGTCCATTCTTTCTTCGTTCTATTCCTTTTTCAATTCTGGTCAGTTGTACTTGATCACTCAAGGTCCCAGTCCTTTCTTGTCCATTCAAATTTTCAAGGATCCCATCCCTCTTAGCTCTTGATATTTCATTCATCCCCATGTGCTCTGCTGTCGCTTGAAAATCCTCATTTCTCAACTGGTTCAAGTTTATGATGGTCAGATCACTCTCACAACAAAGGTTTGAGCTTCAAGGGTATTCATACTGATTTCCCAATAAAATCAAAAGCCAAATCCTGTTTGTTTAAGTGAATCCATTTTAGTTCCTGGGTCCATATCGCAGACAGGGTCTCAATTTTGTTATGTTCCACATGGGGAATCGTAGATTTATCCAAATGTACTGGGGACTTTTTTGGGAGTCAGGAAATTAGCTATTTACCATTGAATACCCAGCCTCTGACTTGTTCTTGTGGCCACAGTATTTATGTGACTTTTTCAGTTAATTTTTTGGTCAATGGTAACCCTCAAGATGTTGATATCGGGGGATTCAACAATGGGAATGTCAAGGAAAGATGGTTAAGTTCTCTCTTGTTGGAGATGGTAACGGCCTGATACTTGTGCAGTGAATTGTTACTTGCCATATCAAACCCAAATGTAATCCAGGTCTTGTTGCATCCCGATATGGACCATTTCAGTATCTGAGGAATTGCAAGTGGAAATTAACACTGTGCAATCATCAGCGACATCCCCACTTTTTTCTGACATTGTGACAGAAGAAAGGCTTTTGATGAAGCAACTGCAGCATGGTGGTACAGGGGGTGGCATGGTAGCACAGTGGTTAGCACTGCTGCCTCACAGCTCCAGGGACCCAACTGTGTGGAGTTTGCACGTTCTCCTTGCATCTGCGTGGGTTTCCTTTGGGTCCTCTGGTTTCCTCCCACAGTCCAAAGACGAGCTGGTTAGGTGAATTGGCCATGCTAAATCCTCCCTCGGTGAACCCAAACAGGCGTCGGAGTGTGGTGACTAGGGGATTTTCACAGTAACTTCATTGCAGCGTTAATGTAAGTCTACTTGTGACTGATAAATAAACTTTTATTTTTGGTTGGGCCTAGGCTCCTGAGGACCCCCTAAGCAATATGCAATATCCTGAGGCTGAGATTATTGGATGCCAATAAATCATCTACTTTTTGTGCTAGGTATGACTCCAACCATAGAAGGCTTCCCCCAATTCCCATTGCCTATTGGTCAGGCTCCTTGATTTCACACTCAGTTAAATGCTGCCTTGATATCCATTCCCCTCACCTTTTGAGTTCAGCTCTTTTGTCCAAGTTTGGGACAAGTTTGAAATGAGATCTGGAGCTGAGTGCCCCAGCAGAAGCCAAACTGAGCATTGATGAGAGCAGGTTAAGCGCCACTTGGCAGCACTGTCAATGATCACTTGCTGATCACTGTGGGCAGACTGATGTGAAGGCACTTGGCCAGATTGAATTTGTCCATTTTTTTGTGGACAGGATATACCTGGACAATTTTCCACATTGTTGAGTAGATGCCAATGATATATCGATATTGTAACAACTTGGCAAGGTGTACGGTTAGTTCTGGTTCAATACCTCTGCCAAGATGTTGCCAGGGTCCATAGCTTTACTGTAGCCAGTGCCTTTAGCCTTTTCTTTACATCACATGAAGTGAATCTAAATGGCTGGAGATTGGTATCTTTGATCATGGGACCTCAGAAAGAGGCTGAGATGAATCATCCATGGCACTTCTGGCTGAAGGTCGCAACAAACACTTCCGACTTGTCTTTTGCAATTGCGTGCTGGGCTCTGACAACATTGAAGATGGGAATGTTCATAGAGCCTTTTTCGCTCTTTTGTTTTTTTAACTACTAACCATCAGTCACAACTGAATGTGACAGATCTGAAGAGCTTTGATCTGACCTGCTGGTTGTGGGATTACATAGCTGTGTCTATAGCATGCTGCTTCTGCTGGTTAGTACGCATGTAGTCCTGTGTTGTAACTTCATCTGGTTGGCACCTCATTTCTGTTACACCTGGTGCTCCTCCTGGTTTACAATTTTCTGTGAGTAATCCATGAAACAGATTCACCAAAACAGTGTTTATGATTTACCCCAAATACTGTAAATCAAATCCAATTGTGAGGAGATCATTGCAGTGCATACTTGGATCAAGCAAATATCAGTTCATCTGGGCTTTCACAAAAGAACAATGTATATTCCAACAATACTATTCCATCCATTTACTGAATTTGCTTGTTAATTAGTTTCATATCTGTTCAAGGACAATCAATTTCAGATTTGTATGTCTGCATGGTGGTATTAAGCTCCCAGCACACCTATTGAAGTAATTGCAAAGATCCCAATCTACCATCATTTTATAATAACACAAAATAATTATGTTAATTTTGAACAGGATCTGGAACAATGAGGCACAATCTAATTATCATGTTGTGTAAACGGATGTGCAATTAATACCCAAATTGAAATCAATTCAACTGTGACTATCTGGCTATAAAGTCAAAAATGCTGTTAACTTCTAAACAGCTGGAATGGATCTCAAACAAAAGGTGACCTGATCTTCTTACATTATAAGGTGACACACAATTACAGCCTAATTGTCAACATCAGGAGCATAATTGCCTGTTACACAGATCAACACTAACATTTCGTAGGATAGAGCAACATACTCTGCATTCTCCATTTTGGAAAGCAATATTGTACAATAAAAAATTAAATGAGAAAGCAAGAATGTGGCTGTAAGTTTACAAGCGTTTTTGCAACCATTACCAGCTTTTCATCAGATTAATCTGGTGTCCTCTACGCCTAATCGCTGCATTAGTGGAACAGCTTTAGGAATGGACATGTTTACAGCCTCCTCTCTCTGCTTCTCCTCAAGGTCAGCCGTGCTAATAAAAAACATGATAATGTTCAGTGGCTGGCCCACTGCAACCCTTTCAGCTTCTTAACATATAGATAGGTGTGGGTGTGCTGAATGTACCACAGAATGGAAAAAAGCAAAAGTGAGAGAAACGGAAAAGAACATACGAGAATAGTTTCCAGACCGCAGACATGCTTTACTGGCTGGGAATCATATTGAAAACCATAAATTACGCCAACAACAGGAGAACCCCCACGACTAATTACCAGTGTAAGTGGCTGCAGTCAGTAAATAGGCATAAATTGAGGAATTTTGTGATTGACATTGATTGCAATGGCAATCAGAACTATAACCTTCTTCCATCGGGAAAAAGATACAAAAATCTGAGATCACATACCAACCGACTCAAGAACAGCTCCTTCCCTGCTGCCATCAGACTTTTGAATGGACCTAACCTTGCATTAAGTTGACCTTTCTCTACACTCTAGCTATGACTGTAACACTACATTCTGCACTCACTCCTTTCCTTCCCTATGAATGGTATGCTTTGTCTGTATAGTGCTCAAGAAACAATACTTTTCGCTGTATACTAATACATGTGACAATAATAAATCAAATCAAATCAAACAATGGAGAAAATGCTGGAAAATTTCAGCAGGTCTGGCAGCACCTGTAAGGAGAGAAAAGAGCTGACGTTTCAAGTCCCAATGACCCTTTGTCAAAGCTCGTTGACAAAGAGTCACCTGGACTTGAAACGTCAGCTCTTTTCTCTCCTTACAGGTGCTGCCAGACCTGCTGAGATTTTCAGCATTTTCTCTTTTGGTTTCAGATTCCAGCATCCGCAGTAATTTGCATTAAATCAAACGATGAATTTGTCTGCGTGTTTGTCATTAGGATTGTCAGAGTATCACAGAAGTCTCTGGAGTTTATGGTGGAGCCTAAGTAGTGGCATCAGGCACTTACACCATTATTTCCTGGAACTTCGATGCCATTGATGCACCATTACCATGTCGCAGGTTTCCAGAAAATCCCGAATATTTGGTTTGTGGTTGAAGGGGAGGAAGGTAAATTAAAACTAATCTATGGAAACAGTACTTCAGTGAGCGAGTGATGTACCTATGAAACAAGACCACCGGAGAGACATTGGAAGCCTTTAGTATTGATACAATCAAATGCAAATGAGATGGACTTCTTTCAGAAAGTCATATTTTGGGGTACAGCATTTCAGTAACTTGAAACATGATCTATGGTAAGTGTAGTTTACTTGGGAGAAATAGGATACTTTGGGCCAGTGATATCTGAAGCTCGTCACCACTGGGATTTCCTTGTTTCATAGCTGGGACTCCTGCAGACTAATTATTCGATTATTATTGGATCATGCGACTACCAGGTGAACTAGGAGGACCTTGGGTTTTTTTCATCTAGAAATCCCATTGTTCCTGTGTAAACACAATTCAAAACTTTCCATCGTAATGTCTTAAAAATTCTCATCAGATGATGTGTGGTATTAAGTCAGTAACCTTACAAAACACCAGAGAGCATCAGGTTAGGTCCCAAATCAATTAACAGCCCAGCACTTTATTAAATTCTGTCATTTCTGCATTTAAATCATCCTAGCTGATTATATCCTAACTGGTGTCTGAATCTCAGATGGCAAATCTTTCATTTAAACTGAGGAGAGGGAAAGGAAGTCCCATGATTCGCAGAGGCAAGAGGGGATATAATCTATAATTTGGAGATCCAACCTTGGGGCCTTTTTGGAAAGAGAGAGATGATAAAGGTTAAATTCATTCTCGTATTCTCTATTAAGTCTTCTCACATCTGAAGAGCCGTCTAAGATGGGCTTTGGAAATTAAGAATTCTCCCCTCCATTCATCCTTTATCCCAACATGTGAGACAACATCACTAGGTAAATGATAGTTGTTATGAAGGAATACTCATCCTTCCTCTGTAAAGGAAGTCGATTGGCTCTATAACTGATACAGCAATTTCAAAATCTCTGCTGTCAAGACAAACTGTGTCTCTGAAAAAGATAATGCTTCACAAAGCTCCAGCTGAGCTCTAACTCTCATTGTAACACTAACCTGAAAAGATTAATTTAATGGCCACATTCAATTAAACCATTGATCACTGTAATAACAAATATGTCACCACATCTGTATCCAGATACATTTTCACAATTCTACAAGCAGTGTATTGGCTAACCTAAAATTGATGAGATTCTGGAAATTGCTTTCAAACCAAATCAATCATTCAGTAAGTTGTCAGTCTTGCCTCACAAGGAACACTCTTGCCTCTGAGGCAGAAAGCTCAAAGTTCACATCACCTTCCAGACACTTGATAACATAACCTAGGCTAACACTTCAGTGCAGTGTCACATTGTTGGAGTTGTTGCCTTTCAGATGAGATATTAAACTGAGGTTCCATTTACACACCCATCCTCACTCAAAACTATTATCACCCTTGCAAAAAAAAAAACCTAGCCGCTGGTGCATCCTCTCTCGAAAATGTTTCAACACTACCTTCCCCTTCTGCTCTTTGGTCCTTGAATGTTACATCACTGTCCAGCTTTCTCCCTTCCCCTCTCATAATGCAGACAGTTACCGGGATATCATATTTTCAAAAGACTGTGACTGGTTAGATAGACTTGTGATGATACTGTGCCTTTAAGAAATGCACTTGTGTTATGCTTCTTGTGCAGGGTTCTAATTACCCGGTGCTGCTTTGTCTATAACAGGTAGCTCACATGTTGATATGGCAGAAATATAATTGATCTTAATTGTTGGAGTGTTTGTTTTCAGATTAGGGTTTGATTAAGTTGATTGACAGGGAAATCATGTGATGGACAGAACGAGGCTTACAGAGAGAAATGAGCAGCTAGTTGGTGTTTTGAATCTTTACAGTGCAGTAGCTCTGTCTCTCTCTCTCTCTCTCTCTGGAGATTGGAATCTGGGACATGCCAGAAAATAGATCTCTTTCTCTGATGTTCTGCTGCTTGAAGATATATCTTTCTCTGGAGGCTGTTGTGTGGAAGTCAAAGACAGGTGTCTTTCTGTATCACTGACTAGAGGTGTTAAAAGGCTGAAAGCCTAGCACCCCACATAGGTCTGTGTGTTTTTGCTAACTGATTATGAAGAGGGGCTTACATCTGTGGGGATATTGCTTAAACTGGAACTATAGAGATAGCTAGTAGTTAAGAATTATACCTTATCATGTTTAAGTACTTCAAATGGTAAAAGGTGTGCTAATTCTTTTTGTTATATTTAAACTGTGTTGTTAAATAAAGTTTGTTTTAATATAAGCTTCCTAGTGGGTCAGTAGACCATACCTGGAGTGAAACACCTTATGTTCGGACTAATGCCAAAATCAAAACTCGTTGGGGTCTAGACTAACTTTATAATATACCTTGGAGTTTCTGAACTGGTCCCTAATAGACTGCAATTGTCTTCTTCAGTCTTGAACATTCTGAGGTCCCCATGTCTCTGCAACTTCACTGTCTCCATCAGTAAAACTTTACTTATGATCTTCTTACTTCTGGAATTACATAATGCAATATCTTCTTCACGAGTCTCCCACGATGCATATTATGCAAATTTTAAAATGCCATAATTTGAAATCTTGTTTGTATTAATTCCTGTTCACTCATCACCCTCATTCTTCTTAGCCTCCACTAGCTTTCAGTTTTGATATGTATCAAATTCAAGTTTCCTACCTTCATTTCTCTTCACAGCACCCTCCTTTTACAATCTTTTCCAGTTGCTTTTTTTAATCCTCTGATTCTGGCTTCTTGTACTCACCTCAGCTCTCTCCATCACTGTGGCAAAGACTTAAGCCATGTCAAGCCTTCACTTTAGAATTCTCTGTCTAAACTCTTCCAAATTGTAACTTTCTGCCTTCCTTTAAAATGTCCACAAAAATCTCAATTTTCCACTATTTCCAAAAAACACATTTTGGCTAAATGTGCTTTTGTACACAACTTAATGATTTTACTGCAAGTAACAGATAAAACCTTTTTCCTCTGAATGTAAACTTAGCAAATATCAGGCAAGACATTGGGGTTGATGGATTTTTTTCTCCCATATGAGGTGTAATTTCACATACTGCCAATCCCAGCACAGAGCTTTGCAGCTGAAAGTAGTTACATGTTATTTGGGTGCACGACCCATAAAATGTTCCTCTTTTTCATTCACATGAATGGAAATGTCTATACTTATGTCTATAAGTACATCAATGGGAAGAGGATAACCAGGGAAAGAGTAGGGCCCATTAGGGACCAAGGGTCAATCTCTGGGTGGAGCCAGAGGACATTGATAGAATGTTGAATGAATAATTCACAACCGTCTTCACCCAAGCAAATGAGGACGATGGTATGGAATTCAGGGAGAGAGACTGTGAGGTTCTTGAAAAAATTGACAAAGGGAAGGACAAAGTATTGGAGGTGTTGGCAGCCTTAAAAGTGGATAAATATCCAGGTCCAGGTGAATTGTGCCCCAGGCTGCTGTGGGAGGCAA
Organism: Mustelus asterias; assembly: GCF_964213995.1. Taxonomy (NCBI): domain Eukaryota; kingdom Metazoa; phylum Chordata; class Chondrichthyes; order Carcharhiniformes; family Triakidae; genus Mustelus; species Mustelus asterias. The sequence goes on along the minus strand of NC_135807.1, from coordinate 83,755,483 downwards.
GGGAGGAAATTACAGGGGCTCTGACACAAATATTCAATTCCTCTCTGGCCATGAAGTGCCAGATGACTGGAGAACAGCTGATGTGGCTCGGTTATTAAAGAAGGGTTGTAGAGATAAACCCAGGGAACTACAGACCAGTGAGTCTCATGTTAGTGGTCGAGAAACTATAAGAGAAACTTCAGAAGGAGAGCATCTATCTCCACTTGGAGAGGCAAAGCTTGATCAGGGTTAGTCAGCATGGCTTCATCAGAGGGAGGTCAAGCCTAACAAATTTGATTGAATTTTTTGAGGGGCTGATCAGGTGTGTAGACGAGGATGGTGCAGTCGATGTAGGTTATATGGGTTTCAGCAATGCCTTTGACAAGGTCCCACATGGGAGACTTGTAAAGAAGGTAAATTCACATGGGATACAGGGTAATGTGATAAAGTGGATTCAAAATTGGCTCAGTTGTAGGAGACAAAGGATGATGACAGAAGGCTGCTTTAGTGACTGGAAGCCAGTGTCCAGTGGCATACCACAGGGAACTGTGTTGGGTCCCCTATTATTCATCATTTATATAAATGACATTGATGACTATGTGGGGAGTTGGATTAGTAAGTTTGCAGATGACACAAAGATTAGACAGGTGGTTAACAGTGAGGCGGAGTGTCTTGGGCTACAAGATGATATAGACGGAATGGTCAAATAGGCAGATTAGTGGCAGACAGAATTTAACCCTGATCAGTGTGAGGTGATATATTTTGGAAGGAGTAATTTGACAAGAAAGTACTTAATGAATGGTAGGACACTAGGAAGTTCTGTGGAACAAAGGGACCTTGGCATGTTTGTCCGCAGATCTCTGAAAGTGGAAGGACATGTTAATAGGGTGGTGAAAAAGTCATATGGGACACTTGCCTTTATCAATCGAGGCATAGATTACAAAAGCAAGGAAGTCATGTTGGAGTTGTATAGAACTTTGGTGAGGCCACAGCTAGAGTATTGTGTGCAGTTCTGGTCGTCACATTATCGAAAGGATGTGATTGCACTGGAGCAGGTGAAGGGGAGATTCACCAGATTGCTGCCCGGGATGGAATATTTAAGTTATGGAGAGAGGTTGCGTAGGCTTGGATTATTTTAGTTGGAGCAGAGAAGACTGAGTGGTGACCTGATCGAGGTGTACAAGATTATGAGGGACATGGACAGAGTGAATAAAGACCAGCTGTTCTCCTTAGTTGAAGGGTCAGTCACAAGGCAACATAGCTTCAAGGTAAGGGGCAGGAGGTTTAGGGAGGATGTGATAAAAAACCTTTTCACCCAGGGGGTGGTGACAGTTTGGAATGCACTGTCGGGATAGTGATAGAGGCGGGCTGCCTCACATCCTTTAAAAAGTATCTGAATGGGCACTTGACACATCATAGCGTTCGGGGCTATGGGCCAAGCGCTGGCAGATGGGATCAGATGGGAGTTCAGTTGTTTCTAATGTGTTGGTGCGGACTCGATGGGCCGAAAGGCCTCTTCTGCGCTGTATGATTCTAAGATCCTATGAAAGCTATGTGGGTGGGGAGAGGGGCATTTGCCTAAAAATCCATTACGCTTTCCCAGCAGGTAAGGCTCTAATGGCCTTAATTTGCCCAATGAAGTCTGGATTAATGAAAGCACTTAATGTTATGCCACTCAATATTTGTTCAAAAATAATTGGAATTATTAGCTCTAATTGTCCACTTCTGAGACCTAGGCAGACTAAGTTGTGCAGTGACACAGGGAGAAAGACTTTCTTTCTGAGGGGAAATCCCAGTATGTGAAACAACTTCAAAAACAGTGACATAACACCTTTGGAAGGCTTACTTCACCGACCTATTTAGGAAATTTGATTTGAGTTGATTTATTATTGTCACATATATTCAGTGAAACATATTGGGGGTGATTCTCCCAAAAAAATTCTAAGTGTCGAATTTGCGTAAAAACTGGAGTAAATCCCACTGTTTTGTCAGCGGGTGTTTCAGAATGAATCTCCCACACACTGTGCGCTGCTGAGTGTCACACTGTGCGCTGCTGAGTGTCACACTGTGCGCTGCTGAGTGTCACACTGTGCGCTGCTGAGTGTCACACTGTGCGCTGCTGAGTGTCACACTGTGCGCTGCTGAGTGTCACACTGTGCGCGGGTGTCACACTGTGCGCGGGTGTCACACTGTGCGCTGCTGAGTGTCACACTGTGCGCGGGTGTCACACTGTGCGCTGCTGAGTGTCACACTGTGCGCGGGTGTCACACTGTGCGCTGCTGAGTGTCACACTGTGCGCTGCTGAGTGTCACACTGTGCGCGGGTGTCACACTGTGCGCTGCTGAGTGTCACACAGTGCGCTGCTGAGTGTCACACTGTGCGCGGGTGTCACACTGTGCGCGGGTGTCACACTGTGCGCTGCTGAGTGTCACACTGTGCGCGGGTGTCACACTGTGCGCTGCTGAGTGTCACACTGTGCGCGGGTGTCACACTGTGCGCTGCTGAGTGTCACACTGTGCGCTGCTGAGTGTCACACTGTGCGCGGGTGTCACACTGTGCGCTGCTGAGTGTCACACAGTGCGCTGCTGAGTGTCACACTGTGCGCGGGTGTCACACTGTGCGCGGGTGTCACACTGTGCGCGGGTGTCACACTGTGCGCTGCTGAGTGTCACACTGTGCGTTGCTGAGTGTCACACTGTGTGCGGGTGTCACACTGTGTGCTGCTGAGTGTCATACTGTGCGCTGCTGAGTGTCACACTGTGCGCTGCTGAGTGTCACACTGTGTGCTACTGAGTGTCACACTGTGCGCGGGTGTCACACTGTGCGCGGGTGTCACACTGTGCGCGGGTGTCACACTGTGTGCTGCTGAGTGTCACACTGTGTGCGGGTGTCACACTGTGTGCTGCTGAGTGTCACACTGTGTGCGGGTGTCACACTGTGCGGCTGCTGAGTGTCACACTGTGCGCTGCTGAGTGTCACACTGTGCGCTGCTGAGTGTCACACTGTGCGCTGCTGAGTGTCACACTGTGTGCGGGTGTCACACTGTGTGCTGCTGAGTGTCATACTGTGTGCTGCTGAGTGTCATACTGTGCGCTGCTGAGTGTCATACTGTGCGCTGCTGAGTGTCACACTGTGTGCGGGTGTCACACTGTGCGGCTGCTGAGTGTCACACTGTGCGCTGCTGAGTGTCACACTGTGCGCTGCTGAGTGTCACACTGTGCGCTGCTGAGTGTCACACTGTGTGCGGGTGTCACACTGTGTGCTGCTGAGTGTCATACTGTGCGCTGCTGAGTGTCACACTGTGTGCGGGTGTCACACTGTGTGCTGCTGAGTGTCACACTGTGTGCGGGTGTCACACTGTGCGGCTGCTGAGTGTCACACTGTGCGTTGCTGAGTGTCACACTGTGCGCTGCTGAGTGTCACACTGTGCGCTGCTGAGTGTCACTCTGTGCGCTGCTGAGTGTCACCCTGTGCGCAGCTGAGTGTCACACTGTGTGCTGCTGAGTGTCACACTGTGTGCTGCTGAGTGTCACACTGTGGGCTGCTGAGTGTCACACTGTGTGCGGGTGTCACACTGTGCGCTGCTGAGTGTCACACTGTGCGCTGCTGAGTGTCACACTGTGTGCTGCTGATTGTCATACTGTGCGCTGCTGAGTGTCACACTGTGTGCGGGTGTCACACTGTGTGCTGCTGAGTGTCACACTGTGTGCGGGTGTCACACTGTGCGGCTGCTGAGTGTCACACTGTGCGCTGCTGAGTGTCACACTGTGCGCTGCTGAGTGTCACACAGTGCGCTGCTGAGTGTCACACTGTGTGCTGCTGAGTGTCACACTGTGCGCTGCTGAGTGTCACACTGTGTGCGGGTGCCACACTGTGCGCTGCTGAGTGTCACACTGTGCGCTGCTGAGTGTCACACTGTGTGCTGCTGAGTGTCACACTGTGCGCTGCTGAGTGTCACACTGTGTGCGGGTGTCACACTGTGTGCTGCTGAGTGTCACACTGTGTGCGGGTGTCACACTGTGCGGCTGCTGAGTGTCACACTGTGCGCTGCTGAGTGTCACACTGTGCGCTGCTGAGTGTCACACTGTGCGCTGCTGAGTGTCACACTGTGTGCTGCTGAGTGTCACACTGTGCGCTGCTGAGTGTCACACTGTGCGCTGCTGAGTGTCACACTGTGTGCTGCTGAGTGTCACACTGTGCGCGGGTGTCACACTGTGCGCGGGTGTCACACTGTGCGCGGGTGTCACACTGTGTGCTGCTGAGTGTCATACTGTGCGCTGCTGAGTGTCACACTGTGTGCGGGTGTCACACTGTGTGCTGCTGAGTGTCACACTGTGTGCGGGTGTCACACTGTGCGGCTGCTGAGTGTCACACTGTGCGCTGCTGAGTGTCACACTGTGCGCTGCTGAGTGTCACACTGTGTGCGGGTGTCACACTGTGTGCTGCTGAGTGTCACACTGTGTGCTGCTGAGTGTCACACTGCGCTGCTGAGTGTCACACTGTGCGCTGCTGAGTGTCACACTGTGTGCGGGTGTCACACTGTGCGCTGCTGAGTGTCACACTGTGCGCTGCTGAGTGTCACACTGTGTGCGGGTGTCACACTGTGCGCTGCTGAGTGTCACACTGTGCGCTGCCGAGTGTCACACTGTGCGCAGCTGAGTGTCACACTGTGCGCTGCTGAGTGTCACACTGTGTGCTGCTGAGTGTCACACTGTGTGCTGCTGAGTGTCACACTGTGTGCTGCTGAGTGTCACACTGTGCGCTGCTGAGTGTCACACTGTGCGCTGCTGAGTGTCACACTGTGTGCGGGTGTCACACTGTGTGCTGCTGAGTGTCACACTGTGTGCTGCTGAGTGTCACACTGCGCTGCTGAGTGTCACACTGTGCGCTGCTGTGTGTCACACTGTGTGCGGGTGTCACACTGTGCGCTGCTGAGTGTCACACTGTGTGCTGCTGAGTGTCGCACTGTGTGCTGCTGAGTGTCACACTGTGTGCGGGTGTCACACTGTGTGCTGCTGAGTGTCACACTGTGTGCTGCTGAGTTTCACACTGTGCGCGGGTGTCACACTGTGTGCTGCTGAGTGTCACACTGTGCGCAGCTGAGTGTCACATTGTGCGCTGCTGAGTTTCACACTGCGCGCGGGTGTCACACTGTGTGCTGCTGAGTGTCACACTGTGCGCAGCTGAGTGTCACACTGTGCGCAGCTGAGTGTCACACTGTGCGCAGCTGAGTGTCACACTGTGCGCTGCTGAGTGTCACACTGTGTGCTGCTGAGTGTCACACTGTGTGCGGGTGTCACACTGTGCGCAGCTGAGTGTCACACTGTGTGCTGCTGAGTGTCACACTGTGCGCTGCTGAGTGTCACACTGTGTGCTGCTGAGTGTCACACTGCGCTGCTGAGTGTCACACTGTGCGCTGCTGAGTGTCACACTGTGTGCGGGTGTCACACTGTGTGCTGCTGAGTGTCACACTGTGTGCGGGTGTCACACTGTGCGGCTGCTGAGTGTCACACTGTGCGTTGCTGAGTGTCACACTGCGCGCTGCTGAGTGTCACACTGTGCGCTGCTGAGTGTCACACTGTGCGCTGCTGAGCGTCACACTGTGCGCTGCTGAGCGTCACACTGTGCGCTGCTGAGCGTCACACTGTGCGCTGCTGAGTGTCACACTGTGCGCTGCTGAGTGTCACACTGTGCGCTGCTGAGTGTCACACTGTGCGCTGCTGAGTGTCACACTGTGCGCTGCTGAGTGTCACACTGTGCGCAGCTGAGTGTCACACTGTGTGCTGCTGAGTGTCACACTGTGCGCTGCTGAGTGTCACACTGTGTGCGGGTATCACACTGTGCGCTGCTGAGTGTCACACTGTGCGCTGCTGAGTGTCACACTGTGTGTTGCTGAGTGTCACACTGTGCGCTGCTGAGTGTCACACTGTGCGCTGCTGAGTGTCACACTGGGCGCAGCAGAGTGTCACACTGTGTGCTACTGAGTGTCACACTGTGCGCTGCTGAGTGTCACACTGTGCGCTGCTGAGTGTCACACTGTGTGCGGGTGTCACACTGTGTGCTGCTGAGTGTCACACTGTGCGCTGCTGAGTGTCACACTGTGCGCTGCTGAGTGTCACACTGTGTGCGGGTATCACACTGTGCGCTGCTGAGTGTCACACTGTGCGCTGCTGAGTGTCACACTGTGTGTTGCTGAGTGTCACACTGTGCGCTGCTGAGTGTCACACTGTGCGCTGCTGAGTGTCACACTGGGCGCAGCAGAGTGTCACACTGTGTGCTACTGAGTGTCACACTGTGCGCTGCTGAGTGTCACACTGTGTGCGGGTGTCACACTGTGTGCTGCTGAGTGTCACACTGTGCGCTGCTGAGTGTCACACTGTGCGCTGCTGAATGTCACACTGTGTGCTGCTGAGTGTCACACTGTGTGCTGCTGAGTGTCACACTGTGCGCTGCTGAGTGTCACACTGTGCGCTGCTGAGTGTCACACTGTGTGCGGGTGTCACACTGTGTGCTGCTGAGTGTCACACTGTGCGCTGCTGAGTGTCACACTGTGCGCTGCTGATTGTCACACTGTGTGCGGGTGTCACACTGTGTGCTGCTGAGTGTCACACAGTGTGCTGCTGAGTGTCACACTGTGCGCTGCTGAGTGTCACACTGTGCGCTGCTGAGTGTCACACTGTGTGCGGGTGTCACACTGTGCGCTGCTGAGTGTCACACTGTGCGCAGCTGAGTGTCACACTGTGCGGCTGCTGAGTGTCACACTGTGCGCTGCTGAGTGTCACACTGTGCGCTGCTGAGTGTCACACTGTGCGCTGCTGAGTGTCACACTGTGTGCGGGTGTCACACTGTGTGCTGCTGAGTGTCATACTGTGCGCTGCTGAGTGTCACACTGTGTGCGGGTGTCACACTGTGTGCTGCTGAGTGTCACACTGTGTGCGGGTGTCACACTGTGCGGCTGCTGAGTGTCACACTGTGCGCTGCTGAGTGTCATACTGTGCGCTGCTGAGTGTCACACTGTGCGCTGCTGAGTGTCACACTGTGTGCTGCTGAGTGTCACACTGTGCGCTGCTGAGTGTCACACTGTGCGCTGCTGAGTGTCACACTGTGCGCTGCTGAGTGTCACACTGTGCGCGGGTGTCACACTGTGCGCGGGTGTCACACTGTGTGCTGCTGAGTGTCACACTGTGTGCTGCTGAGTGTCACACTGCGCTGCTGAGTGTCACACTGTGCGCTGCTGTGTGTCACACTGTGTGCGGGTGTCACACTGTGCGCTGCTGAGTGTCACACTGTGTGCTGCTGAGTGTCGCACTGTGTGCTGCTGAGTGTCACACTGTGTGCGGGTGTCACACTGTGTGCTGCTGAGTGTCACACTGTGTGCTGCTGAGTTTCACACTGTGCGCGGGTGTCACACTGTGTGCTGCTGAGTGTCACACTGTGCGCAGCTGAGTGTCACATTGTGCGCTGCTGAGTTTCACACTGCGCGCGGGTGTCACACTGTGTGCTGCTGAGTGTCACACTGTGCGCAGCTGAGTGTCACACTGTGCGCAGCTGAGTGTCACACTGTGCGCAGCTGAGTGTCACACTGTGCGCTGCTGAGTGTCACACTGTGTGCTGCTGAGTGTCACACTGTGTGCGGGTGTCACACTGTGCGCAGCTGAGTGTCACACTGTGTGCTGCTGAGTGTCACACTGTGCGCTGCTGAGTGTCACACTGTGTGCTGCTGAGTGTCACACTGCGCTGCTGAGTGTCACACTGTGCGCTGCTGAGTGTCACACTGTGTGCGGGTGTCACACTGTGTGCTGCTGAGTGTCACACTGTGTGCGGGTGTCACACTGTGCGGCTGCTGAGTGTCACACTGTGCGTTGCTGAGTGTCACACTGCGCGCTGCTGAGTGTCACACTGTGCGCTGCTGAGTGTCACACTGTGCGCTGCTGAGCGTCACACTGTGCGCTGCTGAGCGTCACACTGTGCGCTGCTGAGCGTCACACTGTGCGCTGCTGAGTGTCACACTGTGCGCTGCTGAGTGTCACACTGTGCGCTGCTGAGTGTCACACTGTGCGCTGCTGAGTGTCACACTGTGCGCTGCTGAGTGTCACACTGTGCGCAGCTGAGTGTCACACTGTGTGCTGCTGAGTGTCACACTGTGCGCTGCTGAGTGTCACACTGTGTGCGGGTATCACACTGTGCGCTGCTGAGTGTCACACTGTGCGCTGCTGAGTGTCACACTGTGTGTTGCTGAGTGTCACACTGTGCGCTGCTGAGTGTCACACTGTGCGCTGCTGAGTGTCACACTGGGCGCAGCAGAGTGTCACACTGTGTGCTACTGAGTGTCACACTGTGCGCTGCTGAGTGTCACACTGTGCGCTGCTGAGTGTCACACTGTGTGCGGGTGTCACACTGTGTGCTGCTGAGTGTCACACTGTGCGCTGCTGAGTGTCACACTGTGCGCTGCTGAGTGTCACACTGTGTGCGGGTATCACACTGTGCGCTGCTGAGTGTCACACTGTGCGCTGCTGAGTGTCACACTGTGTGTTGCTGAGTGTCACACTGTGCGCTGCTGAGTGTCACACTGTGCGCTGCTGAGTGTCACACTGGGCGCAGCAGAGTGTCACACTGTGTGCTACTGAGTGTCACACTGTGCGCTGCTGAGTGTCACACTGTGTGCGGGTGTCACACTGTGTGCTGCTGAGTGTCACACTGTGCGCTGCTGAGTGTCACACTGTGCGCTGCTGAATGTCACACTGTGTGCTGCTGAGTGTCACACTGTGTGCTGCTGAGTGTCACACTGTGCGCTGCTGAGTGTCACACTGTGCGCTGCTGAGTGTCACACTGTGTGCGGGTGTCACACTGTGTGCTGCTGAGTGTCACACTGTGCGCTGCTGAGTGTCACACTGTGCGCTGCTGATTGTCACACTGTGTGCGGGTGTCACACTGTGTGCTGCTGAGTGTCACACAGTGTGCTGCTGAGTGTCACACTGTGCGCTGCTGAGTGTCACACTGTGCGCTGCTGAGTGTCACACTGTGTGCGGGTGTCACACTGTGCGCTGCTGAGTGTCACACTGTGCGCAGCTGAGTGTCACACTGTGCGGCTGCTGAGTGTCACACTGTGCGCTGCTGAGTGTCACACTGTGCGCTGCTGAGTGTCACACTGTGCGCTGCTGAGTGTCACACTGTGTGCGGGTGTCACACTGTGTGCTGCTGAGTGTCATACTGTGCGCTGCTGAGTGTCACACTGTGTGCGGGTGTCACACTGTGTGCTGCTGAGTGTCACACTGTGTGCGGGTGTCACACTGTGCGGCTGCTGAGTGTCACACTGTGCGCTGCTGAGTGTCATACTGTGCGCTGCTGAGTGTCACACTGTGCGCTGCTGAGTGTCACACTGTGTGCTGCTGAGTGTCACACTGTGCGCTGCTGAGTGTCACACTGTGCGCTGCTGAGTGTCACACTGTGCGCTGCTGAGTGTCACACTGTGCGCGGGTGTCACACTGTGCGCGGGTGTCACACTGTGTGCGGGTGTCACACTGTGTGCTGCTGAGTGTCACACTGTGCGCTGCTGAGTGTCACACTGTGCGCTGCTGAATGTCACACTGTGTGCTGCTGAGTGTCACACTGTGTGCTGCTGAGTGTCACACTGTGCGCTGCTGAGTGTCACACTGTGCGCTGCTGAGTGTCACACTGTGTGCGGGTGTCACACTGTGTGCTGCTGAGTGTCACACTGTGCGCTGCTGAGTGTCACACTGTGCGCTGCTGATTGTCACACTGTGTGCGGGTGTCACACTGTGTGCTGCTGAGTGTCACACAGTGTGCTGCTGAGTGTCACACTGTGCGCTGCTGAGTGTCACACTGTGCGCTGCTGAGTGTCACACTGTGTGCGGGTGTCACACTGTGCGCTGCTGAGTGTCACACTGTGCGCAGCTGAGTGTCACACTGTGCGGCTGCTGAGTGTCACACTGTGCGCTGCTGAGTGTCACACTGTGCGCTGCTGAGTGTCACACTGTGCGCTGCTGAGTGTCACACTGTGTGCGGGTGTCACACTGTGTGCTGCTGAGTGTCATACTGTGCGCTGCTGAGTGTCACACTGTGTGCGGGTGTCACACTGTGTGCTGCTGAGTGTCACACTGTGTGCGGGTGTCACACTGTGCGGCTGCTGAGTGTCACACTGTGCGCTGCTGAGTGTCATACTGTGCGCTGCTGAGTGTCACACTGTGCGCTGCTGAGTGTCACACTGTGTGCTGCTGAGTGTCACACTGTGCGCTGCTGAGTGTCACACTGTGCGCTGCTGAGTGTCACACTGTGCGCTGCTGAGTGTCACACTGTGCGCGGGTGTCACACTGTGCGCGGGTGTCACACTGTGCGCGGGTGTCACACTGTGTGCTGCTGAGTGTCATACTGTGCGCTGCTGAGTGTCACACTGTGTGCGGGTGTCACACTGTGTGCTGCTGAGTGTCACACTGTGTGCGGGTGTCACACTGTGCGGCTGCTGAGTGTCACACTGTGCGCTGCTGAGTGTCACACTGTGCGCTGCTGAGTGTCACACTGTGCGCTGCTGAGTGTCACACTGTGCGCTGCTGAGTGTCACCCTGTGCGCAGCTGAGTGTCACACTGTGTGCTGCTGAGTGTCACACTGTGTGCTGCTGAGTGTCACACTGTGGGCTGCTGAGTGTCACACTGTGTGCGGGTGTCACACTGTGCGCTGCTGAGTGTCACACTGTGCGCTGCTGAGTGTCACACTGTGTGCTGCTGAGTGTCATACTGTGCGCTGCTGAGTGTCACACTGTGTGCGGGTGTCACACTGTGTGCTGCTGAGTGTCACACTGTGTGCGGGTGTCACACTGTGCGGCTGCTGAGTGTCACACTGTGCGCTGCTGAGTGTCACACTGTGCGCTGCTGAGTGTCACACAGTGCGCTGCTGAGTGTCACACTGTGTGCTGCTGAGTGTCACACTGTGCGCTGCTGAGTGTCACACTGTGTGCGGGTGTCACACTGTGCGCTGCTGAGTGTCACACTGTGCGCTGCTGAGTGTCACACTGTGTGCTGCTGAGTGTCACACTGTGCGCTGCTGAGTGTCACACTGTGTGCGGGTGTCACACTGTGTGCTGCTGAGTGTCACACTGTGTGCGGGTGTCACACTGTGCGGCTGCTGAGTGTCACACTGTGCGCTGCTGAGTGTCACACTGTGCGCTGCTGAGTGTCACACTGTGCGCTGCTGAGTGTCACACTGTGTGCTGCTGAGTGTCACACTGTGCGCTGCTGAGTGTCACACTGTGCGCTGCTGAGTGTCACACTGTGTGCTGCTGAGTGTCACACTGTGCGCGGGTGTCACACTGTGCGCGGGTGTCACACTGTGCGCGGGTGTCACACTGTGTGCTGCTGAGTGTCATACTGTGCGCTGCTGAGTGTCACACTGTGTGCGGGTGTCACACTGTGTGCTGCTGAGTGTCACACTGTGTGCGGGTGTCACACTGTGCGGCTGCTGAGTGTCACACTGTGCGCTGCTGAGTGTCACACTGTGCGCTGCTGAGTGTCACACTGTGCGCTGCTGAGTGTCACACTGTGCGCTGCTGAGTGTCACCCTGTGCACAGCTGAGTGTCACACTGTGTGCTGCTGAGTGTCACACTGTGTGCTGCTGAGTGTCACACTGTGGGCTGCTGAGTGTCACACTGTGTGCGGGTGTCACACTGTGCGCTGCTGAGTGTCACACTGTGCGCTGCTGAGTGTCACACTGTGTGCTGCTGAGTGTCATACTGTGCGCTGCTGAGTGTCACACTGTGTGCGGGTGTCACACTGTGTGCTGCTGAGTGTCACACTGTGTGCGGGTGTCACACTGTGCGGCTGCTGAGTGTCACACTGTGCGCTGCTGAGTGTCACACTGTGCGCTGCTGAGTGTCACACTGTGCGCTGCTGAGTGTCACACAGTGCGCTGCTGAGTGTCACACTGTGTGCTGCTGAGTGTCACACTGTGCGCTGCTGAGTGTCACACTGTGTGCGGGTGTCACACTGTGCGCTGCTGAGTGTCACACTGTGCGCTGCTGAGTGTCACACTGTGTGCTGCTGAGTGTCACACTGTGCGCTGCTGAGTGTCACACTGTGCGCTGCTGAGTGTCACACAGTGCGCAGCTGAGTGTCACACTGTGTGCTACTGAGTGTCACACTGTGCGCTGCTGAGTGTCACACTGTGTGCGGGTGTCACACTGTGTGCTGCTGAGTGTCACACTGTGTGCTGCTGAGTGTCACACTGTGCGCTGCTGAGTGTCACACTGTGTGCTGCTGAGTGTCACACTGTGCGCTGCTGAGTGTCACACTGTGTGCTGCTGAGTGTCACACTGTGCGCTGCTGAGTGTCACACTGTGCGCGGGTGTCACACTGTGTGCTGCTGAGTGTCACACTGTGCGCTGCTGAGTGTCACACTGTGCGCTGCTGAGTGTCACACTGTGTGCGGGTGTCACACTGTGTGCTGCTGAGTGTCACACTGTGTGCTGCTGAGTGTCACACTGCGCTGCTGAGTGTCATACTGTGCGCTGCTGAGTGTCACACTGTGTGCGGGTGTCACACTGTGCGCTGCTGAGTGTCACACTGTGCGCTGCTGAGTGTCACACTGTGTGCGGGTGTCACACTGTGCGCTGCTGAGTGTCACACTGTGCGCTGCTGAGTGTCACACTGTGCGCAGCTGAGTGTCACACTGTGTGCTGCTGAGTGTCACACTGTGTGCTGCTGAGTGTCACACTGTGCGCTGCTGAGTGTCACACTGTGCGCTGCTGAGTGTCACACTGTGCGCTGCTGAGTGTCACACTGTGTGCGGGTGTCACACTGTGCGCTGCTGAGTGTCACACTGTGTGCTGCTGAGTGTCACACTGTGTGCTGCTGAGTGTCACACTGTGTGCTGCTGAGTTTCACACTGTGCGTGGGTGTCACACTGTGTGCGGGGGTCACACTGTGCGCTGCTGAGTGTCACACTGTGTGCTGCTGAGTGTCACACAGTGTGCGGGTGTCACACTGTGCGTGGGTGTCACACTGTGTGCGGGGGTCACACTGTGCGCTGCTGAGTGTCACACTGTGTGCTGCTGAGTGTCACACTGTGTGCGGGTGTCACACTGTGCGCTGCTGAGTGTCACACTGTGTGCTGCTGAGTGTCACACTGTGTGCTGCTGAGTGTCACACTGTGTGCTGCTGAGTTTCACACTGTGCGCGGGTGTCACACTGTGTGCTGCTGAGTGTCACACTGTGCGCAGCTGAGTGTCACACTGTGCGCAGCTGAGTGTCACACTGTGCGCTGCTGAGTGTCACACTGTGCGCTGCTGAGTGTCACACTGTGTGCGGGTGTCACACTGTGCGCAGCTGAGTGTCACACTGTGTGCTGCTGAGTGTCACACTGTGTGCTGCTGAGTGTCACACTGCGCTGCTGAGTGTCACACTGTGCGCTGCTGAGTGTCACACTGTGTGCTGCTGAGTGTCACACTGTGTGCGGGTGTCACACTGTGCGCAGCTGAGTGTCACACTGTGTGCTGCTGAGTGTCACACTGTGCGCAGCTGAGTGTCACACTGTGTGCTGCTGAGTGTCACACTGTGCGCTGCTGAGTGTCACACTGTGCGCTGCTGAGTGTCACACTGTGCGCAGCTGAGTGTCACACTGTGCGCAGCTGAGTGTCACACTGTGTGCTGCTGAGTGTCACACTGTGCGCTGCTGAGTGTCACACTGTGCGCAGCTGAGTGTCACACTGTGTGCTGCTGAGTGTCACACTGTGTGCTGCTGAGTGTCACACTGTGTGCTGCTGAGTTTCACACTGTGCGCGGGTGTCACACTGTGTGCGGGGGTCACACTGTGCGCTGCTGAGTGTCACACTGTGTGCTGCTGAGTGTCACACAGTGTGCGGGTGTCACACTGTGCGTGGGTGTCACACTGTGCGCTGCTGAGTGTCACACTGTGTGCGGGTGTCACACTGTGTGCTGCTGAGTGTCACACTGTGTGCTGCTGAGTTTCACACTGTGCGCGGGTGTCACACTGTGTGCTGCTGAGTGTCACACTGTGCGCAGCTGAGTGTCACACTGTGCGCAGCTGAGTGTCACACTGTGTGCGGGTGTCACACTGTGCGCTGCTGAGTGTCACACTGTGCGCTGCTGAGTGTCACACTGTGTGCGGGTGTCACACTGTGTGCTGCTGAGTGTCACACAGTGTGCTGCTGAGTGTCACACTGTGCGCTGCTGAGTGTCACACTGTGCGCTGCTGAGTGCCACACTGTGTGCGGGTGTCACACTGTGCGCTGCTGAGTGTCACACTGTGCGCAGCTGAGTGTCACACTGTGCGCTGCTGAGTGTCACACTGTGCGCTGCTGAGTGTCACACTGTGTGCTGCTGAGTGTCACACTGTGCGCTGCTGAGTGTCACACTGTGCGCTGCTGAGTGTCACACTGTGCGCTGCTGAGTGTCACACTGTGTGCGGGTGTCACACTGTGTGCTGCTGAGTGTCATACTGTGCGCTGCTGAGTGTCACACTGTGTGCGGGTGTCACACTGTGTGCTGCTGAGTGTCACACTGTGTGCGGGTGCCTCACTGTGCGGCTGCTGAGTGTCACACTGTGCGCTGCTGAGTGTCACACTGTGCGCTGCTGAGTGTCACACTGTGCGCTGCTGAGTGTCACACTGTGTGCTGCTGAGTGTCACACTGTGCGCTGCTGAGTGTCACACTGTGCGCTGCTGAGTGTCACACTGTGCGCTGCTGAGTGTCACACTGTGCGCGGGTGTCACACTGTGCGCGGGTGTCACACTGTGCGCGGGTGTCACACTGTGTGCTGCTGAGTGTCATACTGTGCGCTGCTGAGTGTCACACTGTGTGCGGGTGTCACACTGTGTGCTGCTGAGTGTCACACTGTGTGCGGGTGTCACACTGTGCGCTGCTGAGTGTCACACTGTGCGCTGCTGAGTGTCACACTGTGCGCTGCTGAGTGTCACACTGTGCGCTGCTGAGTGTCACCCTGTGCGCAGCTGAGTGTCACACTGTGTGCTGCTGAGTGTCACACTGTGTGCTGCTGAGTGTCACACTGTGGGCTGCTGAGTGTCACACTGTGTGCGGGTGTCACACTGTGCGCTGCTGAGTGTCACACTGTGCGCTGCTGAGTGTCACACTGTGTGCTGCTGAGTGTCATACTGTGCGCTGCTGAGTGTCACACTGTGTGCGGGTGTCACACTGTGTGCTGCTGAGTGTCACACTGTGTGCGGGTGTCACACTGTGCGGCTGCTGAGTGTCACACTGTGCGCTGCTGAGTGTCACACTGTGCGCTGCTGAGTGTCACACTGTGCGCTGCTGAGTGTCACACTGTGCGCTGCTGAGTGTCACACTGTGTGCTGCTGAGTGTCACACTGTGCGCTGCTGAGTGTCACACTGTGTGCGGGTGTCACACTGTGCGCTGCTGAGTGTCACACTGTGCGCTGCTGAGTGTCACACTGTGTGCTGCTGAGTGTCACACTGTGCGCTGCTGAGTGTCACACTGTGCGCTGCTGAGTGTCACACAGTGCGCAGCTGTGTCACACTGTGTGCTACTGAGTGTCACACTGTGCGCTGCTGAGTGTCACACTGTGTGCGGGTGTCACACTGTGTGCTGCTGAGTGTCACACTGTGTGCTGCTGAGTGTCACACTGTGCGCTGCTGAGTGTCACACTGTGTGCTGCTGAGTGTCACACTGTGTGCTGCTGAGTGTCACACTGTGCGCTGCTGAGTGTCACACTGTGCGCTGCTGAGTGTCACACTGTGCGCGGGTGTCACACTGTGTGCTGCTGAGTGTCACACTGTGCGCTGCTGAGTGTCACACTGTGCGCTGCTGAGTGTCACACTGTGTGCGGGTGTCACACTGTGTGCTGCTGAGTGTCACACTGTGTGCTGCTGAGTGTCACACTGCGCTGCTGAGTGTCACACTGTGCGCTGCTGAGTGTCACACTGTGTGCGGGTGTCACACTGTGCGCTGCTGAGTGTCACACTGTGCGCTGCTGAGTGTCACACTGTGTGCGGGTGTCACACTGTGCGCTGCTGAGTGTCACACTGTGCGCTGCTGAGTGTCACACTGTGCGCAGCTGAGTGTCACACTGTGCGCTGCTGAGTGTCACACTGTGTGCTGCTGAGTGTCACACTGTGTGCTGCTGAGTGTCACACTGTGTGCTGCTGAGTGTCACACTGTGCGCTGCTGAGTGTCACACTGTGCGCTGCTGAGTGTCACACTGTGTGCGGGTGTCACACTGTGTGCTGCTGAGTGTCACACTGTGTGCTGCTGAGTGTCACACTGCGCTGCTGAGTGTCACACTGTGCGCTGCTGAGTGTCACACTGTGTGCGGGTGTCACACTGTGCGCTGCTGAGTGTCACACTGTGTGCTGCTGAGTGTCACACTGTGTGCTGCTGAGTGTCACACTGTGTGCTGCTGAGTTTCACACTGTGCGCGGGTGTCACACTGTGTGCGGGGGTCACACTGTGCGCTGCTGAGTGTCGCACTGTGTGCTGCTGAGTGTCACACAGTGTGCGGGTGTCACACTGTGCGTGGGTGTCACACTGTGCGCTGCTGAGTGTCACACTGTGTGCGGGTGTCACTCTGTGTGCTGCTGAGTGTCACACTGTGTGCTGCTGAGTTTCACACTGTGCGCGGGTGTCACACTGTGTGCTGCTGAGTGTCACACTGTGCGCAGCTGAGTGTCACACTGTGCGCTGCTGAGTTTCACACTGTGCGCGGGTGTCACACTGTGTGCTGCTGAGTGTCACACTGTGCGCAGCTGAGTGTCACACTGTGCGCAGCTGAGTGTCACACTGTGCGCAGCTGAGTGTCACACTGTGCGCTGCTGAGTGTCACACTGTGTGCTGCTGAGTGTCACACTGTGTGCGGGTGTCACACTGTGCGCAGCTGAGTGTCACACTGTGTGCTGCTGAGTGTCACACTGTGCGCTGCTGAGTGTCACACTGTGTGCTGCTGAGTGTCACACTGCGCTGCTGAGTGTCACACTGTGCGCTGCTGAGTGTCACACTGTGTGCTGCTGAGTGTCACACTGTGTGCGGGTGTCACACTGTGTGCTGCTGAGTGTCACACTGTGCGCTGCTGAGTGTCACACTGTGCGCTGCTGAGTGTCACACTGTGTGCGGGTGTCACACTGTGTGCTGCTGAGTGTCATACTGTGCGCTGCTGAGTGTCACACTGTGTGCGGGTGTCACACTGTGTGCTGCTGAGTGTCACACTGTGTGCGGGTGTCACACTGTGCGGCTGCTGAGTGTCACACTGTGCGTTGCTGAGTGTCACACTGCGCGCTGCTGAGTGTCACACTGTGCGCTGCTGAGTGTCACACTGTGCGCTGCTGAGCGTCACACTGTGCGCTGCTGAGCGTCACACTGTGCGCTGCTGAGCGTCACACTGTGCGCTGCTGAGCGTCACACTGTGCGCTGCTGAGTGTCACACTGTGCACTGCTGAGTGTCACACTGTGCGCTGCTGAGTGTCACACTGTGCGCTGCTGAGTGTCACACTGTGCGCTGCTGAGTGTCACACTGTGCGCAGCTGAGTGTCACACTGTGTGCTGCTGAGTGTCACACTGTGCGCTGCTGAGTGTCACACTGTGCGCTGCTGAGTGTCACACTGTGTGCGGGTATCACACTGTGCGCTGCTGAGTGTCACACTGTGCGCTGCTGAGTGTCACACTGTGTGTTGCTGAGTGTCACACTGTGCGCTGCTGAGTGTCACACTGTGCGCTGCTGAGTGTCACACTGGGCGCAGCAGAGTGTCACACTGTGTGCTACTGAGTGTCACACTGTGCGCTGCTGAGTGTCACACTGTGTGCGGGTGTCACACTGTGTGCTGCTGAGTGTCACACTGTGCGCTGCTGAGTGTCACACTGTGCGCTGCTGAGTGTCACACTGTGTGCTGCTGAGTGTCACACTGTGTGCTGCTGAGTGTCACACTGTGCGCTGCTGAGTGTCACACTGTGCGCTGCTGAGTGTCACACTGTGTGCTGCTGAGTGTCACACTGTGTGCTGCTGAGTGTCACACTGTGCGCTGCTGAGTGTCACACTGTGCGCTGCTGAGTGTCACACTGTGCGCTGCTGAGTGTCACACTGTGTGCGGGTGTCACACTGTGTGCTGCTGAGTGTCACACTGTGCGCTGCTGAGTGTCACACTGTGCGCTGCTGAGTGTCACACTGTGTGCTGCTGAGTGTCACACTGTGTGCTGCTGAGTGTCACACTGTGCGCTGCTGAGTGTCACACTGTGCGCTGCTGAGTGTCACACTGTGTGCGGGTGTCACACTGTGTGCTGCTGAGTGTCACACTGTGCGCTGCTGAGTGTCACACTGTGCGCTGCTGATTGTCACACTGTGTGCGGGTGTCACACTGTGTGCTGCTGAGTGTCACACAGTGTGCTGCTGAGTGTCACACTGTGCGCTGCTGAGTGTCACACTGTGCGCTGCTGAGTGTCACACTGTGTGCGGGTGTCACACTGTGCGCTGCTGAGTGTCACACTGTGCGCAGCTGAGTGTCACACTGTGCGGCTGCTGAGTGTCACACTGTGCGCTGCTGAGTGTCACACTGTGCGCTGCTGAGTGTCACACTGTGCGCTGCTGAGTGTCACACTGTGTGCGGGTGTCACACTGTGTGCTGCTGAGTGTCATACTGTGCGCTGCTGAGTGTCACACTGTGTGCGGGTGTCACACTGTGTGCTGCTGAGTGTCACACTGTGTGCGGGTGTCACACTGTGCGGCTGCTGAGTGTCACACTGTGCGCTGCTGAGTGTCACACTGTGCGCTGCTGAGTGTCACACTGTGCGCTGCTGAGTGTCACACTGTGTGCTGCTGAGTGTCACACTGTGCGCTGCTGAGTGTCACACTGTGCGCTGCTGAGTGTCACACTGTGCGCGGGTGTCACACTGTGCGCGGGTGTCACACTGTGCGCGGGTGTCACACTGTGTGCTGCTGAGTGTCATACTGTGCGCTGCTGAGTGTCACACTGTGTGCGGGTGTCACACTGTGTGCTGCTGAGTGTCACACTGTGTGCGGGTGTCACACTGTGCGGCTGCTGAGTGTCACACTGTGCGCTGCTGAGTGTCACACTGTGCGCTGCTGAGTGTCACACTGTGCGCTGCTGAGTGTCACACTGTGCGCTGCTGAGTGTCACCCTGTGCGCAGCTGAGTGTCACACTGTGTGCTGCTGAGTGTCACACTGTGTGCTGCTGAGTGTCACACTGTGGGCTGCTGAGTGTCACACTGTGCGCTGCTGATTGTCACACTGTGTGCGGGTGTCACACTGTGTGCTGCTGAGTGTCACACAGTGTGCTGCTGAGTGTCACACTGTGCGCTGCTGAGTGTCACACTGTGCGCAGCTGAGTGTCACACTGTGCGGCTGCTGAGTGTCACACTGTGCGCTGCTGAGTGTCACACTGTGCGCTGCTGAGTGTCACACTGTGCGCTGCTGAGTGTCACACTGTGTGCGGGTGTCACACTGTGTGCTGCTGAGTGTCATACTGTGCGCTGCTGAGTGTCACACTGTGCGCTGCTGAGTGTCACACTGTGTGCGGGTGTCACACTGTGTGCTGCTGAGTGTCACACTGTGTGCGGGTGTCTCACTGTGCGGCTGCTGAGTGTCACACTGTGCGCTGCTGAGTGTCACACTGTGTGCGGGTGTCACACTGTGCGCTGCTGAGTGTCACACTGTGCGCTGCTGAGTGTCACACTGTGTGCTGCTGAGTGTCACACTGTGCGCTGCTGAGTGTCACACTGTGCGCTGCTGAGTGTCACACTGTGCGCTGCTGAGTGTCACACTGTGCGCGGGTGTCACACTGTGCGCGGGTGTCACACTGTGCGCGGGTGTCACACTGTGTGCTGCTGAGTGTCATACTGTGCGCTGCTGAGTGTCACACTGTGTGCGGGTGTCACACTGTGTGCTGCTGAGTGTCACACTGTGTGCGGGTGTCACACTGTGCGGCTGCTGAGTGTCACACTGTGCGCTGCTGAGTGTCACACTGTGCGCTGCTGAGTGTCACACTGTGCGCTGCTGAGTGTCACCCTGTGCGCAGCTGAGTGTCACACTGTGTGCTGCTGAGTGTCACACTGTGTGCTGCTGAGTGTCACACTGTGGGCTGCTGAGTGTCACACTGTGCGCTGCTGAGTGTCACCCTGTGCGCAGCTGAGTGTCACACTGTGTGCTGCTGAGTGTCACACTGTGTGCTGCTGAGTGTCACACTGTGGGCTGCTGAGTGTCACACTGTGTGCGGGTGTCACACTGTGCGCTGCTGAGTGTCACACTGTGCGCTGCTGAGTGTCACACTGTGTGCTGCTGAGTGTCATACTGTGCGCTGCTGAGTGTCACACTGTGTGCGGGTGTCACACTGTGTGCTGCTGAGTGTCACACTGTGTGCGGGTGTCACACTGTGCGGCTGCTGAGTGTCACACTGTGCGCTGCTGAGTGTCACACTGTGCGCTGCTGAGTGTCACACTGTGCGCTGCTGAGTGTCACACTGTGCGCTGCTGAGTGTCACACTGTGTGCTGCTGAGTGTCACACTGTGCGCTGCTGAGTGTCACACTGTGTGCGGGTGTCACACTGTGCGCTGCTGAGTGTCACACTGTGCGCTGCTGAGTGTCACACTGTGTGCTGCTGAGTGTCACACTGTGCGCTGCTGAGTGTCACACTGTGCGCTGCTGAGTGTCACACAGTGCGCAGCTGAGTGTCACACTGTGTGCTACTGAGTGTCACACTGTGCGCTGCTGAGTGTCACACTGTGTGCGGGTGTCACACTGTGTGCTGCTGAGTGTCACACTGTGTGCTGCTGAGTGTCACACTGTGCGCTGCTGAGTGTCACACTGTGTGCTGCTGAGTGTCACACTGTGTGCTGCTGAGTGTCACACTGTGCGCTGCTGAGTGTCACACTGTGCGCTGCTGAGTGTCACACTGTGCGCGGGTGTCACACTGTGTGCTGCTGAGTGTCACACTGTGCGCTGCTGAGTGTCACACTGTGCGCTGCTGAGTGTCACACTGTGTGCGGGTGTCACACTGTGTGCTGCTGAGTGTCACACTGTGTGCTGCTGAGTGTCACACTGCGCTGCTGAGTGTCACACTGTGCGCTGCTGAGTGTCACACTGTGTGCGGGTGTCACACTGTGCGCTGCTGAGTGTCACACTGTGCGCTGCTGAGTGTCACACTGTGTGCGGGTGTCACACTGTGCGCTGCTGAGTGTCACACTGTGCGCTGCTGAGTGTCACACTGTGCGCAGCTGAGTGTCACACTGTGCGCTGCTGAGTGTCACACTGTGTGCTGCTGAGTGTCACACTGTGTGCTGCTGAGTGTCACACTGTGTGCTGCTGAGTGTCACACTGTGCGCTGCTGAGTGTCACACTGTGCGCTGCTGAGTGTCACACTGTGTGCTGCTGAGTGTCACACTGTGTGCTGCTGAGTGTCACACTGCGCTGCTGAGTGTCACACTGTGCGCTGCTGAGTGTCACACTGTGTGCGGGTGTCACACTGTGCGCTGCTGAGTGTCACACTGTGTGCTGCTGAGTGTCACACTGTGTGCTGCTGAGTGTCACACTGTGTGCTGCTGAGTTTCACACTGTGCGCGGGTGTCACACTGTGTGCGGGGGTCACACTGTGCGCTGCTGAGTGTCGCACTGTGTGCTGCTGAGTGTCACACAGTGTGCGGGTGTCACACTGTGCGTGGGTGTCACACTGTGCGCTGCTGAGTGTCACACTGTGTGCGGGTGTCACTCTGTGTGCTGCTGAGTGTCACACTGTGTGCTGCTGAGTTTCACACTGTGCGCGGGTGTCACACTGTGCGCAGCTGAGTGTCACACTGTGCGCTGCTGAGTTTCACACTGTGCGCGGGTGTCACACTGTGTGCTGCTGAGTGTCACACTGTGCGCAGCTGAGTGTCACACTGTGCGCAGCTGAGTGTCACACTGTGCGCAGCTGAGTGTCACACTGTGCGCTGCTGAGTGTCACACTGTGTGCTGCTGAGTGTCACACTGTGTGCGGGTGTCACACTGTGCGCAGCTGAGTGTCACACTGTGTGCTGCTGAGTGTCACACTGTGCGCTGCTGAGTGTCACACTGTGTGCTGCTGAGTGTCACACTGCGCTGCTGAGTGTCACACTGTGCGCTGCTGAGTGTCACACTGTGTGCTGCTGAGTGTCACACTGTGTGCGGGTGTCACACTGTGTGCTGCTGAGTGTCACACTGTGCGCTGCTGAGTGTCACACTGTGCGCTGCTGAGTGTCACACTGTGTGCGGGTGTCACACTGTGTGCTGCTGAGTGTCATACTGTGCGCTGCTGAGTGTCACACTGTGTGCGGGTGTCACACTGTGTGCTGCTGAGTGTCACACTGTGTGCGGGTGTCACACTGTGCGGCTGCTGAGTGTCACACTGTGCGTTGCTGAGTGTCACACTGCGCGCTGCTGAGCGTCACACTGTGCGCTGCTGAGCGTCACACTGTGCGCTGCTGAGCGTCACACTGTGCGCTGCTGAGCGTCACACTGTGCGCTGCTGAGCGTCACACTGTGCGCTGCTGAGCGTCACACTGTGCGCTGCTGAGCGTCACACTGTGCGCTGCTGAGTGTCACACTGTGCGCTGCTGAGTGTCACACTGTGCGCTGCTGAGTGTCACACTGTGCGCTGCTGAGTGTCACACTGTGCGCTGCTGAGTGTCACACTGTGCGCAGCTGAGTGTCACACTGTGTGCTGCTGAGTGTCACACTGTGCGCTGCTGAGTGTCACACTGTGCGCTGCTGAGTGTCACACTGTGTGCGGGTATCACACTGTGCGCTGCTGAGTGTCACACTGTGCGCTGCTGAGTGTCACACTGTGTGTTGCTGAGTGTCACACTGTGCGCTGCTGAGTGTCACACTGTGCGCTGCTGAGTGTCACACTGGGCGCAGCAGAGTGTCACACTGTGTGCTACTGAGTGTCACACTGTGCGCTGCTGAGTGTCACACTGTGTGCGGGTGTCACACTGTGTGCTGCTGAGTGTCACACTGTGCGCTGCTGAGTGTCACACTGTGCGCTGCTGAGTGTCACACTGTGTGCTGCTGAGTGTCACACTGTGTGCTGCTGAGTGTCACACTGTGCGCTGCTGAGTGTCACACTGTGCGCTGCTGAGTGTCACACTGTGTGCTGCTGAGTGTCACACTGTGTGCTGCTGAGTGTCACACTGTGCGCTGCTGAGTGTCACACTGTGCGCTGCTGATTGTCACACTGTGTGCGGGTGTCACACTGTGTGCTGCTGAGTGTCACACAGTGTGCTGCTGAGTGTCACACTGTGCGCTGCTGAGTGTCACACTGTGCGCTGCTGAGTGTCACACTGTGTGCGGGTGTCACACTGTGCGCTGCTGAGTGTCACACTGTGCGCAGCTGAGTGTCACACTGTGCGGCTGCTGAGTGTCACACTGTGCGCTGCTGAGTGTCACACTGTGCGCTGCTGAGTGTCACACTGTGCGCTGCTGAGTGTCACACTGTGTGCGGGTGTCACACTGTGTGCTGCTGAGTGTCATACTGTGCGCTGCTGAGTGTCACACTGTGTGCGGGTGTCACACTGTGTGCTGCTGAGTGTCACACTGTGTGCGGGTGTCACACTGTGCGGCTGCTGAGTGTCACACTGTGCGCTGCTGAGTGTCACACTGTGCGCTGCTGAGTGTCACACTGTGCGCTGCTGAGTGTCACACTGTGTGCTGCTGAGTGTCACACTGTGCGCTGCTGAGTGTCACACTGTGCGCTGCTGAGTGTCACACTGTGCGCTGCTGAGTGTCACACTGTGCGCGGGTGTCACACTGTGCGCGGGTGTCACACTGTGCGCGGGTGTCACACTGTGTGCTGCTGAGTGTCATACTGTGCGCTGCTGAGTGTCACACTGTGTGCGGGTGTCACACTGTGTGCTGCTGAGTGTCACACTGTGTGCGGGTGTCACACTGTGCGGCTGCTGAGTGTCACACTGTGCGCTGCTGAGTGTCACACTGTGCGCTGCTGAGTGTCACACTGTGCGCTGCTGAGTGTCACACTGTGCGCTGCTGAGTGTCACCCTGTGCGCAGCTGAGTGTCACACTGTGTGCTGCTGAGTGTCACACTGTGTGCTGCTGAGTGTCACACTGTGGGCTGCTGAGTGTCACACTGTGTGCGGGTGTCACACTGTGCGCTGCTGAGTGTCACACTGTGCGCTGCTGAGTGTCACACTGTGTGCTGCTGAGTGTCATACTGTGCGCTGCTGAGTGTCACACTGTGTGCGGGTGTCACACTGTGTGCTGCTGAGTGTCACACTGTGTGCGGGTGTCACACTGTGCGGCTGCTGAGTGTCACACTGTGCGCTGCTGAGTGTCACACTGTGCGCTGCTGAGTGTCACACAGTGCGCTGCTGAGTGTCACACTGTGTGCTGCTGAGTGTCACACTGTGCGCTGCTGAGTGTCACACTGTGTGCGGGTGTCACACTGTGCGCTGCTGAGTGTCACACTGTGCGCTGCTGAGTGTCACACTGTGTGCTGCTGAGTGTCACACTGTGCGCTGCTGAGTGTCACACTGTGTGCGGGTGTCACACTGTGTGCTGCTGAGTGTCACACTGTGTGCGGGTGTCACACTGTGCGGCTGCTGAGTGTCACACTGTGCGCTGCTGAGTGTCACACTGTGCGCTGCTGAGTGTCACACTGTGCGCTGCTGAGTGTCACACTGTGTGCTGTTGAGTGTCACACTGTGCGCTGCTGAGTGTCACACTGTGCGCTGCTGAGTGTCACACTGTGCGCTGCTGAGTGTCACACTGTGCGCGGGTGTCACACTGTGCGCGGGTGACACACTGTGCGCGGGTGTCACACTGTGTGCTGCTGAGTGTCATACTGTGCGCTGCTGAGTGTCACACTGTGTGCGGGTGTCACACTGTGTGCTGCTGAGTGTCACACTGTGTGCGGGTGTCACACTGTGCGGCTGCTGAGTGTCACACTGTGCGCTGCTGAGTGTCACACTGTGCGCTGCTGAGTGTCACACTGTGCGCTGCTGAGTGTCACACTGTGCGCTGCTGAGTGTCACCCTGTGCGCAGCTGAGTGTCACACTGTGTGCTGCTGAGTGTCACACTGTGTGCTGCTGAGTGTCACACTGTGTGCTGCTGAGTGTCACACTGTGCGCTGCTGAGTGTCACACTGTGTGCGGGTGTCACTTTGTGCGCTGCTGAGTGTCACACTGTGCGCTGCTGAGTGTCACACTGTGTGCTGCTGAGTGTCATACTGTGCGCTGCTGAGTGTCACACTGTGTGCGGGTGTCACACTGTGTGCTGCTGAGTGTCACACTGTGTGCGGGTGTCCCACTGTGCGGCTGCTGAGTGTCACACTGTGCGCTGCTGAGTGTCACACTGTGCGCTGCTGAGTGTCACACTGTGCGCTGCTGAGTGTCACACAGTGCGCTGCTGAGTGTCACACTGTGTGCTGCTGAGTGTCACACTGTGCGCTGCTGAGTGTCACACTGTGTGCGGGTGTCACACTGTGCGCTGCTGAGTGTCACACTGTGCGCTGCTGAGTGTCACACTGTGTGCTGCTGAGTGTCACACTGTGCGCTGCTGAGTGTCACACTGTGCGCTGCTGAGTGTCACACAGTGCGCAGCTGAGTGTCACACTGTGTGCTACTGAGTGTCACACTGTGCGCTGCTGAGTGTCACACTGTGTGCGGGTGTCACACTGTGTGCTGCTGAGTGTCACACTGTGTGCTGCTGAGTGTCACACTGTGCGCTGCTGAGTGTCACACTGTGTGCTGCTGAGTGTCACACTGTGTGCTGCTGAGTGTCACACTGTGCGCTGCTGAGTGTCACACTGTGCGCTGCTGAGTGTCACACTGTGCGCGGGTGTCACACTGTGTGCTGCTGAGTGTCACACTGTGCGCTGCTGAGTGTCACACTGTGCGCTGCTGAGTGTCACACTGTGTGCGGGTGTCACACTGTGTGCTGCTGAGTGTCACACTGTGTGCTGCTGAGTGTCACACTGCGCTGCTGAGTGTCATACTGTGCGCTGCTGAGTGTCACACTGTGTGCGGGTGTCACACTGTGCGCTGCTGAGTGTCACACTGTGCGCTGCTGAGTGTCACACTGTGTGCGGGTGTCACACTGTGCGCTGCTGAGTGTCACACTGTGCGCTGCTGAGTGTCACACTGTGCGCAGCTGAGTGTCACACTGTGCGCTGCTGAGTGTCACACTGTGTGCTGCTGAGTGTCACACTGTGTGCTGCTGAGTGTCACACTGTGTGCTGCTGAGTGTCACACTGTGCGCTGCTGAGTGTCACACTGTGCGCTGCTGAGTGTCACACTGTGTGCGGGTGTCACACAGTGTGCTGCTGAGTGTCACACTGTGTGCTGCTGAGTGTCACACTGCGCTGCTGAGTGTCACACTGTGCGCTGCTGAGTGTCACACTGTGTGCGGGTGTCACACTGTGCGCTGCTGAGTGTCACACTGTGTGCTGCTGAGTGTCACACTGTGTGCTGCTGAGTGTCACACTGTGTGCTGCTGAGTTTCACACTGTGCGTGGGTGTCACACTGTGTGCGGGGGTCACACTGTGCGCTGCTGAGTGTCACACTGTGTGCTGCTGAGTGTCACACAGTGTGCGGGTGTCACACTGTGCGTGGGTGTCACACTGTGCGCTGCTGAGTGTCACACTGTGTGCTGCTGAGTGTCACACTGTGTGCGGGTGTCACACTGTGCGCTGCTGAGTGTCACACTGTGTGCTGCTGAGTGTCACACTGTGTGCTGCTGAGTGTCACACTGTGTGCTGCTGAGTTTCACACTGTGCGCGGGTGTCACACTGTGCGCTGCTGAGTGTCACACTGTGTGCTGCTGAGTGTCACACTGTGCGCAGCTGAGTGTCACACTGTGCGCAGCTGAGTGTCACACTGTGCGCTGCTGAGTGTCACACTGTGTGCTGCTGAGTGTCACACTGTGTGCGGGTGTCACACTGTGCGCAGCTGAGTGTCACACTGTGTGCTGCTGAGCGTCACACTGTGTGCTGCTGAGTGTCACACTGTGCGCTGCTGAGTGTCACACTGTGTGCTGCTGAGTGTCACACTGTGTGCGGGTGTCACACTGTGCGCAGCTGAGTGTCACACTGTGTGCTGCTGAGTGTCACACTGTGCGCAGCTGAGTGTCACACTGTGTGCTGCTGAGTGTCACACTGTGCGCTGCTGAGTGTCACACTGTGCGCTGCTGAGTGTCACACTGTGCGCAGCTGAGTGTCACACTGTGCGCAGCTGAGTGTCACACTGTGTGCTGCTGAGTGTCACACTGTGTGCTGCTGAGTGTCACACTGTGTGCTGCTGAGTTTCACACTGTGCGCGGGTGTCACACTGTGCGCTGCTGAGTGTCACACTGTGCGCTGCTGAGTGTCACACTGTGTGCTGCTGAGTGTCACACAGTGTGCGGGTGTCACACTGTGCGTGGGTGTCACACTGTGCGCTGCTGAGTGTCACACTGTGTGCGGGTGTCACACTGTGTGCTGCTGAGTGTCACACTGTGTGCTGCTGAGTTTCACACTGTGCGCGAGTGTCACACTGTGTGCTGCTGAGTGTCACACTGTGCGCAGCTGAGTGTCACACTGTGCGCAGCTGAGTGTCACACTGTGTGCTGCTGAGTGTCACACTGTGCGCTGCTGAGTGTCACACTGTGTGCTGCTGAGTTTCACACTGTGCGCGGGTGTCACACTGTGTGCTGCTGAGTGTCACACTGTGTGCTGCTGAGTGTCACACTGTGCGCTGCTGAGTGTCACACTGTGCGCTACTGAGTGTCACACTGTGTGCTGCTGAGTGTCACACTGTGTGCTGCTGAGTGTCACACTGTGTGCTGCTGAGTGTCACACTGTGCGCTGCTGAGTGTCACACTGTGTGCTGCTGAGTTTCACACTGTGCGCGGGTGTCACACTGTGTGCTGCTGAGTGTCACACTGTGTGCTGCTGAGTGTCACACTGTGCGCTGCTGAGTGTCACACTGTGCGCTGCTGAGTGTCACACTGTGCGCTGCTGAGTGTCACACTGTGTGCTGCTGAGTGTCACACTGTGCGCTGCTGAGTGTCACACTGTGCGCGGGTGTCACACTGTGCGCGGGTGTCACACTGTGCGTGGGTGTCACACTGTGCGCTGCTGAGTGTCACACTGTGCGCTGCTGAGTGTCACACTGTGTGCTGCTGAGTGTCACACTGTGCGCTGCTGAGTGTCACACTGTGTGCTGCTGAGTGTCACACTGTGTGCTGCTGAGTGTCACACTGTGCGCTGCTGAGTGTCACACTGTGCGCTGCTGAGTGTCACACTGTGCGCGGGTGTCACACTGTGTGCTGCTGAGTGTCACACTGTGCGCTGCTGAGTGTCACACTGTGCGCTGCTGAGTGTCACACTGTGTGCGGGTGTCACACTGTGTGCTGCTGAGTGTCACACTGTGTGCTGCTGAGTGTCACACTGCGCTGCTGAGTGTCACACTGTGCGCTGCTGAGTGTCACACTGTGTGCGGGTGTCACACTGTGCGCTGCTGAGTGTCACACTGTGCGCTGCTGAGTGTCACACTGTGTGCGGGTGTCACACTGTGCGCTGCTGAGTGTCACACTGTGCGCTGCTGAGTGTCACACTGTGCGCAGCTGAGTGTCACACTGTGCGCTGCTGAGTGTCACACTGTGTGCTGCTGAGTGTCACACTGTGTGCTGCTGAGTGTCACACTGTGTGCTGCTGAGTGTCACACTGTGCGCTGCTGAGTGTCACACTGTGCGCTGCTGAGTGTCACACTGTGTGCGGGTGTCACACTGTGTGCTGCTGAGTGTCACACTGTGTGCTGCTGAGTGTCACACTGCGCTGCTGAGTGTCACACTGTGCGCTGCTGAGTGTCACACTGTGTGCGGGTGTCACACTGTGCGCTGCTGAGTGTCACACTGTGTGCTGCTGAGTGTCACACTGTGTGCTGCTGAGTGTCACACTGTGTGCTGCTGAGTTTCACACTGTGCGCGGGTGTCACACTGTGTGCGGGGGTCACACTGTGCGCTGATGAGTGTCGCACTGTGTGCTGCTGAGTGTCACACAGTGTGCGGGTGTCACACTGTGCGTGGGTGTCACACTGTGCGCTGCTGAGTGTCACACTGTGTGCGGGTGTCACTCTGTGTGCTGCTGAGTGTCACACTGTGTGCTGCTGAGTTTCACACTGTGCGCGGGTGTCACACTGTGTGCTGCTGAGTGTCACACTGTGCGCAGCTGAGTGTCACACTGTGCGCTGCTGAGTTTCACACTGTGCGCGGGTGTCACACTGTGTGCTGCTGAGTGTCACACTGTGCGCAGCTGAGTGTCACACTGTGCGCAGCTGAGTGTCACACTGTGCGCAGCTGAGTGTCACACTGTGCGCTGCTGAGTGTCACACTGTGTGCTGCTGAGTGTCACACTGTGTGCGGGTGTCACACTGTGCGCAGCTGAGTGTCACACTGTGTGCTGCTGAGTGTCACACTGTGCGCTGCTGAGTGTCACACTGTGTGCTGCTGAGTGTCACACTGCGCTGCTGAGTGTCACACTGTGCGCTGCTGAGTGTCACACTGTGTGCTGCTGAGTGTCACACTGTGTGCGGGTGTCACACTGTGTGCTGCTGAGTGTCACACTGTGCGCTGCTGAGTGTCACACTGTGCGCTGCTGAGTGTCACACTGTGTGCGGGTGTCACACTGTGTGCTGCTGAGTGTCATACTGTGCGCTGCTGAGTGTCACACTGTGTGCGGGTGTCACACTGTGTGCTGCTGAGTGTCACACTGTGTGCGGGTGTCACACTGTGCGGCTGCTGAGTGTCACACTGTGCGTTGCTGAGTGTCACACTGCGCGCTGCTGAGTGTCACACTGTGCGCTGCTGAGTGTCACACTGTGCGCTGCTGAGCGTCACACTGTGCGCTGCTGAGCGTCACACTGTGCGCTGCTGAGCGTCACACTGTGCGCTGCTGAGCGTCACACTGTGCGCTGCTGAGTGTCACACTGTGCACTGCTGAGTGTCACACTGTGCGCTGCTGAGTGTCACACTGTGCGCTGCTGAGTGTCACACTGTGCGCTGCTGAGTGTCACACTGTGCGCAGCTGAGTGTCACACTGTGTGCTGCTGAGTGTCACACTGTGCGCTGCTGAGTGTCACACTGTGCGCTGCTGAGTGTCACACTGTGTGCGGGTATCACACTGTGCGCTGCTGAGTGTCACACTGTGCGCTGCTGAGTGTCACACTGTGTGTTGCTGAGTGTCACACTGTGCGCTGCTGAGTGTCACACTGTGCGCTGCTGAGTGTCACACTGGGCGCAGCAGAGTGTCACACTGTGTGCTACTGAGTGTCACACTGTGCGCTGCTGAGTGTCACACTGTGTGCGGGTGTCACACTGTGTGCTGCTGAGTGTCACACTGTGCGCTGCTGAGTGTCACACTGTGCGCTGCTGAGTGTCACACTGTGTGCTGCTGAGTGTCACACTGTGTGCTGCTGAGTGTCACACTGTGCGCTGCTGAGTGTCACACTGTGCGCTGCTGAGTGTCACACTGTGTGCTGCTGAGTGTCACACTGTGTGCTGCTGAGTGTCACACTGTGCGCTGCTGAGTGTCACACTGTGCGCTGCTGAGTGTCACACTGTGTGCGGGTGTCACACTGTGTGCTGCTGAGTGTCACACTGTGCGCTGCTGAGTGTCACACTGTGCGCTGCTGAGTGTCACACTGTGTGCTGCTGAGTGTCACACTGTGTGCTGCTGAGTGTCACACTGTGCGCTGCTGAGTGTCACACTGTGCGCTGCTGAGTGTCACACTGTGTGCGGGTGTCACACTGTGTGCTGCTGAGTGTCACACTGTGCGCTGCTGAGTGTCACACTGTGCGCTGCTGATTGTCACACTGTGTGCGGGTGTCACACTGTGTGCTGCTGAGTGTCACACAGTGTGCTGCTGAGTGTCACACTGTGCGCTGCTGAGTGTCACACTGTGCGCTGCTGAGTGTCACACTGTGTGCGGGTGTCACACTGTGCGCTGCTGAGTGTCACACTGTGCGCAGCTGAGTGTCACACTGTGCGCTGCTGAGTGTCACACTGTGCGCTGCTGAGTGTCACACTGTGCGCTGCTGAGTGTCACACTGTGTGCGGGTGTCACACTGTGTGCTGCTGAGTGTCATACTGTGCGCTGCTGAGTGTCACACTGTGTGCGGGTGTCACACTGTGTGCTGCTGAGTGTCACACTGTGTGCGGGTGTCACACTGTGCGGCTGCTGAGTGTCACACTGTGCGCTGCTGAGTGTCACACTGTGCGCTGCTGAGTGTCACACTGTGCGCTGCTGAGTGTCACACTGTGTGCTGCTGAGTGTCACACTGTGCGCTGCTGAGTGTCACACTGTGCGCTGCTGAGTGTCACACTGTGCGCGGGTGTCACACTGTGCGCGGGTGTCACACTGTGCGCGGGTGTCACACTGTGTGCTGCTGAGTGTCATACTGTGCGCTGCTGAGTGTCACACTGTGTGCGGGTGTCACACTGTGTGCTGCTGAGTGTCACACTGTGTGCGGGTGTCACACTGTGCGGCTGCTGAGTGTCACACTGTGCGCTGCTGAGTGTCACACTGTGCGCTGCTGAGTGTCACACTGTGCGCTGCTGAGTGTCACACTGTGCGCTGCTGAGTGTCACCCTGTGCGCAGCTGAGTGTCACACTGTGTGCTGCTGAGTGTCACACTGTGTGCTGCTGAGTGTCACACTGTGGGCTGCTGAGTGTCACACTGTGCGCTGCTGATTGTCACACTGTGTGCGGGTGTCACACTGTGTGCTGCTGAGTGTCACACAGTGTGCTGCTGAGTGTCACACTGTGCGCTGCTGAGTGTCACACTGTGCGCAGCTGAGTGTCACACTGTGCGGCTGCTGAGTGTCACACTGTGCGCTGCTGAGTGTCACACTGTGCGCTGCTGAGTGTCACACTGTGCGCTGCTGAGTGTCACACTGTGTGCGGGTGTCACACTGTGTGCTGCTGAGTGTCATACTGTGCGCTGCTGAGTGTCACACTGTGCGCTGCTGAGTGTCACACTGTGTGCGGGTGTCACACTGTGTGCTGCTGAGTGTCACACTGTGTGCGGGTGTCTCACTGTGCGGCTGCTGAGTGTCACACTGTGCGCTGCTGAGTGTCACACTGTGTGCGGGTGTCACACTGTGCGCTGCTGAGTGTCACACTGTGCGCTGCTGAGTGTCACACTGTGTGCTGCTGAGTGTCACACTGTGCGCTGCTGAGTGTCACACTGTGCGCTGCTGAGTGTCACACTGTGCGCTGCTGAGTGTCACACTGTGCGCGGGTGTCACACTGTGCGCGGGTGTCACACTGTGCGCGGGTGTCACACTGTGTGCTGCTGAGTGTCATACTGTGCGCTGCTGAGTGTCACACTGTGTGCGGGTGTCACACTGTGTGCTGCTGAGTGTCACACTGTGTGCGGGTGTCACACTGTGCGGCTGCTGAGTGTCACACTGTGCGCTGCTGAGTGTCACACTGTGCGCTGCTGAGTGTCACACTGTGCGCTGCTGAGTGTCACCCTGTGCGCAGCTGAGTGTCACACTGTGTGCTGCTGAGTGTCACACTGTGTGCTGCTGAGTGTCACACTGTGGGCTGCTGAGTGTCACACTGTGCGCTGCTGAGTGTCACCCTGTGCGCAGCTGAGTGTCACACTGTGTGCTGCTGAGTGTCACACTGTGTGCTGCTGAGTGTCACACTGTGGGCTGCTGAGTGTCACACTGTGTGCGGGTGTCACACTGTGCGCTGCTGAGTGTCACACTGTGCGCTGCTGAGTGTCACACTGTGTGCTGCTGAGTGTCATACTGTGCGCTGCTGAGTGTCACACTGTGTGCGGGTGTCACACTGTGTGCTGCTGAGTGTCACACTGTGTGCGGGTGTCACACTGTGCGGCTGCTGAGTGTCACACTGTGCGCTGCTGAGTGTCACACTGTGCGCTGCTGAGTGTCACACTGTGCGCTGCTGAGTGTCACACTGTGCGCTGCTGAGTGTCACACTGTGTGCTGCTGAGTGTCACACTGTGCGCTGCTGAGTGTCACACTGTGTGCGGGTGTCACACTGTGCGCTGCTGAGTGTCACACTGTGCGCTGCTGAGTGTCACACTGTGTGCTGCTGAGTGTCACACTGTGCGCTGCTGAGTGTCACACTGTGCGCTGCTGAGTGTCACACAGTGCGCAGCTGAGTGTCACACTGTGTGCTACTGAGTGTCACACTGTGCGCTGCTGAGTGTCACACTGTGTGCGGGTGTCACACTGTGTGCTGCTGAGTGTCACACTGTGTGCTGCTGAGTGTCACACTGTGCGCTGCTGAGTGTCACACTGTGTGCTGCTGAGTGTCACACTGTGTGCTGCTGAGTGTCACACTGTGCGCTGCTGAGTGTCACACTGTGCGCTGCTGAGTGTCACACTGTGCGCGGGTGTCACACTGTGTGCTGCTGAGTGTCACACTGTGCGCTGCTGAGTGTCACACTGTGCGCTGCTGAGTGTCACACTGTGTGCGGGTGTCACACTGTGTGCTGCTGAGTGTCACACTGTGTGCTGCTGAGTGTCACACTGCGCTGCTGAGTGTCACACTGTGCGCTGCTGAGTGTCACACTGTGTGCGGGTGTCACACTGTGCGCTGCTGAGTGTCACACTGTGCGCTGCTGAGTGTCACACTGTGTGCGGGTGTCACACTGTGCGCTGCTGAGTGTCACACTGTGCGCTGCTGAGTGTCACACTGTGCGCAGCTGAGTGTCACACTGTGCGCTGCTGAGTTTCACACTGTGTGCTGCTGAGTGTCACACTGTGTGCTGCTGAGTGTCACACTGTGTGCTGCTGAGTGTCACACTGTGCGCTGCTGAGTGTCACACTGTGCGCTGCTGAGTGTCACACTGTGTGCTGCTGAGTGTCACACTGTGTGCTGCTGAGTGTCACACTGCGCTGCTGAGTGTCACACTGTGCGCTGCTGAGTGTCACACTGTGTGCGGGTGTCACACTGTGCGCTGCTGAGTGTCACACTGTGTGCTGCTGAGTGTCACACTGTGTGCTGCTGAGTGTCACACTGTGTGCTGCTGAGTTTCACACTGTGCGCGGGTGTCACACTGTGTGCGGGGGTCACACTGTGCGCTGCTGAGTGTCGCACTGTGTGCTGCTGAGTGTCACACAGTGTGCGGGTGTCACACTGTGCGTGGGTGTCACACTGTGCGCTGCTGAGTGTCACACTGTGTGCGGGTGTCACTCTGTGTGCTGCTGAGTGTCACACTGTGTGCTGCTGAGTTTCACACTGTGCGCGGGTGTCACACTGTGTGCTGCTGAGTGTCACACTGTGCGCAGCTGAGTGTCACACTGTGCGCTGCTGAGTTTCACACTGTGCGCGGGTGTCACACTGTGTGCTGCTGAGTGTCACACTGTGCGCAGCTGAGTGTCACACTGTGCGCAGCTGAGTGTCACACTGTGCGCAGCTGAGTGTCACACTGTGCGCTGCTGAGTGTCACACTGTGTGCTGCTGAGTGTCACACTGTGTGCGGGTGTCACACTGTGCGCAGCTGAGTGTCACACTGTGTGCTGCTGAGTGTCACACTGTGCGCTGCTGAGTGTCACACTGTGTGCTGCTGAGTGTCACACTGCGCTGCTGAGTGTCACACTGTGCGCTGCTGAGTGTCACACTGTGTGCTGCTGAGTGTCACACTGTGTGCGGGTGTCACACTGTGTGCTGCTGAGTGTCACACTGTGCGCTGCTGAGTGTCACACTGTGTGCTGCTGAGTGTCACACTGTGTGCGGGTGTCACACTGTGTGCTGCTGAGTGTCACACTGTGCGCTGCTGAGTGTCACACTGTGCGCTGCTGAGTGTCACACTGTGTGCTGCTGAGTGTCATACTGTGCGCTGCTGAGTGTCACACTGTGTGCGGGTGTCACACTGTGTGCTGCTGAGTGTCACACTGTGTGCGGGTGTCACACTGTGCGGCTGCTGAGTGTCACACTGTGCGTTGCTGAGTGTCACACTGCGCGCTGCTGAGTGTCACACTGTGCGCTGCTGAGTGTCACACTGTGCGCTGCTGAGCGTCACACTGTGCGCTGCTGAGCGTCACACTGTGCGCTGCTGAGCGTCACACTGTGCGCTGCTGAGTGTCACACTGTGCGCTGCTGAGCGTCACACTGTGCGCTGCTGAGCGTCACACTGTGCGCTGCTGAGTGTCACACTGTGCACTGCTGAGTGTCACACTGTGCGCTGCTGAGTGTCACACTGTGCGCTGCTGAGTGTCACACTGTGCGCTGCTGAGTGTCACACTGTGCGCAGCTGAGTGTCACACTGTGTGCTGCTGAGTGTCACACTGTGCGCTGCTGAGTGTCACACTGTGCGCTGCTGAGTGTCACACTGTGTGCGGGTATCACACTGTGCGCTGCTGAGTGTCACACTGTGCGCTGCTGAGTGTCACACTGTGTGTTGCTGAGTGTCACACTGTGCGCTGCTGAGTGTCACACTGTGCGCTGCTGAGTGTCACACTGGGCGCAGCAGAGTGTCACACTGTGTGCTACTGAGTGTCACACTGTGCGCTGCTGAGTGTCACACTGTGTGCGGGTGTCACACTGTGTGCTGCTGAGTGTCACACTGTGCGCTGCTGAGTGTCACACTGTGCGCTGCTGAGTGTCACACTGTGTGCTGCTGAGTGTCACACTGTGTGCTGCTGAGTGTCACACTGTGCGCTGCTGAGTGTCACACTGTGCGCTGCTGAGTGTCACACTGTGTGCGGGTGTCACACTGTGTGCTGCTGAGTGTCACACTGTGCGCTGCTGAGTGTCACACTGTGCGCTGCTGATTGTCACACTGTGTGCGGGTGTCACACTGTGTGCTGCTGAGTGTCACACAGTGTGCTGCTGAGTGTCACACTGTGCGCTGCTGAGTGTCACACTGTGCGCTGCTGAGTGTCACACTGTGTGCGGGTGTCACACTGTGCGCTGCTGAGTGTCACACTGTGCGCAGCTGAGTGTCACACTGTGCGGCTGCTGAGTGTCACACTGTGCGCTGCTGAGTGTCACACTGTGCGCTGCTGAGTGTCACACTGTGCGCTGCTGAGTGTCACACTGTGTGCGGGTGTCACACTGTGTGCTGCTGAGTGTCATACTGTGCGCTGCTGAGTGTCACACTGTGTGCGGGTGTCACACTGTGTGCTGCTGAGTGTCACACTGTGTGCGGGTGTCACACTGTGCGGCTGCTGAGTGTCACACTGTGCGCTGCTGAGTGTCACACTGTGCGCTGGTGAGTGTCACACTGTGCGCTGCTGAGTGTCACACTGTGTGCTGCTGAGTGTCACACTGTGCGCTGCTGAGTGTCACACTGTGCGCTGCTGAGTGTCACACTGTGCGCTGCTGAGTGTCACACTGTGCGCGGGTGTCACACTGTGCGCGGGTGTCACACAGTGCGCGGGTGTCACACTGTGTGCTGCTGAGTGTCATACTGTGCGCTGCTGAGTGTCACACTGTGTGCGGGTGTCACACTGTGTGCTGCTGAGTGTCACACTGTGTGCGGGTGTCACACTGTGCGGCTGCTGAGTGTCACACTGTGCGCTGCTGAGTGTCACACTGTGCGCTGCTGAGTGTCACACTGTGCGCTGCTGAGTGTCACCCTGTGCGCAGCTGAGTGTCACACTGTGTGCTGCTGAGTGTCACACTGTGTGCTGCTGAGTGTCACACTGTGGGCTGCTGAGTGTCACACTGTGTGCGGGTGTCACACTGTGCGCTGCTGAGTGTCACACTGTGTGCTGCTGAGTGTCATACTGTGCGCTGCTGAGTGTCACACTGTGTGCGGGTGTCACACTGTGTGCTGCTGAGTGTCACACTGTGTGCGGGTGTCACACTGTGCGGCTGCTGAGTGTCACACTGTGCGCTGCTGAGTGTCACACTGTGCGCTGCTGAGTGTCACACAGTGCGCTGCTGAGTGTCACACTGTGTGCTGCTGAGTGTCACACTGTGCGCTGCTGAGTGTCACACTGTGTGCGGGTGTCACACTGTGCGCTGCTGAGTGTCACACTGTGCGCTGCTGAGTGTCACACTGTGTGCTGCTGAGTGTCACACTGTGCGCTGCTGAGTGTCACACTGTGTGCGGGTGTCACACTGTGTGCTGCTGAGTGTCACACTGTGTGCGGGTGTCACACTGTGCGGCTGCTGAGTGTCACACTGTGCGCTGCTGAGTGTCACACTGTGCGCTGCTGAGTGTCACACTGTGCGCTGCTGAGTGTCACACTGTGTGCTGCTGAGTGTCACACTGTGCGCTGCTGAGTGTCACACTGTGCGCTGCTGAGTGTCACACTGTGCGCTGCTGAGTGTCACACTGTGCGCGGGTGTCACACTGTGCGCGGGTGACACACTGTGCGCGGGTGTCACACTGTGTGCTGCTGAGTGTCATACTGTGCGCTGCTGAGTGTCACACTGTGTGCGCGTGTCACACTGTGTGCTGCTGAGTGTCACACTGTGTGCGGGTGTCACACTGTGCGGCTGCTGAGTGTCACACTGTGCGCTGCTGAGTGTCACACTGTGCGCTGCTGAGTGTCACACTGTGCGCTGCTGAGTGTCACACTGTGCGCTGCTGAGTGTCACCCTGTGCGCAGCTGAGTGTCACACTGTGTGCTGCTGAGTGTCACACTGTGTGCTGCTGAGTGTCACACTGTGTGCTGCTGAGTGTCACACTGTGCGCTGCTGAGTGTCACACTGTGTGCGGGTGTCACTTTGTGCGCTGCTGAGTGTCACACTGTGCGCTGCTGAGTGTCACACTGTGTGCTGCTGAGTGTCATACTGTGCGCTGCTGAGTGTCACACTGTGTGCGGGTGTCACACTGTGTGCTGCTGAGTGTCACACTGTGTGCGGGTGTCCCACTGTGCGGCTGCTGAGTGTCACACTGTGCGCTGCTGAGTGTCACACTGTGCGCTGCTGAGTGTCACACTGTGCGCTGCTGAGTGTCACACAGTGCGCTGCTGAGTGTCACACTGTGTGCTGCTGAGTGTCACACTGTGCGCTGCTGAGTGTCACACTGTGTGCGGGTGTCACACTGTGCGCTGCTGAGTGTCACACTGTGCGCTGCTGAGTGTCACACTGTGTGCTGCTGAGTGTCACACTGTGCGCTGCTGAGTGTCACACTGTGCGCTGCTGAGTGTCACACAGTGCGCAGCTGAGTGTCACACTGTGTGCTACTGAGTGTCACACTGTGCGCTGCTGAGTGTCACACTGTGTGCGGGTGTCACACTGTGTGCTGCTGAGTGTCACACTGTGTGCTGCTGAGTGTCACACTGTGCGCTGCTGAGTGTCACACTGTGTGCTGCTGAGTGTCACACTGTGTGCTGCTGAGTGTCACACTGTGCGCTGCTGAGTGTCACACTGTGCGCTGCTGAGTGTCACACTGTGCGCGGGTGTCACACTGTGTGCTGCTGAGTGTCACACTGTGCGCTGCTGAGTGTCACACTGTGCGCTGCTGAGTGTCACACTGTGTGCGGGTGTCACACTGTGTGCTGCTGAGTGTCACACTGTGTGCTGCTGAGTGTCACACTGCGCTGCTGAGTGTCATACTGTGCGCTGCTGAGTGTCACACTGTGTGCGGGTGTCACACTGTGCGCTGCTGAGTGTCACACTGTGCGCTGCTGAGTGTCACACTGTGTGCGGGTGTCACACTGTGCGCTGCTGAGTGTCACACTGTGCGCTGCTGAGTGTCACACTGTGCGCAGCTGAGTGTCACACTGTGCGCTGCTGAGTGTCACACTGTGTGCTGCTGAGTGTCACACTGTGTGCTGCTGAGTGTCACACTGTGTGCTGCTGAGTGTCACACTGTGCGCTGCTGAGTGTCACACTGTGCGCTGCTGAGTGTCACACTGTGTGCGGGTGTCACACAGTGTGCTGCTGAGTGTCACACTGTGTGCTGCTGAGTGTCACACTGCGCTGCTGAGTGTCACACTGTGCGCTGCTGAGTGTCACACTGTGTGCGGGTGTCACACTGTGCGCTGCTGAGTGTCACACTGTGTGCTGCTGAGTGTCACACTGTGTGCTGCTGAGTGTCACACTGTGTGCTGCTGAGTTTCACACTGTGCGTGGGTGTCACACTGTGTGCGGGGGTCACACTGTGCGCTGCTGAGTGTCACACTGTGTGCTGCTGAGTGTCACACAGTGTGCGGGTGTCACACTGTGCGTGGGTGTCACACTGTGCGCTGCTGAGTGTCACACTGTGTGCTGCTGAGTGTCACACTG
Source organism: Mustelus asterias (assembly GCF_964213995.1). Classification (NCBI taxonomy): domain Eukaryota; kingdom Metazoa; phylum Chordata; class Chondrichthyes; order Carcharhiniformes; family Triakidae; genus Mustelus; species Mustelus asterias. Next base: position 83,716,328 of record NC_135807.1, on the reverse strand, counting down.
TGTGCGGGTGTCACACTGTGCGCTGCTGAGTGTCACACTGTGTGCTGCTGAGTGTCACACTGTGTGCTGCTGAGTGTCACACTGTGTGCTGCTGAGTTTCACACTGTGCGCGGGTGTCACACTGTGCGCTGCTGAGTGTCACACTGTGTGCTGCTGAGTGTCACACTGTGCGCAGCTGAGTGTCACACTGTGCGCAGCTGAGTGTCACACTGTGCGCTGCTGAGTGTCACACTGTGTGCTGCTGAGTGTCACACTGTGTGCGGGTGTCACACTGTGCGCAGCTGAGTGTCACACTGTGTGCTGCTGAGCGTCACACTGTGTGCTGCTGAGTGTCACACTGTGCGCTGCTGAGTGTCACACTGTGTGCTGCTGAGTGTCACACTGTGTGCGGGTGTCACACTGTGCGCAGCTGAGTGTCACACTGTGTGCTGCTGAGTGTCACACTGTGCGCAGCTGAGTGTCACACTGTGTGCTGCTGAGTGTCACACTGTGCGCTGCTGAGTGTCACACTGTGCGCTGCTGAGTGTCACACTGTGCGCAGCTGAGTGTCACACTGTGCGCAGCTGAGTGTCACACTGTGTGCTGCTGAGTGTCACACTGTGTGCTGCTGAGTGTCACACTGTGTGCTGCTGAGTTTCACACTGTGCGCGGGTGTCACACTGTGCGCTGCTGAGTGTCACACTGTGCGCTGCTGAGTGTCACACTGTGTGCTGCTGAGTGTCACACAGTGTGCGGGTGTCACACTGTGCGTGGGTGTCACACTGTGCGCTGCTGAGTGTCACACTGTGTGCGGGTGTCACACTGTGTGCTGCTGAGTGTCACACTGTGTGCTGCTGAGTTTCACACTGTGCGCGAGTGTCACACTGTGTGCTGCTGAGTGTCACACTGTGCGCAGCTGAGTGTCACACTGTGCGCAGCTGAGTGTCACACTGTGTGCTGCTGAGTGTCACACTGTGCGCTGCTGAGTGTCACACTGTGTGCTGCTGAGTTTCACACTGTGCGCGGGTGTCACACTGTGTGCTGCTGAGTGTCACACTGTGTGCTGCTGAGTGTCACACTGTGCGCTGCTGAGTGTCACACTGTGCGCTACTGAGTGTCACACTGTGTGCTGCTGAGTGTCACACTGTGTGCTGCTGAGTGTCACACTGTGTGCTGCTGAGTGTCACACTGTGCGCTGCTGAGTGTCACACTGTGTGCTGCTGAGTTTCACACTGTGCGCGGGTGTCACACTGTGTGCTGCTGAGTGTCACACTGTGTGCTGCTGAGTGTCACACTGTGCGCTGCTGAGTGTCACACTGTGCGCTGCTGAGTGTCACACTGTGCGCTGCTGAGTGTCACACTGTGTGCTGCTGAGTGTCACACTGTGCGCTGCTGAGTGTCACACTGTGCGCGGGTGTCACACTGTGCGCGGGTGTCACACTGTGCGTGGGTGTCACACTGTGCGCTGCTGAGTGTCACACTGTGCGCTGCTGAGTGTCACACTGTGTGCTGCTGAGTGTCACACTGTGCGCTGCTGAGTGTCACACTGTGTGCTGCTGAGTGTCACACTGTGTGCTGCTGAGTGTCACACTGTGTGCTGCTGAGTGTCACACTGTGTGCTGCTGAGTGTCACACTCTGCGCTGGTGTCACTCTTTGCGCGGGTGTCACAATGTGCGCGTGTGTCACACTGTGCGCGGGTGTCACACTGTGCGCTGCTGAGTGTCACACTGTGTGCTGCTGAGTGTCACACTGTGCGCTGCTGAGTGTCACACTGTGCGCTGCTGAGTGTCACACTGTGTGCTGCTGAGTGTCACACTGTGCGTGGGTGTCACACTGTGCGCGGGTGTCACACTGTGCGCGGGTGTCACACTGTGCGCGGGTGTCACACTGTGTGCTGCTGAGTGTCACACTGTGCGCTGCTGAGTGTCACACTGTGCGCTGCTGAGTGTCACACTGTGTGCGGGTGTCACACTGTGTGCTGCTGAGTGTCACACTGTGTGCTGCTGAGTTTCACACTGTGCGCTGCTGAGTGTCACACTGTGTGCTGCTGAGTTTCACACTGTGCGCGGGTGTCACACTGTGTGTTGCTGAGTGTCACACTGTGCGCTGCTGAGTGTCACACTGTGCGCAGCTGAGTGTCACACTGTGCGCAGCTGAGTGTCACACTGTGTGCTGCTGAGTGTCACACTGTGCGCTGCTGAGTGTCACACTGTGTGCTGCTGAGTTTCACACTGTGCGCGGGTGTCACACTGTGTGCTGCTGAGTGTCACACTGTGCGCTGCTGAGTGTCACACTGTGCGCTGCTGAGTGTCACACTGTGTGCTGCTGAGTGTCACACTGTGCGTGGGTGTCACACTGTGCGCGGGTGTCACACTGTGCGCGGGTGTCACACTGTGCGCGGGTGTCACACTGTGTGCTGCTGAGTGTCACACTGTGCGCTGCTGAGTGTCACACTGTGCGCTGCTGAGTGTCACGCTGTGTGCTGCTGAGTGTCACACTGTGCGCTGCTGAGTGTCACACTGTGCGCTGCTGAGTGTCACACTGTGTGCTGCTGAGTGTCGCACTGTGTGCTGCTGAGTGTCGAATTTGCGTAAAAACTGGAGTTAATCCCACTGTTTTGTCAGCGGGTGTTTCAGAATGAATCTCCCACACACTGTGCGCTGCTGAGTGTCACACTGTGCGCTGCTGAGTGTCACACTGTGCGCTGCTGAGTGTCACACTGTGCGCTGCTGAGTGTCACACTGTGCGCTGCTGAGTGTCACACTGTGCGCTGCTGAGTGTCACACTGTGCGCTGCTGAGTGTCACACTGTGCGCTGCTGAGTGTCACACTGTGCGCTGCTGAGTGTCACACTGTGTGCTGCTGAGTTTCACACTGTGTGCTGCTGAGTGTCACACTGTGCGCGGGTGTCACACTGTGCGCTGCTGAGTGTCACACTGTGTGCTGCTGAGTGTCACACTGTGTGCTGCTGAGTGTCACACTGTGCTGCTGAGTGTCACACTGTGCGCTGCTGAGTGTCACACTGTGCGCTGCTGAGTGTCACACTGTGCGCTGCTGAGAGTCACACTGTGCGCTGCTGAGTGTCACACTGTGCGCTGCTGAGTGTCACACTGTGCGCTGCTGAGTGTCACACTGTGCGCTGCTGAGTGTCACACTGTGCGCTGCTGAGTGTCACACTGTGCGCAGCTGAGTGTCACACTGTGTGCTGCTGAGTGTCACACTGTGCGCTGCTGAGTGTCACACTGTGCGCTGCTGAGTGTCACACTGTGCGCTGCTGAGTGTCACACTGTGCGCTGCTGAGTGTCACACTGTGCGCTGCTGAGTGTCACACTGTGTGCGGGTGTCACACTGTGTGCTGCTGAGTGTCATACTGTGTGCTGCTGAGTGTCATACTGTGCGCTGCTGAGTGTCATACTGTGCGCTGCTGAGTGTCACACTGTGTGCGGGTGTCACACTGTGCGGCTGCTGAGTGTCACACTGTGCGCTGCTGAGTGTCACACTGTGCGCTGCTGAGTGTCACACTGTGCGCTGCTGAGTGTCACACTGTGTGCGGGTGTCACACTGTGTGCTGCTGAGTGTCATACTGTGCGCTGCTGAGTGTCACACTGTGTGCGGGTGTCACACTGTGTGCTGCTGAGTGTCACACTGTGTGCGGGTGTCACACTGTGCGGCTGCTGAGTGTCACACTGTGCGTTGCTGAGTGTCACACTGTGCGCTGCTGAGTGTCACACTGTGCGCTGCTGAGTGTCACTCTGTGCGCTGCTGAGTGTCACACTGTGCGCTGCTGAGTGTCACACTGTGCGCTGCTGAGCGTCACACTGTGCGCTGCTGAGCGTCACACTGTGCGCTGCTGAGCGTCACACTGTGCGCTGCTGAGTGTCACACTGTGCACTGCTGAGTGTCACACTGTGCGCTGCTGAGTGTCACACTGTGCGCTGCTGAGTGTCACACTGTGCGCAGCTGAGTGTCACACTGTGTGCTGCTGAGTGTCACACTGTGCGCTGCTGAGTGTCACACTGTGCGCTGCTGAGTGTCACACTGTGTGCGGGTATCACACTGTGCGCTGCTGAGTGTCACACTGTGCGCTGCTGAGTGTCGCACTGTGTGTTGCTGAGTGTCACACTGTGCGCTGCTGAGTGTCACACTGTGCGCTGCTGAGTGTCACACTGGGCGCAGCAGAGTGTCACACTGTGTGCTACTGAGTGTCACACTGTGTGCGGGTGTCACACTGTGTGCTGCTGAGTGTCACACTGTGCGCTGCTGAGTGTCACACTGTGTGCGGGTGTCACACTGTGTGCTGCTGAGTGTCACACTGTGCGCTGCTGAGTGTCACACTGTGCGCTGCTGAGTGTCACACTGTGTGCTGCTGAGTGTCACACTGTGTGCTGCTGAGTGTCACACTGTGCGCTGCTGAGTGTCACACTGTGCGCTGCTGAGTGTCACACTGTGTGCGGGTGTCACACTGTGTGCTGCTGAGTGTCACACTGTGCGCTGCTGAGTGTCACACTGTGCGCTGCTGAGTGTCACACTGTGTGCGGGTGTCACACTGTGTGCTGCTGAGTGTCACACAGTGTGCTGCTGAGTGTCACACTGTGCGCTGCTGAGTGTCACACTGTGCGCTGCTGAGTGTCACACTGTGCGCTGCTGAGTGTCACACTGTGCGCTGCTGAGTGTCACACTGTGTGCGGGTGTCACACTGTGTGCTGCTGAGTGTCATACTGTGCGCTGCTGAGTGTCACACTGTGTGCGGGTGTCACACTGTGTGCTGCTGAGTGTCACACTGTGTGCGGGTGTCACACTGTGCGGCTGCTGAGTGTCACACTGTGCGCTGCTGAGTGTCACACTGTGCGCTGCTGAGTGTCACACTGTGCGCTGCTGAGTGTCACACTGTGCGCTGCTGAGTGTCACACTGTGCGCTGCTGAGTGTCACACTGTGCGCGGGTGTCACACTGTGTGCTGCTGAGTGTCACACTGTGTGCGGGTGTCACACTGTGCGGCTGCTGAGTGTCACACTGTGCGCTGCTGAGTGTCACACTGTGCGCTGCTGAGTGTCACACTGTGCGCTGCTGAGTGTCACACTGTGTGCTGCTGAGTGTCACACTGTGCGCTGCTGAGTGTCACACTGTGCGCTGCTGAGTGTCACACTGTGCGCTGCTGAGTGTCACACTGTGCGCGGGTGTCACACTGTGCGCGGGTGTCACACTGTGCGCGGGTGTCACACTGTGTGCTGCTGAGTGTCATACTGTGCGCTGCTGAGTGTCACACTGTGTGCGGGTGTCACACTGTGTGCTGCTGAGTGTCACACTGTGTGCGGGTGTCACACTGTGCGGCTGCTGAGTGTCACACTGGGCGCTGCTGAGTGTCACACTGTGCGCTGCTGAGTGTCACACTGTGCGCTGCTGAGTGTCACACTGTGCGCTGCTGAGTGTCACCCTGTGCGCAGCTGAGTGTCACACTGTGTGCTGCTGAGTGTCACACTGTGGGCTGCTGAGTGTCACACTGTGTGCGGGTGTCACACTGTGCGCTGCTGAGTGTCACACTGTGTGCTGCTGAGTGTCACACTGTGGGCTGCTGAGTGTCACACTGTGTGCGGGTGTCACACTGTGCGCTGCTGAGTGTCACACTGTGTGCTGCTGAGTGTCATACTGTGCGCTGCTGAGTGTCACACTGTGTGCGGGTGTCACACTGTGTGCTGCTGAGTGTCACACTGTGTGCGGGTGTCACACTGTGCGGCTGCTGAGTGTCACACTGTGCGCTGCTGAGTGTCACACTGTGCGCTGCTGAGTGTCACACTGTGTGCTGCTGAGTGTCACACTGTGCGCTGCTGAGTGTCACACTGTGTGCGGGTGTCACACTGTGCGCTGCTGAGTGTCACACTGTGCGCTGCTGAGTGTCACACTGTGTGCTGCTGAGTGTCACACTGTGCGCTGCTGAGTGTCACACTGTGCGCTGCTGAGTGTCACACAGTGCGCAGCTGAGTGTCACACTGTGTGCTACTGAGTGTCACACTGTGCGCTGCTGAGTGTCACACTGTGTGCGGGTGTCACACTGTGTGCTGCTGAGTGTCACACTGTGTGCTGCTGAGTGTCACACTGTGCGCTGCTGAGTGTCACACTGTGTGCTGCTGAGTGTCACACTGTGTGCTGCTGAGTGTCACACTGTGCGCTGCTGAGTGTCACACTGTGCGCTGCTGAGTGTCACACTGTGCGCGGGTGTCACACTGTGTGCTGCTGAGTGTCACACTGTGTGCTGCTGAGTGTCACACTGTGCGCTGCTGAGTGTCACACTGTGCGCTGCTGAGTGTCACACTGTGCGCGGGTGTCACACTGTGCGCTGCTGAGTGTCACACTGTGTGCTGCTGAGTGTCACACTGTGCGCTGCTGAGTGTCACACTGTGCGCTGCTGAGTGTCACACTGTGCGCGGGTGTCACACTGTGTGCTGCTGAGTGTCACACTGTGCGCTGCTGAGTGTCACACTGTGCGCTGCTGAGTGTCACACTGTGTGCGGGTGTCACACTGTGTGCTGCTGAGTGTCACACTGTGTGCTGCTGAGTGTCACACTGCGCTGCTGAGTGTCACACTGTGCGCTGCTGAGTGTCACACTGTGTGCGGGTGTCACACTGTGCGCTGCTGAGTGTCACACTGTGCGCTGCTGAGTGTCACACTGTGTGCGGGTGTCACACTGTGCGCTGCTGAGTGTCACACTGTGCGCTGCTGAGTGTCACACTGTGCGCAGCTGAGTGTCACACTGTGCGCTGCTGAGTGTCACACTGTGTGCTGCTGAGTGTCACACTGTGTGCTGCTGAGTGTCACACTGTGTGCTGCTGAGTGTCACACTGTGCGCTGCTGAGTGTCACACTGTGCGCTGCTGAGTGTCACACTGTGTGCGGGTGTCACACTGTGTGCTGCTGAGTGTCACACTGTGTGCTGCTGAGTGTCACACTGCGCTGCTGAGTGTCACACTGTGCGCTGCTGTGTGTCACACTGTGTGCGGGTGTCACACTGTGCGCTGCTGAGTGTCACACTGTGTGCTGCTGAGTGTCGCACTGTGTGCTGCTGAGTGTCACACTGTGTGCGGGTGTCACACTGTGTGCTGCTGAGTGTCACACTGTGTGCTGCTGAGTTTCACACTGTGCGCGGGTGTCACACTGTGTGCTGCTGAGTGTCACACTGTGCGCAGCTGAGTGTCACATTGTGCGCTGCTGAGTTTCACACTGTGCGCGGGTGTCACACTGTGTGCTGCTGAGTGTCACACTGTGCGCAGCTGAGTGTCACACTGTGCGCAGCTGAGTGTCACACTGTGCGCAGCTGAGTGTCACACTGTGCGCTGCTGAGTGTCACACTGTGTGCTGCTGAGTGTCACACTGTGTGCGGGTGTCACACTGTGCGCAGCTGAGTGTCACACTGTGTGCTGCTGAGTGTCACACTGTGCGCTGCTGAGTGTCACACTGTGTGCTGCTGAGTGTCACACTGCGCTGCTGAGTGTCACACTGTGCGCTGCTGAGTGTCACACTGTGTGCGGGTGTCACACTGTGTGCTGCTGAGTGTCACACTGTGTGCGGGTGTCACACTGTGCGGCTGCTGAGTGTCACACTGTGCGTTGCTGAGTGTCACACTGCGCGCTGCTGAGTGTCACACTGTGCGCTGCTGAGTGTCACACTGTGCGCTGCTGAGCGTCACACTGTGCGCTGCTGAGCGTCACACTGTGCGCTGCTGAGCGTCACACTGTGCGCTGCTGAGCGTCACACTGTGCGCTGCTGAGTGTCACACTGTGCACTGCTGAGTGTCACACTGTGCGCTGCTGAGTGTCACACTGTGCGCTGCTGAGTGTCACACTGTGCGCTGCTGAGTGTCACACTGTGCGCAGCTGAGTGTCACACTGTGTGCTGCTGAGTGTCACACTGTGCGCTGCTGAGTGTCACACTGTGTGCGGGTATCACACTGTGCGCTGCTGAGTGTCACACTGTGCGCTGCTGAGTGTCACACTGTGTGTTGCTGAGTGTCACACTGTGCGCTGCTGAGTGTCACACTGTGCGCTGCTGAGTGTCACACTGGGCGCAGCAGAGTGTCACACTGTGTGCTACTGAGTGTCACACTGTGCGCTGCTGAGTGTCACACTGTGCGCTGCTGAGTGTCACACTGTGTGCGGGTGTCACACTGTGTGCTGCTGAGTGTCACACTGTGCGCTGCTGAGTGTCACACTGTGCGCTGCTGAGTGTCACACTGTGTGCGGGTATCACACTGTGCGCTGCTGAGTGTCACACTGTGCGCTGCTGAGTGTCACACTGTGTGTTGCTGAGTGTCACACTGTGCGCTGCTGAGTGTCACACTGTGCGCTGCTGAGTGTCACACTGGGCGCAGCAGAGTGTCACACTGTGTGCTACTGAGTGTCACACTGTGCGCTGCTGAGTGTCACACTGTGTGCGGGTGTCACACTGTGTGCTGCTGAGTGTCACACTGTGCGCTGCTGAGTGTCACACTGTGCGCTGCTGAGTGTCACACTGTGTGCTGCTGAGTGTCACACTGTGTGCTGCTGAGTGTCACACTGTGCGCTGCTGAGTGTCACACTGTGCGCTGCTGAGTGTCACACTGTGTGCGGGTGTCACACTGTGTGCTGCTGAGTGTCACACTGTGCGCTGCTGAGTGTCACACTGTGCGCTGCTGATTGTCACACTGTGTGCGGGTGTCACACTGTGTGCTGCTGAGTGTCACACAGTGTGCTGCTGAGTGTCACACTGTGCGCTGCTGAGTGTCACACTGTGCGCTGCTGAGTGTCACACTGTGTGCGGGTGTCACACTGTGCGCTGCTGAGTGTCACACTGTGCGCAGCTGAGTGTCACACTGTGCGGCTGCTGAGTGTCACACTGTGCGCTGCTGAGTGTCACACTGTGCGCTGCTGAGTGTCACACTGTGCGCTGCTGAGTGTCACACTGTGTGCGGGTGTCACACTGTGTGCTGCTGAGTGTCATACTGTGCGCTGCTGAGTGTCACACTGTGTGCGGGTGTCACACTGTGTGCTGCTGAGTGTCACACTGTGTGCGGGTGTCACACTGTGCGGCTGCTGAGTGTCACACTGTGCGCTGCTGAGTGTCACACTGTGCGCTGCTGAGTGTCACACTGTGCGCTGCTGAGTGTCACACTGTGTGCTGCTGAGTGTCACACTGTGCGCTGCTGAGTGTCACACTGTGCGCTGCTGAGTGTCACACTGTGCGCTGCTGAGTGTCACACTGTGCGCGGGTGTCACACTGTGCGCGGGTGTCACACTGTGCGCGGGTGTCACACTGTGTGCTGCTGAGTGTCATACTGTGCGCTGCTGAGTGTCACACTGTGTGCGGGTGTCACACTGTGTGCTGCTGAGTGTCACACTGTGTGCGGGTGTCACACTGTGCGGCTGCTGAGTGTCACACTGTGCGCTGCTGAGTGTCACACTGTGCGCTGCTGAGTGTCACACTGTGCGCTGCTGAGTGTCACACTGTGCGCTGCTGAGTGTCACCCTGTGCGCAGCTGAGTGTCACACTGTGTGCTGCTGAGTGTCACACTGTGTGCTGCTGAGTGTCACACTGTGGGCTGCTGAGTGTCACACTGTGTGCGGGTGTCACACTGTGCGCTGCTGAGTGTCACACTGTGCGCTGCTGAGTGTCACACTGTGTGCTGCTGAGTGTCATACTGTGCGCTGCTGAGTGTCACACTGTGTGCGGGTGTCACACTGTGTGCTGCTGAGTGTCACACTGTGTGCGGGTGTCACACTGTGCGGCTGCTGAGTGTCACACTGTGCGCTGCTGAGTGTCACACTGTGCGCTGCTGAGTGTCACACAGTGCGCTGCTGAGTGTCACACTGTGTGCTGCTGAGTGTCACACTGTGCGCTGCTGAGTGTCACACTGTGTGCGGGTGTCACACTGTGCGCTGCTGAGTGTCACACTGTGCGCTGCTGAGTGTCACACTGTGTGCTGCTGAGTGTCACACTGTGCGCTGCTGAGTGTCACACTGTGTGCGGGTGTCACACTGTGTGCTGCTGAGTGTCACACTGTGTGCGGGTGTCACACTGTGCGGCTGCTGAGTGTCACACTGTGCGCTGCTGAGTGTCACACTGTGCGCTGCTGAGTGTCACACTGTGCGCTGCTGAGTGTCACACTGTGTGCTGCTGAGTGTCACACTGTGCGCTGCTGAGTGTCACACTGTGCGCTGCTGAGTGTCACACTGTGTGCTGCTGAGTGTCACACTGTGCGCGGGTGTCACACTGTGCGCGGGTGTCACACTGTGCGCGGGTGTCACACTGTGTGCTGCTGAGTGTCATACTGTGCGCTGCTGAGTGTCACACTGTGTGCGGGTGTCACACTGTGTGCTGCTGAGTGTCACACTGTGTGCGGGTGTCACACTGTGCGGCTGCTGAGTGTCACACTGTGTGCTGCTGAGTGTCACACTGTGCGCTGCTGAGTGTCACACTGTGTGCGGGTGTCACACTGTGTGCTGCTGAGTGTCACACTGTGTGCTGCTGAGTGTCACACTGCGCTGCTGAGTGTCACACTGTGCGCTGCTGAGTGTCACACTGTGTGCGGGTGTCACACTGTGCGCTGCTGAGTGTCACACTGTGCGCTGCTGAGTGTCACACTGTGTGCGGGTGTCACACTGTGCGCTGCTGAGTGTCACACTGTGCGCTGCCGAGTGTCACACTGTGCGCAGCTGAGTGTCACACTGTGCGCTGCTGAGTGTCACACTGTGTGCTGCTGAGTGTCACACTGTGTGCTGCTGAGTGTCACACTGTGTGCTGCTGAGTGTCACACTGTGCGCTGCTGAGTGTCACACTGTGCGCTGCTGAGTGTCACACTGTGTGCGGGTGTCACACTGTGTGCTGCTGAGTGTCACACTGTGTGCTGCTGAGTGTCACACTGCGCTGCTGAGTGTCACACTGTGCGCTGCTGTGTGTCACACTGTGTGCGGGTGTCACACTGTGCGCTGCTGAGTGTCACACTGTGTGCTGCTGAGTGTCGCACTGTGTGCTGCTGAGTGTCACACTGTGTGCGGGTGTCACACTGTGTGCTGCTGAGTGTCACACTGTGTGCTGCTGAGTTTCACACTGTGCGCGGGTGTCACACTGTGTGCTGCTGAGTGTCACACTGTGCGCAGCTGAGTGTCACATTGTGCGCTGCTGAGTTTCACACTGCGCGCGGGTGTCACACTGTGTGCTGCTGAGTGTCACACTGTGCGCAGCTGAGTGTCACACTGTGCGCAGCTGAGTGTCACACTGTGCGCTGCTGAGTGTCACACTGTGTGCTGCTGAGTGTCACACTGTGTGCGGGTGTCACACTGTGCGCAGCTGAGTGTCACACTGTGTGCTGCTGAGTGTCACACTGTGCGCTGCTGAGTGTCACACTGTGTGCTGCTGAGTGTCACATTGCGCTGCTGAGTGTCACACTGTGCGCTGCTGAGTGTCACACTGTGTGCGGGTGTCACACTGTGTGCTGCTGAGTGTCACACTGTGTGCGGGTGTCACACTGTGCGGCTGCTGAGTGTCACACTGTGCGTTGCTGAGTGTCACACTGCGCGCTGCTGAGTGTCACACTGTGCGCTGCTGAGTGTCACACTGTGCGCTGCTGAGCGTCACACTGTGCGCTGCTGAGCGTCACACTGTGCGCTGCTGAGCGTCACACTGTGCGCTGCTGAGTGTCACACTGTGCGCTGCTGAGTGTCACACTGTGCGCTGCTGAGTGTCACACTGTGCGCTGCTGAGTGTCACACTGTGCGCTGCTGAGTGTCACACTGTGCGCAGCTGAGTGTCACACTGTGTGCTGCTGAGTGTCACACTGTGCGCTGCTGAGTGTCACACTGTGTGCGGGTATCACACTGTGCGCTGCTGAGTGTCACACTGTGCGCTGCTGAGTGTCACACTGTGTGTTGCTGAGTGTCACACTGTGCGCTGCTGAGTGTCACACTGTGCGCTGCTGAGTGTCACACTGGGCGCAGCAGAGTGTCACACTGTGTGCTACTGAGTGTCACACTGTGCGCTGCTGAGTGTCACACTGTGCGCTGCTGAGTGTCACACTGTGTGCGGGTGTCACACTGTGTGCTGCTGAGTGTCACACTGTGCGCTGCTGAGTGTCACACTGTGCGCTGCTGAGTGTCACACTGTGTGCGGGTATCACACTGTGCGCTGCTGAGTGTCACACTGTGCGCTGCTGAGTGTCACACTGTGTGTTGCTGAGTGTCACACTGTGCGCTGCTGAGTGTCACACTGTGCGCTGCTGAGTGTCACACTGGGCGCAGCAGAGTGTCACACTGTGTGCTACTGAGTGTCACACTGTGCGCTGCTGAGTGTCACACTGTGTGCGGGTGTCACACTGTGTGCTGCTGAGTGTCACACTGTGCGCTGCTGAGTGTCACACTGTGCGCTGCTGAATGTCACACTGTGTGCTGCTGAGTGTCACACTGTGTGCTGCTGAGTGTCACACTGTGCGCTGCTGAGTGTCACACTGTGCGCTGCTGAGTGTCACACTGTGTGCGGGTGTCACACTGTGTGCTGCTGAGTGTCACACTGTGCGCTGCTGAGTGTCACACTGTGCGCTGCTGATTGTCACACTGTGTGCGGGTGTCACACTGTGTGCTGCTGAGTGTCACACAGTGTGCTGCTGAGTGTCACACTGTGCGCTGCTGAGTGTCACACTGTGCGCTGCTGAGTGTCACACTGTGTGCGGGTGTCACACTGTGCGCTGCTGAGTGTCACACTGTGCGCAGCTGAGTGTCACACTGTGCGGCTGCTGAGTGTCACACTGTGCGCTGCTGAGTGTCACACTGTGCGCTGCTGAGTGTCACACTGTGCGCTGCTGAGTGTCACACTGTGTGCGGGTGTCACACTGTGTGCTGCTGAGTGTCATACTGTGCGCTGCTGAGTGTCACACTGTGTGCGGGTGTCACACTGTGTGCTGCTGAGTGTCACACTGTGTGCGGGTGTCACACTGTGCGGCTGCTGAGTGTCACACTGTGCGCTGCTGAGTGTCATACTGTGCGCTGCTGAGTGTCACACTGTGCGCTGCTGAGTGTCACACTGTGTGCTGCTGAGTGTCACACTGTGCGCTGCTGAGTGTCACACTGTGCGCTGCTGAGTGTCACACTGTGCGCTGCTGAGTGTCACACTGTGCGCGGGTGTCACACTGTGCGCGGGTGTCACACTGTGTGCGGGTGTCACACTGTGTGCTGCTGAGTGTCACACTGTGCGCTGCTGAGTGTCACACTGTGCGCTGCTGAATGTCACACTGTGTGCTGCTGAGTGTCACACTGTGTGCTGCTGAGTGTCACACTGTGCGCTGCTGAGTGTCACACTGTGCGCTGCTGAGTGTCACACTGTGTGCGGGTGTCACACTGTGTGCTGCTGAGTGTCACACTGTGCGCTGCTGAGTGTCACACTGTGCGCTGCTGATTGTCACACTGTGTGCGGGTGTCACACTGTGTGCTGCTGAGTGTCACACAGTGTGCTGCTGAGTGTCACACTGTGCGCTGCTGAGTGTCACACTGTGCGCTGCTGAGTGTCACACTGTGTGCGGGTGTCACACTGTGCGCTGCTGAGTGTCACACTGTGCGCAGCTGAGTGTCACACTGTGCGGCTGCTGAGTGTCACACTGTGCGCTGCTGAGTGTCACACTGTGCGCTGCTGAGTGTCACACTGTGCGCTGCTGAGTGTCACACTGTGTGCGGGTGTCACACTGTGTGCTGCTGAGTGTCATACTGTGCGCTGCTGAGTGTCACACTGTGTGCGGGTGTCACACTGTGTGCTGCTGAGTGTCACACTGTGTGCGGGTGTCACACTGTGCGGCTGCTGAGTGTCACACTGTGCGCTGCTGAGTGTCATACTGTGCGCTGCTGAGTGTCACACTGTGCGCTGCTGAGTGTCACACTGTGTGCTGCTGAGTGTCACACTGTGCGCTGCTGAGTGTCACACTGTGCGCTGCTGAGTGTCACACTGTGCGCTGCTGAGTGTCACACTGTGCGCGGGTGTCACACTGTGCGCGGGTGTCACACTGTGCGCGGGTGTCACACTGTGTGCTGCTGAGTGTCATACTGTGCGCTGCTGAGTGTCACACTGTGTGCGGGTGTCACACTGTGTGCTGCTGAGTGTCACACTGTGTGCGGGTGTCACACTGTGCGGCTGCTGAGTGTCACACTGTGCGCTGCTGAGTGTCACACTGTGCGATGCTGAGTGTCACACTGTGCGCTGCTGAGTGTCACACTGTGCGCTGCTGAGTGTCACCCTGTGCGCAGCTGAGTGTCACACTGTGTGCTGCTGAGTGTCACACTGTGTGCTGCTGAGTGTCACACTGTGGGCTGCTGAGTGTCACACTGTGTGCGGGTGTCACACTGTGCGCTGCTGAGTGTCACACTGTGCGCTGCTGAGTGTCACACTGTGTGCTGCTGAGTGTCATACTGTGCGCTGCTGAGTGTCACACTGTGTGCGGGTGTCACACTGTGTGCTGCTGAGTGTCACACTGTGTGCGGGTGTCACACTGTGCGGCTGCTGAGTGTCACACTGTGCGCTGCTGAGTGTCACACTGTGCGCTGCTGAGTGTCACACAGTGCGCTGCTGAGTGTCACACTGTGTGCTGCTGAGTGTCACACTGTGCGCTGCTGAGTGTCACACTGTGTGCGGGTGTCACACTGTGCGCTGCTGAGTGTCACACTGTGCGCTGCTGAGTGTCACACTGTGTGCTGCTGAGTGTCACACTGTGCGCTGCTGAGTGTCACACTGTGTGCGGGTGTCACACTGTGTGCTGCTGAGTGTCACACTGTGTGCGGGTGTCACACTGTGCGGCTGCTGAGTGTCACACTGTGCGCTGCTGAGTGTCACACTGTGCGCTGCTGAGTGTCACACTGTGCGCTGCTGAGTGTCACACTGTGTGCTGCTGAGTGTCACACTGTGCGCTGCTGAGTGTCACACTGTGCGCTGCTGAGTGTCACACTGTGTGCTGCTGAGTGTCACACTGTGCGCGGGTGTCACACTGTGCGCGGGTGTCACACTGTGCGCGGGTGTCACACTGTGTGCTGCTGAGTGTCATACTGTGCGCTGCTGAGTGTCACACTGTGTGCGGGTGTCACACTGTGTGCTGCTGAGTGTCACACTGTGTGCGGGTGTCACACTGTGCGGCTGCTGAGTGTCACACTGTGCGCTGCTGAGTGTCACACTGTGCGCTGCTGAGTGTCACACTGTGCGCTGCTGAGTGTCACACTGTGCGCTGCTGAGTGTCACCCTGTGCACAGCTGAGTGTCACACTGTGTGCTGCTGAGTGTCACACTGTGTGCTGCTGAGTGTCACACTGTGGGCTGCTGAGTGTCACACTGTGTGCGGGTGTCACACTGTGCGCTGCTGAGTGTCACACTGTGCGCTGCTGAGTGTCACACTGTGTGCTGCTGAGTGTCATACTGTGCGCTGCTGAGTGTCACACTGTGTGCGGGTGTCACACTGTGTGCTGCTGAGTGTCACACTGTGTGCGGGTGTCACACTGTGCGGCTGCTGAGTGTCACACTGTGCGCTGCTGAGTGTCACACTGTGCGCTGCTGAGTGTCACACTGTGCGCTGCTGAGTGTCACACAGTGCGCTGCTGAGTGTCACACTGTGTGCTGCTGAGTGTCACACTGTGCGCTGCTGAGTGTCACACTGTGTGCGGGTGTCACACTGTGCGCTGCTGAGTGTCACACTGTGCGCTGCTGAGTGTCACACTGTGTGCTGCTGAGTGTCACACTGTGCGCTGCTGAGTGTCACACTGTGCGCTGCTGAGTGTCACACAGTGCGCAGCTGAGTGTCACACTGTGTGCTACTGAGTGTCACACTGTGCGCTGCTGAGTGTCACACTGTGTGCGGGTGTCACACTGTGTGCTGCTGAGTGTCACACTGTGTGCTGCTGAGTGTCACACTGTGCGCTGCTGAGTGTCACACTGTGTGCTGCTGAGTGTCACACTGTGTGCTGCTGAGTGTCACACTGTGTGCTGCTGAGTGTCACACTGTGCGCTGCTGAGTGTCACACTGTGCGCGGGTGTCACACTGTGTGCTGCTGAGTGTCACACTGTGCGCTGCTGAGTGTCACACTGTGCGCTGCTGAGTGTCACACTGTGTGCGGGTGTCACACTGTGTGCTGCTGAGTGTCACACTGTGTGCTGCTGAGTGTCACACTGCGCTGCTGAGTGTCATACTGTGCGCTGCTGAGTGTCACACTGTGTGCGGGTGTCACACTGTGCGCTGCTGAGTGTCACACTGTGCGCTGCTGAGTGTCACACTGTGTGCGGGTGTCACACTGTGCGCTGCTGAGTGTCACACTGTGCGCTGCTGAGTGTCACACTGTGCGCAGCTGAGTGTCACACTGTGTGCTGCTGAGTGTCACACTGTGTGCTGCTGAGTGTCACACTGTGTGCTGCTGAGTGTCACACTGTGCGCTGCTGAGTGTCACACTGTGCGCTGCTGAGTGTCACACTGTGTGCGGGTGTCACACTGTGCGCTGCTGAGTGTCACACTGTGTGCTGCTGAGTGTCACACTGTGTGCTGCTGAGTGTCACACTGTGTGCTGCTGAGTTTCACACTGTGCGTGGGTGTCACACTGTGTGCGGGGGTCACACTGTGCGCTGCTGAGTGTCACACTGTGTGCTGCTGAGTGTCACACAGTGTGCGGGTGTCACACTGTGCGTGGGTGTCACACTGTGTGCGGGGGTCACACTGTGCGCTGCTGAGTGTCACACTGTGTGCTGCTGAGTGTCACACTGTGTGCGGGTGTCACACTGTGCGCTGCTGAGTGTCACACTGTGTGCTGCTGAGTGTCACACTGTGTGCTGCTGAGTGTCACACTGTGTGCTGCTGAGTTTCACACTGTGCGCGGGTGTCACACTGTGTGCTGCTGAGTGTCACACTGTGCGCAGCTGAGTGTCACACTGTGCGCAGCTGAGTGTCACACTGTGCGCTGCTGAGTGTCACACTGTGCGCTGCTGAGTGTCACACTGTGTGCGGGTGTCACACTGTGCGCAGCTGAGTGTCACACTGTGTGCTGCTGAGTGTCACACTGTGTGCTGCTGAGTGTCACACTGCGCTGCTGAGTGTCACACTGTGCGCTGCTGAGTGTCACACTGTGTGCTGCTGAGTGTCACACTGTGTGCGGGTGTCACACTGTGCGCAGCTGAGTGTCACACTGTGTGCTGCTGAGTGTCACACTGTGCGCAGCTGAGTGTCACACTGTGTGCTGCTGAGTGTCACACTGTGCGCTGCTGAGTGTCACACTGTGCGCTGCTGAGTGTCACACTGTGCGCAGCTGAGTGTCACACTGTGCGCAGCTGAGTGTCACACTGTGTGCTGCTGAGTGTCACACTGTGCGCTGCTGAGTGTCACACTGTGCGCAGCTGAGTGTCACACTGTGTGCTGCTGAGTGTCACACTGTGTGCTGCTGAGTGTCACACTGTGTGCTGCTGAGTTTCACACTGTGCGCGGGTGTCACACTGTGTGCGGGGGTCACACTGTGCGCTGCTGAGTGTCACACTGTGTGCTGCTGAGTGTCACACAGTGTGCGGGTGTCACACTGTGCGTGGGTGTCACACTGTGCGCTGCTGAGTGTCACACTGTGTGCGGGTGTCACACTGTGTGCTGCTGAGTGTCACACTGTGTGCTGCTGAGTTTCACACTGTGCGCGGGTGTCACACTGTGTGCTGCTGAGTGTCACACTGTGCGCAGCTGAGTGTCACACTGTGCGCAGCTGAGTGTCACACTGTGTGCGGGTGTCACACTGTGCGCTGCTGAGTGTCACACTGTGCGCTGCTGAGTGTCACACTGTGTGCGGGTGTCACACTGTGTGCTGCTGAGTGTCACACAGTGTGCTGCTGAGTGTCACACTGTGCGCTGCTGAGTGTCACACTGTGCGCTGCTGAGTGTCACACTGTGTGCGGGTGTCACACTGTGCGCTGCTGAGTGTCACACTGTGCGCAGCTGAGTGTCACACTGTGCGCTGCTGAGTGTCACACTGTGCGCTGCTGAGTGTCACACTGTGTGCTGCTGAGTGTCACACTGTGCGCTGCTGAGTGTCACACTGTGCGCTGCTGAGTGTCACACTGTGCGCTGCTGAGTGTCACACTGTGTGCGGGTGTCACACTGTGTGCTGCTGAGTGTCATACTGTGCGCTGCTGAGTGTCACACTGTGTGCGGGTGTCACACTGTGTGCTGCTGAGTGTCACACTGTGTGCGGGTGCCTCACTGTGCGGCTGCTGAGTGTCACACTGTGCGCTGCTGAGTGTCACACTGTGCGCTGCTGAGTGTCACACTGTGCGCTGCTGAGTGTCACACTGTGTGCTGCTGAGTGTCACACTGTGCGCTGCTGAGTGTCACACTGTGCGCTGCTGAGTGTCACACTGTGCGCTGCTGAGTGTCACACTGTGCGCGGGTGTCACACTGTGCGCGGGTGTCACACTGTGCGCGGCTGTCACACTGTGTGCTCCTGAGTGTCATACTGTGCGCTGCTGAGTGTCACACTGTGTGCGGGTGTCACACTGTGTGCTGCTGAGTGTCACACTGTGTGCGGGTGTCACACTGTGCGCTGCTGAGTGTCACACTGTGCGCTGCTGAGTGTCACACTGTGCGCTGCTGAGTGTCACACTGTGCGCTGCTGAGTGTCACCCTGTGCGCAGCTGAGTGTCACACTGTGTGCTGCTGAGTGTCACACTGTGTGCTGCTGAGTGTCACACTGTGGGCTGCTGAGTGTCACACTGTGTGCGGGTGTCACACTGTGCGCTGCTGAGTGTCACACTGTGCGCTGCTGAGTGTCACACTGTGTGCTGCTGAGTGTCATACTGTGCGCTGCTGAGTGTCACACTGTGTGCGGGTGTCACACTGTGTGCTGCTGAGTGTCACACTGTGTGCGGGTGTCACACTGTGCGGCTGCTGAGTGTCACACTGTGCGCTGCTGAGTGTCACACTGTGCGCTGCTGAGTGTCACACTGTGCGCTGCTGAGTGTCACACTGTGCGCTGCTGAGTGTCACACTGTGTGCTGCTGAGTGTCACACTGTGCGCTGCTGAGTGTCACACTGTGTGCGGGTGTCACACTGTGCGCTGCTGAGTGTCACACTGTGCGCTGCTGAGTGTCACACTGTGTGCTGCTGAGTGTCACACTGTGCGCTGCTGAGTGTCACACTGTGCGCTGCTGAGTGTCACACAGTGCGCAGCTGTGTCACACTGTGTGCTACTGAGTGTCACACTGTGCGCTGCTGAGTGTCACACTGTGTGCGGGTGTCACACTGTGTGCTGCTGAGTGTCACACTGTGTGCTGCTGAGTGTCACACTGTGCGCTGCTGAGTGTCACACTGTGTGCTGCTGAGTGTCACACTGTGTGCTGCTGAGTGTCACACTGTGCGCTGCTGAGTGTCACACTGTGCGCTGCTGAGTGTCACACTGTGCGCGGGTGTCACACTGTGTGCTGCTGAGTGTCACACTGTGCGCTGCTGAGTGTCACACTGTGCGCTGCTGAGTGTCACACTGTGTGCGGGTGTCACACTGTGTGCTGCTGAGTGTCACACTGTGTGCTGCTGAGTGTCACACTGCGCTGCTGAGTGTCACACTGTGCGCTGCTGAGTGTCACACTGTGTGCGGGTGTCACACTGTGCGCTGCTGAGTGTCACACTGTGCGCTGCTGAGTGTCACACTGTGTGCGGGTGTCACACTGTGCGCTGCTGAGTGTCACACTGTGCGCTGCTGAGTGTCACACTGTGCGCAGCTGAGTGTCACACTGTGCGCTGCTGAGTGTCACACTGTGTGCTGCTGAGTGTCACACTGTGTGCTGCTGAGTGTCACACTGTGTGCTGCTGAGTGTCACACTGTGCGCTGCTGAGTGTCACACTGTGCGCTGCTGAGTGTCACACTGTGTGCGGGTGTCACACTGTGTGCTGCTGAGTGTCACACTGTGTGCTGCTGAGTGTCACACTGCGCTGCTGAGTGTCACACTGTGCGCTGCTGAGTGTCACACTGTGTGCGGGTGTCACACTGTGCGCTGCTGAGTGTCACACTGTGTGCTGCTGAGTGTCACACTGTGTGCTGCTGAGTGTCACACTGTGTGCTGCTGAGTTTCACACTGTGCGCGGGTGTCACACTGTGTGCGGGGGTCACACTGTGCGCTGCTGAGTGTCGCACTGTGTGCTGCTGAGTGTCACACAGTGTGCGGGTGTCACACTGTGCGTGGGTGTCACACTGTGCGCTGCTGAGTGTCACACTGTGTGCGGGTGTCACTCTGTGTGCTGCTGAGTGTCACACTGTGTGCTGCTGAGTTTCACACTGTGCGCGGGTGTCACACTGTGTGCTGCTGAGTGTCACACTGTGCGCAGCTGAGTGTCACACTGTGCGCTGCTGAGTTTCACACTGTGCGCGGGTGTCACACTGTGTGCTGCTGAGTGTCACACTGTGCGCAGCTGAGTGTCACACTGTGCGCAGCTGAGTGTCACACTGTGCGCAGCTGAGTGTCACACTGTGCGCTGCTGAGTGTCACACTGTGTGCTGCTGAGTGTCACACTGTGTGCGGGTGTCACACTGTGCGCAGCTGAGTGTCACACTGTGTGCTGCTGAGTGTCACACTGTGCGCTGCTGAGTGTCACACTGTGTGCTGCTGAGTGTCACACTGCGCTGCTGAGTGTCACACTGTGCGCTGCTGAGTGTCACACTGTGTGCTGCTGAGTGTCACACTGTGTGCGGGTGTCACACTGTGTGCTGCTGAGTGTCACACTGTGCGCTGCTGAGTGTCACACTGTGCGCTGCTGAGTGTCACACTGTGTGCGGGTGTCACACTGTGTGCTGCTGAGTGTCATACTGTGCGCTGCTGAGTGTCACACTGTGTGCGGGTGTCACACTGTGTGCTGCTGAGTGTCACACTGTGTGCGGGTGTCACACTGTGCGGCTGCTGAGTGTCACACTGTGCGTTGCTGAGTGTCACACTGCGCGCTGCTGAGTGTCACACTGTGCGCTGCTGAGTGTCACACTGTGCGCTGCTGAGCGTCACACTGTGCGCTGCTGAGCGTCACACTGTGCGCTGCTGAGCGTCACACTGTGCGCTGCTGAGCGTCACACTGTGCGCTGCTGAGCGTCACACTGTGCACTGCTGAGTGTCACACTGTGCGCTGCTGAGTGTCACACTGTGCGCTGCTGAGTGTCACACTGTGCGCTGCTGAGTGTCACACTGTGCGCAGCTGAGTGTCACACTGTGTGCTGCTGAGTGTCACACTGTGCGCTGCTGAGTGTCACACTGTGCGCTGCTGAGTGTCACACTGTGTGCGGGTATCACACTGTGCGCTGCTGAGTGTCACACTGTGCGCTGCTGAGTGTCACACTGTGTGTTGCTGAGTGTCACACTGTGCGCTGCTGAGTGTCACACTGTGCGCTGCTGAGTGTCACACTGGGCGCAGCAGAGTGTCACACTGTGTGCTACTGAGTGTCACACTGTGCGCTGCTGAGTGTCACACTGTGTGCGGGTGTCACACTGTGTGCTGCTGAGTGTCACACTGTGCGCTGCTGAGTGTCACACTGTGCGCTGCTGAGTGTCACACTGTGTGCTGCTGAGTGTCACACTGTGTGCTGCTGAGTGTCACACTGTGCGCTGCTGAGTGTCACACTGTGCGCTGCTGAGTGTCACACTGTGTGCTGCTGAGTGTCACACTGTGTGCTGCTGAGTGTCACACTGTGCGCTGCTGAGTGTCACACTGTGCGCTGCTGAGTGTCACACTGTGTGCGGGTGTCACACTGTGTGCTGCTGAGTGTCACACTGTGCGCTGCTGAGTGTCACACTGTGCGCTGCTGAGTGTCACACTGTGTGCTGCTGAGTGTCACACTGTGTGCTGCTGAGTGTCACACTGTGCGCTGCTGAGTGTCACACTGTGCGCTGCTGAGTGTCACACTGTGTGCGGGTGTCACACTGTGTGCTGCTGAGTGTCACACTGTGCGCTGCTGAGTGTCACACTGTGCGCTGCTGATTGTCACACTGTGTGCGGGTGTCACACTGTGTGCTGCTGAGTGTCACACAGTGTGCTGCTGAGTGTCACACTGTGCGCTGCTGAGTGTCACACTGTGCGCTGCTGAGTGTCACACTGTGTGCGGGTGTCACACTGTGCGCTGCTGAGTGTCACACTGTGCGCAGCTGAGTGTCACACTGTGCGGCTGCTGAGTGTCACACTGTGCGCTGCTGAGTGTCACACTGTGCGCTGCTGAGTGTCACACTGTGCGCTGCTGAGTGTCACACTGTGTGCGGGTGTCACACTGTGTGCTGCTGAGTGTCATACTGTGCGCTGCTGAGTGTCACACTGTGTGCGGGTGTCACACTGTGTGCTGCTGAGTGTCACACTGTGTGCGGGTGTCACACTGTGCGGCTGCTGAGTGTCACACTGTGCGCTGCTGAGTGTCACACTGTGCGCTGCTGAGTGTCACACTGTGCGCTGCTGAGTGTCACACTGTGTGCTGCTGAGTGTCACACTGTGCGCTGCTGAGTGTCACACTGTGCGCTGCTGAGTGTCACACTGTGCGCGGGTGTCACACTGTGCGCGGGTGTCACACTGTGCGCGGGTGTCACACTGTGTGCTGCTGAGTGTCATACTGTGCGCTGCTGAGTGTCACACTGTGTGCGGGTGTCACACTGTGTGCTGCTGAGTGTCACACTGTGTGCGGGTGTCACACTGTGCGGCTGCTGAGTGTCACACTGTGCGCTGCTGAGTGTCACACTGTGCGCTGCTGAGTGTCACACTGTGCGCTGCTGAGTGTCACACTGTGCGCTGCTGAGTGTCACCCTGTGCGCAGCTGAGTGTCACACTGTGTGCTGCTGAGTGTCACACTGTGTGCTGCTGAGTGTCACACTGTGGGCTGCTGAGTGTCACACTGTGCGCTGCTGATTGTCACACTGTGTGCGGGTGTCACACTGTGTGCTGCTGAGTGTCACACAGTGTGCTGCTGAGTGTCACACTGTGCGCTGCTGAGTGTCACACTGTGCGCAGCTGAGTGTCACACTGTGCGGCTGCTGAGTGTCACACTGTGCGCTGCTGAGTGTCACACTGTGCGCTGCTGAGTGTCACACTGTGCGCTGCTGAGTGTCACACTGTGTGCGGGTGTCACACTGTGTGCTGCTGAGTGTCATACTGTGCGCTGCTGAGTGTCACACTGTGCGCTGCTGAGTGTCACACTGTGTGCGGGTGTCACACTGTGTGCTGCTGAGTGTCACACTGTGTGCGGGTGTCTCACTGTGCGGCTGCTGAGTGTCACACTGTGCGCTGCTGAGTGTCACACTGTGTGCGGGTGTCACACTGTGCGCTGCTGAGTGTCACACTGTGCGCTGCTGAGTGTCACACTGTGTGCTGCTGAGTGTCACACTGTGCGCTGCTGAGTGTCACACTGTGCGCTGCTGAGTGTCACACTGTGCGCTGCTGAGTGTCACACTGTGCGCGGGTGTCACACTGTGCGCGGGTGTCACACTGTGCGCGGGTGTCACACTGTGTGCTGCTGAGTGTCATACTGTGCGCTGCTGAGTGTCACACTGTGTGCGGGTGTCACACTGTGTGCTGCTGAGTGTCACACTGTGTGCGGGTGTCACACTGTGCGGCTGCTGAGTGTCACACTGTGCGCTGCTGAGTGTCACACTGTGCGCTGCTGAGTGTCACACTGTGCGCTGCTGAGTGTCACCCTGTGCGCAGCTGAGTGTCACACTGTGTGCTGCTGAGTGTCACACTGTGTGCTGCTGAGTGTCACACTGTGGGCTGCTGAGTGTCACACTGTGCGCTGCTGAGTGTCACCCTGTGCGCAGCTGAGTGTCACACTGTGTGCTGCTGAGTGTCACACTGTGTGCTGCTGAGTGTCACACTGTGGGCTGCTGAGTGTCACACTGTGTGCGGGTGTCACACTGTGCGCTGCTGAGTGTCACACTGTGCGCTGCTGAGTGTCACACTGTGTGCTGCTGAGTGTCATACTGTGCGCTGCTGAGTGTCACACTGTGTGCGGGTGTCACACTGTGTGCTGCTGAGTGTCACACTGTGTGCGGGTGTCACACTGTGCGGCTGCTGAGTGTCACACTGTGCGCTGCTGAGTGTCACACTGTGCGCTGCTGAGTGTCACACTGTGCGCTGCTGAGTGTCACACTGTGCGCTGCTGAGTGTCACACTGTGTGCTGCTGAGTGTCACACTGTGCGCTGCTGAGTGTCACACTGTGTGCGGGTGTCACACTGTGCGCTGCTGAGTGTCACACTGTGCGCTGCTGAGTGTCACACTGTGTGCTGCTGAGTGTCACACTGTGCGCTGCTGAGTGTCACACTGTGCGCTGCTGAGTGTCACACAGTGCGCAGCTGAGTGTCACACTGTGTGCTACTGAGTGTCACACTGTGCGCTGCTGAGTGTCACACTGTGTGCGGGTGTCACACTGTGTGCTGCTGAGTGTCACACTGTGTGCTGCTGAGTGTCACACTGTGCGCTGCTGAGTGTCACACTGTGTGCTGCTGAGTGTCACACTGTGTGCTGCTGAGTGTCACACTGTGCGCTGCTGAGTGTCACACTGTGCGCTGCTGAGTGTCACACTGTGCGCGGGTGTCACACTGTGTGCTGCTGAGTGTCACACTGTGCGCTGCTGAGTGTCACACTGTGCGCTGCTGAGTGTCACACTGTGTGCGGGTGTCACACTGTGTGCTGCTGAGTGTCACACTGTGTGCTGCTGAGTGTCACACTGCGCTGCTGAGTGTCACACTGTGCGCTGCTGAGTGTCACACTGTGTGCGGGTGTCACACTGTGCGCTGCTGAGTGTCACACTGTGCGCTGCTGAGTGTCACACTGTGTGCGGGTGTCACACTGTGCGCTGCTGAGTGTCACACTGTGCGCTGCTGAGTGTCACACTGTGCGCAGCTGAGTGTCACACTGTGCGCTGCTGAGTGTCACACTGTGTGCTGCTGAGTGTCACACTGTGTGCTGCTGAGTGTCACACTGTGTGCTGCTGAGTGTCACACTGTGCGCTGCTGAGTGTCACACTGTGCGCTGCTGAGTGTCACACTGTGTGCTGCTGAGTGTCACACTGTGTGCTGCTGAGTGTCACACTGCGCTGCTGAGTGTCACACTGTGCGCTGCTGAGTGTCACACTGTGTGCGGGTGTCACACTGTGCGCTGCTGAGTGTCACACTGTGTGCTGCTGAGTGTCACACTGTGTGCTGCTGAGTGTCACACTGTGTGCTGCTGAGTTTCACACTGTGCGCGGGTGTCACACTGTGTGCGGGGGTCACACTGTGCGCTGCTGAGTGTCGCACTGTGTGCTGCTGAGTGTCACACAGTGTGCGGGTGTCACACTGTGCGTGGGTGTCACACTGTGCGCTGCTGAGTGTCACACTGTGTGCGGGTGTCACTCTGTGTGCTGCTGAGTGTCACACTGTGTGCTGCTGAGTTTCACACTGTGCGCGGGTGTCACACTGTGCGCAGCTGAGTGTCACACTGTGCGCTGCTGAGTTTCACACTGTGCGCGGGTGTCACACTGTGTGCTGCTGAGTGTCACACTGTGCGCAGCTGAGTGTCACACTGTGCGCAGCTGAGTGTCACACTGTGCGCAGCTGAGTGTCACACTGTGCGCTGCTGAGTGTCACACTGTGTGCTGCTGAGTGTCACACTGTGTGCGGGTGTCACACTGTGCGCAGCTGAGTGTCACACTGTGTGCTGCTGAGTGTCACACTGTGCGCTGCTGAGTGTCACACTGTGTGCTGCTGAGTGTCACACTGCGCTGCTGAGTGTCACACTGTGCGCTGCTGAGTGTCACACTGTGTGCTGCTGAGTGTCACACTGTGTGCGGGTGTCACACTGTGTGCTGCTGAGTGTCACACTGTGCGCTGCTGAGTGTCACACTGTGCGCTGCTGAGTGTCACACTGTGTGCGGGTGTCACACTGTGTGCTGCTGAGTGTCATACTGTGCGCTGCTGAGTGTCACACTGTGTGCGGGTGTCACACTGTGTGCTGCTGAGTGTCACACTGTGTGCGGGTGTCACACTGTGCGGCTGCTGAGTGTCACACTGTGCGTTGCTGTGTGTCACACTGCGCGCTGCTGAGTGTCACACTGTGCGCTGCTGAGCGTCACACTGTGCGCTGCTGAGCGTCACACTGTGCGCTGCTGAGCGTCACACTGTGCGCTGCTGAGCGTCACACTGTGCGCTGCTGAGCGTCACACTGTGCGCTGCTGAGCGTCACACTGTGCGCTGCTGAGTGTCACACTGTGCGCTGCTGAGTGTCACACTGTGCGCTGCTGAGTGTCACACTGTGCGCTGCTGAGTGTCACACTGTGCGCTGCTGAGTGTCACACTGTGCGCAGCTGAGTGTCACACTGTGTGCTGCTGAGTGTCACACTGTGCGCTGCTGAGTGTCACACTGTGCGCTGCTGAGTGTCACACTGTGTGCGGGTATCACACTGTGCGCTGCTGAGTGTCACACTGTGCGCTGCTGAGTGTCACACTGTGTGTTGCTGAGTGTCACACTGTGCGCTGCTGAGTGTCACACTGTGCGCTGCTGAGTGTCACACTGGGCGCAGCAGAGTGTCACACTGTGTGCTACTGAGTGTCACACTGTGCGCTGCTGAGTGTCACACTGTGTGCGGGTGTCACACTGTGTGCTGCTGAGTGTCACACTGTGCGCTGCTGAGTGTCACACTGTGCGCTGCTGAGTGTCACACTGTGTGCTGCTGAGTGTCACACTGTGTGCTGCTGAGTGTCACACTGTGCGCTGCTGAGTGTCACACTGTGCGCTGCTGAGTGTCACACTGTGTGCTGCTGAGTGTCACACTGTGTGCTGCTGAGTGTCACACTGTGCGCTGCTGAGTGTCACACTGTGCGCTGCTGATTGTCACACTGTGTGCGGGTGTCACACTGTGTGCTGCTGAGTGTCACACAGTGTGCTGCTGAGTGTCACACTGTGCGCTGCTGAGTGTCACACTGTGCGCTGCTGAGTGTCACACTGTGTGCGGGTGTCACACTGTGCGCTGCTGAGTGTCACACTGTGCGCAGCTGAGTGTCACACTGTGCGGCTGCTGAGTGTCACACTGTGCGCTGCTGAGTGTCACACTGTGCGCTGCTGAGTGTCACACTGTGCGCTGCTGAGTGTCACACTGTGTGCGGGTGTCACACTGTGTGCTGCTGAGTGTCATACTGTGCGCTGCTGAGTGTCACACTGTGTGCGGGTGTCACACTGTGTGCTGCTGAGTGTCACACTGTGTGCGGGTGTCACACTGTGCGGCTGCTGAGTGTCACACTGTGCGCTGCTGAGTGTCACACTGTGCGCTGCTGAGTGTCACACTGTGCGCTGCTGAGTGTCACACTGTGTGCTGCTGAGTGTCACACTGTGCGCTGCTGAGTGTCACACTGTGCGCTGCTGAGTGTCACACTGTGCGCTGCTGAGTGTCACACTGTGCGCGGGTGTCACACTGTGCGCGGGTGTCACACTGTGCGCGGGTGTCACACTGTGTGCTGCTGAGTGTCATACTGTGCGCTGCTGAGTGTCACACTGTGTGCGGGTGTCACACTGTGTGCTGCTGAGTGTCACACTGTGTGCGGGTGTCACACTGTGCGGCTGCTGAGTGTCACACTGTGCGCTGCTGAGTGTCACACTGTGCGCTGCTGAGTGTCACACTGTGCGCTGCTGAGTGTCACACTGTGCGCTGCTGAGTGTCACCCTGTGCGCAGCTGAGTGTCACACTGTGTGCTGCTGAGTGTCACACTGTGTGCTGCTGAGTGTCACACTGTGGGCTGCTGAGTGTCACACTGTGTGCGGGTGTCACACTGTGCGCTGCTGAGTGTCACACTGTGCGCTGCTGAGTGTCACACTGTGTGCTGCTGAGTGTCATACTGTGCGCTGCTGAGTGTCACACTGTGTGCGGGTGTCACACTGTGTGCTGCTGAGTGTCACACTGTGTGCGGGTGTCACACTGTGCGGCTGCTGAGTGTCACACTGTGCGCTGCTGAGTGTCACACTGTGCGCTGCTGAGTGTCACACAGTGCGCTGCTGAGTGTCACACTGTGTGCTGCTGAGTGTCACACTGTGCGCTGCTGAGTGTCACACTGTGTGCGGGTGTCACACTGTGCGCTGCTGAGTGTCACACTGTGCGCTGCTGAGTGTCACACTGTGTGCTGCTGAGTGTCACACTGTGCGCTGCTGAGTGTCACACTGTGTGCGGGTGTCACACTGTGTGCTGCTGAGTGTCACACTGTGTGCGGGTGTCACACTGTGCGGCTGCTGAGTGTCACACTGTGCGCTGCTGAGTGTCACACTGTGCGCTGCTGAGTGTCACACTGTGCGCTGCTGAGTGTCACACTGTGTGCTGCTGAGTGTCACACTGTGCGCTGCTGAGTGTCACACTGTGCGCTGCTGAGTGTCACACTGTGCGCTGCTGAGTGTCACACTGTGCGCGGGTGTCACACTGTGCGCGGGTGACACACTGTGCGCGGGTGTCACACTGTGTGCTGCTGAGTGTCATACTGTGCGCTGCTGAGTGTCACACTGTGTGCGGGTGTCACACTGTGTGCTGCTGAGTGTCACACTGTGTGCGGGTGTCACACTGTGCGGCTGCTGAGTGTCACACTGTGCGCTGCTGAGTGTCACACTGTGCGCTGCTGAGTGTCACACTGTGCGCTGCTGAGTGTCACACTGTGCGCTGCTGAGTGTCACCCTGTGCGCAGCTGAGTGTCACACTGTGTGCTGCTGAGTGTCACACTGTGTGCTGCTGAGTGTCACACTGTGTGCTGCTGAGTGTCACACTGTGCGCTGCTGAGTGTCACACTGTGTGCGGGTGTCACTTTGTGCGCTGCTGAGTGTCACACTGTGCGCTGCTGAGTGTCACACTGTGTGCTGCTGAGTGTCATACTGTGCGCTGCTGAGTGTCACACTGTGTGCGGGTGTCACACTGTGTGCTGCTGAGTGTCACACTGTGTGCGGGTGTCCCACTGTGCGGCTGCTGAGTGTCACACTGTGCGCTGCTGAGTGTCACACTGTGCGCTGCTGAGTGTCACACTGTGCGCTGCTGAGTGTCACACAGTGCGCTGCTGAGTGTCACACTGTGTGCTGCTGAGTGTCACACTGTGCGCTGCTGAGTGTCACACTGTGTGCGGGTGTCACACTGTGCGCTGCTGAGTGTCACACTGTGCGCTGCTGAGTGTCACACTGTGTGCTGCTGAGTGTCACACTGTGCGCTGCTGAGTGTCACACTGTGCGCTGCTGAGTGTCACACAGTGCGCAGCTGAGTGTCACACTGTGTGCTACTGAGTGTCACACTGTGCGCTGCTGAGTGTCACACTGTGTGCGGGTGTCACACTGTGTGCTGCTGAGTGTCACACTGTGTGCTGCTGAGTGTCACACTGTGCGCTGCTGAGTGTCACACTGTGTGCTGCTGAGTGTCACACTGTGTGCTGCTGAGTGTCACACTGTGCGCTGCTGAGTGTCACACTGTGCGCTGCTGAGTGTCACACTGTGCGCGGGTGTCACACTGTGTGCTGCTGAGTGTCACACTGTGCGCTGCTGAGTGTCACACTGTGCGCTGCTGAGTGTCACACTGTGTGCGGGTGTCACACTGTGTGCTGCTGAGTGTCACACTGTGTGCTGCTGAGTGTCACACTGCGCTGCTGAGTGTCATACTGTGCGCTGCTGAGTGTCACACTGTGTGCGGGTGTCACACTGTGCGCTGCTGAGTGTCACACTGTGCGCTGCTGAGTGTCACACTGTGTGCGGGTGTCACACTGTGCGCTGCTGAGTGTCACACTGTGCGCTGCTGAGTGTCACACTGTGCGCAGCTGAGTGTCACACTGTGCGCTGCTGAGTGTCACACTGTGTGCTGCTGAGTGTCACACTGTGTGCTGCTGAGTGTCACACTGTGTGCTGCTGAGTGTCACACTGTGCGCTGCTGAGTGTCACACTGTGCGCTGCTGAGTGTCACACTGTGTGCGGGTGTCACACAGTGTGCTGCTGAGTGTCACACTGTGTGCTGCTGAGTGTCACACTGCGCTGCTGAGTGTCACACTGTGCGCTGCTGAGTGTCACACTGTGTGCGGGTGTCACACTGTGCGCTGCTGAGTGTCACACTGTGTGCTGCTGAGTGTCACACTGTGTGCTGCTGAGTGTCACACTGTGTGCTGCTGAGTTTCACACTGTGCGTGGGTGTCACACTGTGTGCGGGGGTCACACTGTGCGCTGCTGAGTGTCACACTGTGTGCTGCTGAGTGTCACACAGTGTGCGGGTGTCACACTGTGCGTGGGTGTCACACTGTGCGCTGCTGAGTGTCACACTGTGTGCTGCTGAGTGTCACACTGTGTGCGGGTGTCACACTGTGCGCTGCTGAGTGTCACACTGTGTGCTGCTGAGTGTCACACTGTGTGCTGCTGAGTGTCACACTGTGTGCTGCTGAGTTTCACACTGTGCGCGGGTGTCACACTGTGCGCTGCTGAGTGTCACACTGTGTGCTGCTGAGTGTCACACTGTGCGCAGCTGAGTGTCACACTGTGCGCAGCTGAGTGTCACACTGTGCGCTGCTGAGTGTCACACTGTGTGCTGCTGAGTGTCACACTGTGTGCGGGTGTCACACTGTGCGCAGCTGAGTGTCACACTGTGTGCTGCTGAGCGTCACACTGTGTGCTGCTGAGTGTCACACTGTGCGCTGCTGAGTGTCACACTGTGTGCTGCTGAGTGTCACACTGTGTGCGGGTGTCACACTGTGCGCAGCTGAGTGTCACACTGTGTGCTGCTGAGTGTCACACTGTGCGCAGCTGAGTGTCACACTGTGTGCTGCTGAGTGTCACACTGTGCGCTGCTGAGTGTCACACTGTGCGCTGCTGAGTGTCACACTGTGCGCAGCTGAGTGTCACACTGTGCGCAGCTGAGTGTCACACTGTGTGCTGCTGAGTGTCACACTGTGTGCTGCTGAGTGTCACACTGTGTGCTGCTGAGTTTCACACTGTGCGCGGGTGTCACACTGTGCGCTGCTGAGTGTCACACTGTGCGCTGCTGAGTGTCACACTGTGTGCTGCTGAGTGTCACACAGTGTGCGGGTGTCACACTGTGCGTGGGTGTCACACTGTGCGCTGCTGAGTGTCACACTGTGTGCGGGTGTCACACTGTGTGCTGCTGAGTGTCACACTGTGTGCTGCTGAGTTTCACACTGTGCGCGAGTGTCACACTGTGTGCTGCTGAGTGTCACACTGTGCGCAGCTGAGTGTCACACTGTGCGCAGCTGAGTGTCACACTGTGTGCTGCTGAGTGTCACACTGTGCGCTGCTGAGTGTCACACTGTGTGCTGCTGAGTTTCACACTGTGCGCGGGTGTCACACTGTGTGCTGCTGAGTGTCACACTGTGTGCTGCTGAGTGTCACACTGTGCGCTGCTGAGTGTCACACTGTGCGCTACTGAGTGTCACACTGTGTGCTGCTGAGTGTCACACTGTGTGCTGCTGAGTGTCACACTGTGTGCTGCTGAGTGTCACACTGTGCGCTGCTGAGTGTCACACTGTGTGCTGCTGAGTTTCACACTGTGCGCGGGTGTCACACTGTGTGCTGCTGAGTGTCACACTGTGTGCTGCTGAGTGTCACACTGTGCGCTGCTGAGTGTCACACTGTGCGCTGCTGAGTGTCACACTGTGCGCTGCTGAGTGTCACACTGTGTGCTGCTGAGTGTCACACTGTGCGCTGCTGAGTGTCACACTGTGCGCGGGTGTCACACTGTGCGCGGGTGTCACACTGTGCGTGGGTGTCACACTGTGCGCTGCTGAGTGTCACACTGTGCGCTGCTGAGTGTCACACTGTGTGCTGCTGAGTGTCACACTGTGCGCTGCTGAGTGTCACACTGTGTGCTGCTGAGTGTCACACTGTGTGCTGCTGAGTGTCACACTGTGTGCTGCTGAGTGTCACACTGTGTGCTGCTGAGTGTCACACTCTGCGCTGGTTTCACTCTTTGCGCGGGTGTCACAATGTGCGCGTGTGTCACACTGTGCGCGGGTGTCACACTGTGCGCTGCTGAGTGTCACACTGTGTGCTGCTGAGTGTCACACTGTGCGCTGCTGAGTGTCACACTGTGCGCTGCTGAGTGTCACACTGTGTGCTGCTGAGTGTCACACTGTGCGCTGCTGAGTGTCACACTGTGCGCTGCTGAGTGTCACACTGTGTGCTGCTGAGTGTCACACTGTGCGTGGGTGTCACACTGTGCGCGGGTGTCACACTGTGCGCGGGTGTCACACTGTGCGCGGGTGTCACACTGTGTGCTGCTGAGTGTCACACTGTGCGCTGCTGAGTGTCACACTGTGCGCTGCTGAGTGTCACACTGT
Source organism: Mustelus asterias (assembly GCF_964213995.1). Lineage (NCBI taxonomy): Eukaryota > Metazoa > Chordata > Chondrichthyes > Carcharhiniformes > Triakidae > Mustelus > Mustelus asterias. The sequence continues at coordinate 83,684,064 of NC_135807.1, read as the reverse complement.
GTGCGGGTGTCACACTGTGTGCTGCTGAGTGTCACACTGTGTGCTGCTGAGTTTCACACTGTGCGCTGCTGAGTGTCACACTGTGTGCTGCTGAGTTTCACACTGTGCGCGGGTGTCACACTGTGTGCTGCTGAGTGTCACACTGTGCGCTGCTGAGTGTCACACTGTGCGCAGCTGAGTGTCACACTGTGCGCAGCTGAGTGTCACACTGTGTGCTGCTGAGTGTCACACTGTGCGCTGCTGAGTGTCACACTGTGTGCTGCTGAGTTTCACACTGTGCGCGGGTGTCACACTGTGTGCTGCTGAGTGTCACACTGTGCGCTGCTGAGTGTCACACTGTGCGCTGCTGAGTGTCACACTGTGTGCTGCTGAGTGTCACACTGTGCGTGGGTGTCACACTGTGCGCGGGTGTCACACTGTGCGCGGGTGTCACACTGTGCGCGGGTGTCACACTGTGTGCTGCTGAGTGTCACACTGTGCGCTGCTGAGTGTCACACTGTGCGCTGCTGAGTGTCACGCTGTGTGCTGCTGAGTGTCACACTGTGCGCTGCTGAGTGTCACACTGTGCGCTGCTGAGTGTCACACTGTGTGCTGCTGAGTGTCGCACTGTGTGCTGCTGAGTGTCGAATTTGCGTAAAAACTGGAGTTAATCCCACTGTTTTGTCAGCGGGTGTTTCAGAATGAATCTCCCACACACTGTGCGCTGCTGAGTGTCACACTGTGCGCTGCTGAGTGTCACACTGTGCGCTGCTGAGTGTCACACTGTGCGCTGCTGAGTGTCACACTGTGCGCTGCTGAGTGTCACACTGTGCGCTGCTGAGTGTCACACTGTGCGCTGCTGAGTGTCACACTGTGCGCTGCTGAGTGTCACACTGTGCGCTGCTGAGTGTCACACTGTGTGCTGCTGAGTTTCACACTGTGTGCTGCTGAGTGTCACACTGTGCGCGGGTGTCACACTGTGCGCTGCTGAGTGTCACACTGTGTGCTGCTGAGTGTCACACTGTGTGCTGCTGAGTGTCACACTGTGCTGCTGAGTGTCACACTGTGCGCTGCTGAGTGTCACACTGTGCGCTGCTGAGTGTCACACTGTGCGCTGCTGAGAGTCACACTGTGCGCTGCTGAGTGTCACACTGTGCGCTGCTGAGTGTCACACTGTGCGCTGCTGAGTGTCACACTGTGCGCTGCTGAGTGTCACACTGTGCGCTGCTGAGTGTCACACTGTGCGCAGCTGAGTGTCACACTGTGTGCTGCTGAGTGTCACACTGTGCGCTGCTGAGTGTCACACTGTGCGCTGCTGAGTGTCACACTGTGCGCTGCTGAGTGTCACACTGTGCGCTGCTGAGTGTCACACTGTGCGCTGCTGAGTGTCACACTGGGCGCAGCAGAGTGTCACACTGTGTGCTACTGAGTGTCACACTGTGCGCTGCTGAGTGTCACACTGTGTGCGGGTGTCACACTGTGTGCTGCTGAGTGTCACACTGTGCGCTGCTGAGTGTCACACTGTGCGCTGCTGAGTGTCACACTGTGTGCTGCTGAGTGTCACACTGTGTGCTGCTGAGTGTCACACTGTGCGCTGCTGAGTGTCACACTGTGCGCTGCTGAGTGTCACACTGTGTGCGGGTGTCACACTGTGTGCTGCTGAGTGTCACACTGTGCGCTGCTGAGTGTCACACTGTGCGCTGCTGAGTGTCACACTGTGTGCGGGTGTCACACTGTGTGCTGCTGAGTGTCACACAGTGTGCTGCTGAGTGTCACACTGTGCGCTGCTGAGTGTCACACTGTGCGCTGCTGAGTGTCACACTGTGTGCGGGTGTCACACTGTGCGCTGCTGAGTGTCACACTGTGCGCAGCTGAGTGTCACACTGTGCGGCTGCTGAGTGTCACACTGTGCGCTACTGAGTGTCACACTGTGCGCTGCTGAGTGTCACACTGTGCGCTGCTGAGTGTCACACTGTGTGCGGGTGTCACACTGTGTGCTGCTGAGTGTCATACTGTGCGCTGCTGAGTGTCACACTGTGTGCGGGTGTCACACTGTGTGCTGCTGAGTGTCACACTGTGTGCGGGTGTCACACTGTGCGGCTGCTGAGTGTCACACTGTGCGCTGCTGAGTGTCACACTGTGCGCTGCTGAGTGTCACACTGTGCGCTGCTGAGTGTCACACTGTGTGCTGCTGAGTGTCACACTGTGCGCTGCTGAGTGTCACACTGTGCGCTGCTGAGTGTCACATTGTGTGCTGCTGAGTGTCACACTGTGTGCTGCTGAGTGTCACACTGTGTGCTGATGAGTGTCACACTGTGCGCGGGTGTCACACAGTGCGCGGGTGTCACACTGTGCGCGGGTGTCACACTGTGTGCTGCTGAGTGTCATACTGTGCGCTGCTGAGTGTCACACTGTGTGCGGGTGTCACACTGTGTGCTGCTGAGTGTCACACTGTGTGCGGGTGTCACACTGTGCGCTGCTGAGTGTCACACTGTGCGCTGCTGAGTGTCACACTGTGCGCTGCTGAGTGTCACACTGTGCGCTGTTGAGTGTCACCCTGTGCGCAGCTGAGTGTCACACTGTGCGCTGCTGAGTGTCACACTGTGTGCTGCTGAGTGTCACACTGTGGGCTGCTGAGTGTCACACTGTGTGCGGGTGTCACACTGTGCGCTGCTGAGTGTCACACTGTGCGCTGCTGAGTGTCACACTGTGTGCTGCTGAGTGTCATACTGTGCACTGCTGAGTGTCACACTGTGTGCGGGTGTCACACTGTGTGCTGCTGAGTGTCACACTGTGTGCGGGTGTCACACTGTGCGGCTGCTGAGTGTCACACTGTGCGCTGCTGAGTGTCACACTGTGCGCTGCTGAGTGTCACACTGTGCGCTGCTGAGTGTCACACTGTGCGCTGCTGAGTGTCACACTGTGCGCAGCTGAGTGTCACACTGTGTGCTGCTGAGTGTCACACTGTGCGCAGCTGAGTGTCACACTGTGCGCTGCTGAGTGTCACACTGTGTGCGGGTGTCACACTGTGCGCTGCTGAGTGTCACACTGTGCGCTGCTGAGTGTCACACTGTGTGCTGCTGAGTGTCACACTGTGCGCTGCTGAGTGTCACACTGTGCGCTGCTGAGTGTCACACAGTGCGCAGCTGAGTGTCACACTGTGTGCTACTGAGTGTCACACTGTGCGCTGCTGAGTGTCACACTGTGTGCGGGTGTCACACTGTGTGCTGCTGAGTGTCACACTGTGTGCTGCTGAGTGTCACACTGTGCGCTGCTGAGTGTCACACTGTGTGCTGCTGAGTGTCACACTGTGTGCTGCTGAGTGTCACACTGTGCGCTGCTGAGTGTCACACTGTGGGCTGCTGAGTGTCACACTGTGTGCGGGTGTCACACTGTGCGCTGCTGAGTGTCACACTGTGCGCTGCTGAGTGTCACACTGTGTGCTGCTGAGTGTCATACTGTGCACTGCTGAGTGTCACACTGTGTGCGGGTGTCACACTGTGTGCTGCTGAGTGTCACACTGTGTGCGGGTGTCACACTGTGCGGCTGCTGAGTGTCACACTGTGCGCTGCTGAGTGTCACACTGTGCGCTGCTGAGTGTCACACTGTGCGCTGCTGAGTGTCACACTGTGCGCTGCTGAGTGTCACACTGTGCGCAGCTGAGTGTCACACTGTGTGCTGCTGAGTGTCACACTGTGCGCAGCTGAGTGTCACACTGTGCGCTGCTGAGTGTCACACTGTGTGCGGGTGTCACACTGTGCGCTGCTGAGTGTCACACTGTGCGCTGCTGAGTGTCACACTGTGTGCTGCTGAGTGTCACACTGTGCGCTGCTGAGTGTCACACTGTGCGCTGCTGAGTGTCACACAGTGCGCAGCTGAGTGTCACACTGTGTGCTACTGAGTGTCACACTGTGCGCTGCTGAGTGTCACACTGTGTGCGGGTGTCACACTGTGTGCTGCTGAGTGTCACACTGTGTGCTGCTGAGTGTCACACTGTGCGCTGCTGAGTGTCACACTGTGTGCTGCTGAGTGTCACACTGTGTGCTGCTGAGTGTCACACTGTGCGCTGCTGAGTGTCACACTGTGCGCTGCTGAGTGTCACACTGTGCGCGGGTGTCACACGGTGTGCTGAGTGTCACACTGTGCGCTGCTGAGTGTCACACTGTGCGCTGCTGAGTGTCACACTGTGTGCGGGTGTCACACTGTGTGCGGCTGAGTGTCACACTGTGCACGGGTGTCACACTGTGCGCGGTTGTCAAACTGTGCGCTGCTGAGTGTCACACTGTGTGCTGCTGAGTGTCACACTGTGCGCGGGTGTCACACTGTGCGCTGCTGAGTGTCACACTGTGTGCTGCTGAGTGTCCACACTGTGCGCTGCTGAGTGTCACACTGTGTGCGGGGGTCACACTGTGTGCTGCTGAGTGTCACACTGTGTGCTGCTGAGTGTCTCACCTGCGCTGCTGAGTGTCACTCTGTGCGCTGCTGAGTGTCACACTGTGCGCTGCTGAGTGTCACACTGTGCGCTGCTGAGTGTCACACTGTGCGCTGCTGAGTGTCACACTGTGCGCTCCGGAGTGTCACACTGTGCGCGGGTGTCACACTGTGCGCTGCTGAGTGTCACACTGTGCGCTCCTGAGTGTCACACTGTGCGCTGCTGAGTGTCACACTGTGCGCTGCTGAGTGTCACACTGTGCACGGGTGTCACACTGTGCGCGGTTGTCAAACTGTGCGCGGGTGTCACACTGTGCGCGGGTGTCACACTGTGTGCTGCTGAGTGTCACACTGTGCACGGGTGTCACACTGTGCGCGGTTGTCAAACTGTGCGCGGGTGTCACACTGTGCGCGGGTGTCACACTGTGCGCTGCTGAGTGTCACACTGTGAGCTGCTGAGTGTCACACTGTGCGCTGCTGAGTTGTCTCACTGTGTGCTGCTGAGTGTCACACTGTGCGCTGCTGAGTGTCTCACTGTGCGCGGGTGTCACACTGTGCGCGGGTGTCACACTGTGCGCGGGTGTCACACTGTGCGGGTGTCACACTGTGCGCGGGTGTCACACTGTGTGCTGCTGAGTGTCACACTGTTGCACTGCTGAGTGTCACACTGTGCGCGAGTGTCACACTGTGCGCTGGCTGAGTGTCACACTGTGTGCTGCTGAGTGTCAAACTGTGGCGCGGGTGTCACACTGTGCGCTCCTGAGTGTCACACTGTGCGCGGGTGTCACACTCTGCGCGGGTGTCACACTGTGCGCTGCTGAGTGTCACACTGTGCGCTGATGAGGGTCACACTGTGCGCTCCTGAGTGTCACACTGTGCGCGGGTGTCACACTGTGCGCTGCTGAGTGTCACACTGTGCGCTCCTGAGTGTCACACTGTGCGCGGGTGTCACACTCTGCGCGGGTGTCACACTGTGCGCTGCTGAGTGTCACACTGTGCGCTGATGAGGGTCACACTGTGCGCTCCTGAGTGTCACACTGTGCGCGGGTGTCACACTGTGCGCTGCTGAGTGTCACACTGTGCGCTCCTGAGTGTCACACTGTGCGCGAATGTCACACTGTGCGCTGCTGAGTGTCACACTGTGCGCGGGTGTCACACTGTGCGCTCCTGAGTGTCACACTGTGCGCTGCTGAGTGTCACACTGTGCGCGGGTGTCACACTCTGCGTGGGTGTCACACTCTGCGCGGGTGTCACACTGTGCGCTGCTGAGTGTCACACTGTGCGCGGGTGTCACACTGTGCGCTCCTAAGTGTCACACCGTGCGCGGGTGTCACACTGTGCGCGGGTGTCACACTGTGCGCTGCTGAGTGTCACACTGTTCGCTGCTGAGTGTCACACTGTGCGCGGGTGTCACACTGTGCGCTGCTGAGTGTCACACTGTGCGCGGGTGTCACACTGTGCGCTCCTGTGTGTCACACTGTGCGCGGGTGTCACACTGTGCGCGGGTGTCACACCGTGCGCTGCTGAGTGTCACACTGTGCGCTGCTGAGTGTCACACTGTGCGCGGGTGTCACACTGTGCGCTGCTGAGTGTCACACTGTGCGCGGGTGTCACACTGTGCGCTCCTGTGTGTCACACTGTGCGCGGGTGTCACACTGTGCGCGGGTGTCACACTGTGCGCTGCTGAGTGTCACACTGTGCGCTGCTGTGTGTCACACTGTGCGCTCCTGAGTGTCACACTGTGCGCGGGTGTCACACTGTGCGCGGGTGTCACACTGTGCGCGGGTGTCACACTGTGCGCTGCTGAGTGTCACACTGTGCGCTGCTGAGTGTCACACTGTGCGCTCCTGAGTGTCACACTGTGCGCGGGTGTCACACTGTGCGCTGCTGAGTGTCACACTGTGCCACACTGTGCGCTGCTGAGTGTCACACTGTTCGCTGCTGAGTGTCACACTGTGCGCTGCTGAGTGTCACACTGTGTGCGGGTGTCACACTGTGCGCGGGTGTCACACTGTGCGCGGGTGTCACACTGTGCGCTGCTGAGTGTCACACTGTGCGCTGCTGAGTGTCACACTGTGCGCGGGTGTCACACTGTGCGCTGCTGAGTGTCACACTGTGCGCGTTTGTCACACTGTGCGCTGCTGAGTGTCACACTGTGCGCGGGTGTCACACTGTGCGCTGCTGAGTGTCACACTGTGCGCGGGTGTCACACTGTGCGCTGCTGAGTGTCACACTGTGCGCGGGTGTCACACTGTGTGCTGCTGAGTGTCACACTGTGCGCTGCTGAGTGTCACACTGTGCGCGGGTGTCACACTGTGCGCTGCTGAGTGTCACACTGTGCGCTGCTGAGTGTCACACTGTGTGCGGGTGTCACACTGTGTGCTGCTGAGTGTCACACTGTGCGCTGCTGAGTGTCACACTGTGCGCGGGTGTCACACTGTGCGCTGCTGAGTGTCACACTGTGCGCGGGTGTCACACTGTGCGCTGCTGAGTGTCACACTGTGCGCGGGTGTCACACTGTGCGCGGGTGTCACACTGTGCGCTGCTGAGTGTCACACTGTGTGCTGCTGAGTGTCACACTGTGCGCTGCTGAGTGTCACACTGTGTGCGGGTGTCACACTGTGTGCTGCTGAGTGTCACACTGTGTGCTGCTGAGTGTCACACTGCGCTGCTGAGTGTCACACTGTGCGCTGCTGAGTGTCACACTGTGCGCTGCTGAGTGTCACACTGTGCGCTGCTGAGTGTCACACTGTGCGCTGCTGAGTGTCACACTGTGCGCTCCTGAGTGTCACACTGTGCGCGGGTGTCACACTGTGCGCTGCTGAGTGTCACACTGTGCGCTCCTGAGTGTCACACTGTGCGCTGCTGAGTGTCACACTGTGCGCTGCTGAGTGTCACACTGTGCACGGGTGTCACACTGTGCGCGGTTGTCAAACTGTGCGCGGGTGTCACACTGTGCGCGGGTGTCACACTGTGTGCTGCTGAGTGTCACACTGTGCACGGGTGTCACACTGTGCGCGGTTGTCAAACTGTGCGCGGGTGTCACACTGTGCGCGGGTGTCACACTGTGCGCTGCTGAGTGTCACACTGTGTGCTGCTGAGTGTCACACTGTGCGCTGCTGAGTGTCTCACTGTGTGCTGCTGAGTGTCACACTGTGCGCTGCTGAGTGTCTCACTGTGCGCGGGTGTCACACTGTGCGCGGGTGTCACACTGTGCGCGGGTGTCACACTGTGCGCGGGTGTCACACTGTGCGCGGGTGTCACACTGTGTGCTGCTGAGTGTCACACTGTGCACTGCTGAGTGTCACACTGTGCGCGAGTGTCACACTGTGCGCTGCTGAGTGTCACACTGTGTGCTGCTGAGTGTCAAACTGTGCGCGGGTGTCACACTGTGCGCTCCTGAGTGTCACACTGTGCGCGGGTGTCACACTCTGCGCGGGTGTCACACTGTGCGCTGCTGAGTGTCACACTGTGCGCTGATGAGGGTCACACTGTGCGCTCCTGAGTGTCACACTGTGCGCGGGTGTCACACTGTGCGCTGCTGAGTGTCACACTGTGCGCTCCTGAGTGTCACACTGTGCGCGGGTGTCACACTCTGCGCGGGTGTCACACTGTGCGCTGCTGAGTGTCACACTGTGCGCTGATGAGGGTCACACTGTGCGCTCCTGAGTGTCACACTGTGCGCGGGTGTCACACTGTGCGCTGCTGAGTGTCACACTGTGCGCTCCTGAGTGTCACACTGTGCGCGAGTGTCACACTGTGCGCTGCTGAGTGTCACACTGTGCGCGGGTGTCACACTGTGCGCTCCTGAGTGTCACACTGTGCGCTGCTGAGTGTCACACTGTGCGCGGGTGTCACACTCTGCGTGGGTGTCACACTCTGCGCGGGTGTCACACTGTGCGCTGCTGAGTGTCACACTGTGCGCGGGTGTCACACTGTGCGCTCCTAAGTGTCACACCGTGCGCGGGTGTCACACTGTGCGCGGGTGTCACACTGTGCGCTGCTGAGTGTCACACTGTTCGCTGCTGAGTGTCACACTGTGCGCGGGTGTCACACTGTGCGCTGCTGAGTGTCACACTGTGCGCGGGTGTCACACTGTGCGCTCCTGTGTGTCACACTGTGCGCGGGTGTCACACTGTGCGCGGGTGTCACACTGTGCGCTGCTGAGTGTCACACTGTGCGCTGCTGAGTGTCACACTGTGCGCGGGTGTCACACTGTGCGCTGCTGAGTGTCACACTGTGCGCGGGTGTCACACTGTGCGCTCCTGTGTGTCACACTGTGCGCGGGTGTCACACTGTGCGCGGGTGTCACACTGTGCGCTGCTGAGTGTCACACTGTGCGCTGCTGTGTGTCACACTGTGCGCTCCTGAGTGTCACACTGTGCGCGGGTGTCACACTGTGCGCGGGTGTCACACTGTGCGCGGGTGTCACACTGTGCGCTGCTGAGTGTCACACTGTGCGCTGCTGAGTGTCACACTGTGCGCTCCTGAGTGTCACACTGTGCGCGGGTGTCACACTGTGCGCTGCTGAGTGTCACACTGTGCCACACTGTGCGCTGCTGAGTGTCACACTGTTCGCTGCTGAGTGTCACACTGTGCGCTGCTGAGTGTCACACTGTGTGCGGGTGTCACACTGTGCGCGGGTGTCACACTGTGCGCGGGTGTCACACTGTGCGCTGCTGAGTGTCACACTGTGCGCTGCTGAGTGTCACACTGTGCGCGGGTGTCACACTGTGCGCTGCTGAGTGTCACACTGTGCGCGTTTGTCACACTGTGCGCTGCTGAGTGTCACACTGTGCGCGGGTGTCACACTGTGCGCTGCTGAGTGTCACACTGTGCGCGGGTGTCACACTGTGCGCTGCTGAGTGTCACACTGTGCGCGGGTGTCACACTGTGTGCTGCTGAGTGTCACACTGTGCGCTGCTGAGTGTCACACTGTGCGCGGGTGTCACACTGTGCGCTGCTGAGTGTCACACTGTGCGCTGCTGAGTGTCACACTGTGTGCGGGTGTCACACTGTGTGCTGCTGAGTGTCACACTGTGCGCTGCTGAGTGTCACACTGTGCGCGGGTGTCACACTGTGCGCTGCTGAGTGTCACACTGTGCGCGGGTGTCACACTGTGCGCTGCTGAGTGTCACACTGTGCGCGGGTGTCACACTGTGCGCGGGTGTCACACTGTGCGCTGCTGAGTGTCACACTGTGCGCGGGTGTCACACTGTGCGCTGCTGAGTGTCACACTGTGCGCGGGTGTCACACTGTGCGCTGCTGAGTGCCTTAGCATTAATCACACAAAACATCAGTGAGTGGGGCCTATTTTCGCTGGAGAGGCTGGCAGCATAGCGCCAAGCGGGCCACTGCACATGCGCCAATCTGTCAGCGCCGGGGTCGATGCATGCACAGTAGCCCCGCGCTGCCGGCCTCCCGATTACTGGCCAGATCGCGACACCACGTCACTGGCCACGTGATCGCCACCGCCCCCCCCCCCACCCCCCCCCACCCTCCACGGCCCAATTGCTGGCCTCCAGAACATGCCTAGGCCAGCCTCGACCTCCCCCCTGCCCTCAGCCTGCTTCGATGTCCCCCCGCTCCCGCAGCCCCAATCCATCAATCTCCCCCACCCCCCACCGATCACCTCCCACTACACCAACAGCCCCGACCCTGCACCTCCCCCCCACATTCTGGACAACGCCCCCCACCCCGGCAGCCCCGAACCCCCAGCAGCTTGATTCCACCCCTCCCCCCCACCTCAATGGCCCGCCCCGATCGCTGGCCTCCCTCCCTCAGCCACTCAGCCCAAATGCAGAGTGGCAGCAGGACTCTCCACCCCCACCAATCACCCCCAGAGGCCCTGCCCCCATTAGGCGCCACATCTTTGGCACTGCCCTATGGCCAGTGGGCAGTGCCAAGATGCCCCCTGGGCATTGGCACTTTGCCCTTTCGGCAGTGCCGGGGACAGGCTGGCAGTGCCAAGGTGGCAATGCCCAGGGGGTAGTCCACTGGTGCCCAACACTCTGGGGGGCCTTGATGGTCCCCCTTCACTCCAGTGGGGTCGGGTCCCCAGCTCTCCGCAGGTGGGGGGAGGCAAGCGAGCCCGGAGATTTCAGACTACTGAGATTCAAATAGATTTAAATGAGGATTTACATGAATTATTCAGCACCATGTCAATCTCAAAGAGAAATATATTTTTAGTAGCATCTTAAAGGAAGAGAGGTGGAGATGCTTAGGTTGGGAATTCAAGCTTAGTGCCTGGTCAGCTGAAAACACTGCCACCAAGGTAGCAGTGTTGAAAATCATGAATGTTCAAGAGGCTCGCCATGACTGAGGGTGTCGCCAGCATCCAGGAGGCACATTGGTCCGTGGCCATGGGCATCGGGGACATGTTGGAGACACTGCTTGCCATGGCTGGGGCTCTCGCTGGGATTCTGGAGACGCAGCAGGCCATGGCTGTGAGCTTCGACAACTTAACCCAGTCTCACAGCGCTAATGCTGAGGGGCTCCAGAACCTGGCTCGCTCACAGAATGCAGTAGCGGAGGGGCTCCAGAGCTTGGCCCAGTCTCAGAGGCCAGGGCTGAGGGATCACACATCATGGGGCAGATGCATCAGGGTCTCCTGGATTGGCAGAGCCAGGTGGCGCCGGAGCTTCTGGAGTTCAGTCCAGCCACCCTGGCATCCCATGGAGTGTCCCCGGGTCCTCTGGGCACCCCGAGGGAAGAGGAAGGGCTAGGGTCCATGCCGGTGCCTTCTATCCAGGAGGCTCCGGATGTCCCGAGACCTTCCGATTCCCCCTTCCCCACATTGGGACATCGCAGGACCAGCTGGATGAACAGGGCAATCTGCAAGTCAGCCAGGATCCTCCAGGATCGCTGCTGGACCCCTCCACCTCCAATGTGTATCCTGGGGAAGCACCTAGATGAAGCAGTAGGCCATACAAGATTAGAAAGTTGTAGTTTCACAAAGGGTGAAGGTCACCAGTAGTCAGTGTTAAGGTTTGGGATACGTTAAGAGCACAATGAAATGTTATTTTCACCTCACAGCTGTGGCTAATGTGTCTCTGATTCTCTCCCCATAGAGCTGCAGTAGTCCCCCAATCCCACACATTGAGGTGTAGACTGCTGTGCTGCGCGATACCAGCCCCTCAGACAAATGTTATAGCCCGCCCACCCTACTTTCCCCACCATCCACTGGACCCTTAGTCAAACATGACCCCCTGGCATTGCCTCCCCCCGGTGGCGCCCCCGACCCGTTTCCCCACATGATTGTGTTCCCAACCCTTACTGCTACGTGGGCCAGGTGGCAGGTAGGAGTCAGACTTGAGTGTCACCAGGGGCAGGATCTCATTGTGCACAACAACGAGTCGTCATCATCCTCCAGCCTTCACCAAAGACTCGCTACCAGTGCCAGCCCAGGCCCATTAACTGGTTGTGAGGGGGGTGGGGGGGGGGGGGGGGGGGGGGGGGGGGGCTGAGAGAGAGTGGAAATGGGCTGAGAGAGGGTGGAAATGGGCTGAGAGAGGGTGGGGAAGGGGGAGGGTCATTTGGGTTGGGGGGTCAGCTTGGGGTTGTGGGGGGTGTGGCGGCTGCAGTGGCTCTTGGGGGTGATGGAAGTGTGTTCGGAGCAGCCCCCACACGACATGGCACCAGCTGTGTGAAGCAGGCTCTCTCACTGCCCTGCCCTGCCAGGCACCTGCCATCGCCACCTACCCTCCATCCTCTGGCTCCGCATATGACATTCGGCTGGTCACCGCTGCCCCTCCTCCTCCAACTGGTCTCCCCTCTGCTGCGTGATGTTGTGCAGGATGCAACAGACGATTATAATCCGTAAGGCACGCACAGTGTCAGACTGCAGGGCACCCCCAGAGTGGTCCAGGCAGCGCAACTGCATCTTCAGCAGCCGATGCAATGCTCTACTACGGACTGGGTGGCAGTGTGGGTCTCATCATAACGGGTCTCCACCTGGGTCCCGGACCTCCGTATTGGCGTCATCAGCCATGACCTCAGCGGGTAGCCCTTGTCCCCCACGAGCCATCCCAGCAGCCTGGGCTGGTCTTCGAAGAACCCAGGGATGCCCGACCACTTCAGGACATGGCTTTTGTGCCCACTCGCTGGGGTGGCATGCACAGACCTGCATGATGTTCATCCGGTGGTCACATGCTGTTTGGACACTGAGGGAGTGGAACCTCTTCCTGTTAATGAAAGGTTGCCCCTCACCTCACGGGGCCCACAGCGTGATGTGTGTCCCATCCACTGCCCCCTGAACACGGGGCATCCTGGCAATGGCGATGAAGCCTGCAGCCCGGGCCTCCTGCTGAGCCTGTCCAACATCAAAATTGATATATTGGCCTGCCCAGGCATACAAGGCATCTGTCACCTGGCGAACACATCTGTGGACTGAGACCTGAGAGATTCCACAAGTCCAAATTCCGCACTCATGAGGACGGCCTCAAACGGAATCTTGGGTTCATGTCACACTATCTGTAACCCCCATGACTTGCCTGGGCTTGCAAAATCTCACTAACTGTCCTGGCTGGAGACAATACACATCTCTTTAACCTGTGCTTAATGCTCTCTCCACCCACATTGTCTGGACCTTTAAGACTTGATTACCTGTAAAGACTCACATTCCAACCATTATTTTGTAAATTGAGTTTGCGTCTTTATATGCCCTGTTTGTGAACTGAAATCCCACTCACCTGATGAAGGGGCAGCGCTCCGAAAGCCTGTGGCTTTTGCTACCAAATAAACCTGTTGGACTTTAACCTGGTGTTGTGAGACTTCTTACTGAGATTCCACAAAGCCACTGGGTGCCTGAAATGACCGTGTTGCATAGAAGGACCGCCGTCACCTTAATGTCTACTGGGAGCGGGTGGCTGTCCCTCCCCTCAGGTGCCAGGTGCATGAGCACCTCACACAAGTGCCGGACCGTGTCCTTGGATAGGCGGAACCGATGATGACACATGACCTCCGACAGCCCCTCGAATGATGCTGGGGTCCAGTTCCACCTAGGCTTCCACATCCTCCTTCTCCTGGCCACCCTATCGGGAGACTGCTCTCCCACCTCGTGGCCATCAGTGGCAGCCCCCTTCTTCCTGAGGGCCTGCCACTGGCTGCTCCTGGAGTGGCCTCCGCATGCCCTCCAACTCCTGAGCCACCTCCTCCTCCTCAGTCCCTGGCACTCCAGGGGCTGCAGCTCCATAGCACTTACTTCCTCACTCCCGTTCAATGCTGCCACGCTAGGTCACGATTTTTGTACAGCAGTTGTAAACCCCGCCAGAGTGACATCACACCAGAGAGGGGGGAGACCCTAACGAGGGCGGAGATTGTTTTCTCAGATTCGCTCATCAGATGGAAGGAATGCAGTGTATGTAAATGTCCATTACGCTGCTTTTCAGTGTGGTTCTGTTGACTCCAAAAAACTTAGGCTGAGAGAGACGCAGAGGCCAGACACCCAGCGTGAATCCCGCAATTTGGCCACCCCTAGAATCTCCCTGCCCGATGCACTAAAAAATCAGCGCAGCGGGAATGGAGAATTGTCCCCCAGAAAGCAAAATAGTGATGGGTGAATGTGAATTCGTGCGAGTTAGGATACAGTTGGCAGAACTTGGATAAGACTAGGTTTACGGAGAGTGCAAAGTGGGAGGCTGGCCAGTGGAGCATTGCAATAGTCAAATCTAAAAATAACAACGGCACAAATGTTTATTTCAGCAGCAGATGAACTGAGGCGAGGCGGAGACGTGTGATGCAATCGGCCAAATGGCCTTCTTTTGTGCTGTAATAATTAAGTGACTCTGTGGCATGTAAGTAGGTTGCATTAGTAATGGAGAGGATAAGAGTACATGTAGTTATAGGGTGGGATTTTTTGCCCTCACCGTGGCGTGTTTTGCAGCGACAGGAGTAGTCTGCCCTTGGCTGGCACTGGGATCTTCCAGTCCTGTCACTGTCAATGGGGTTTCCCCTTGTTTGCACCCTCTGCCGCGGGGGAAACCGGGGCAGGGGATCTCTGTCGGCGGAACTGGAAGATCCAGCCAGTGGGAATGGTCAGGAAATCCCACCCATAAGACAGTATGAGCCATCTCGCACAAAAACAAAATTTCTCAGGTTACCTATGCAAGCAACTGATGTTCCTGAACTAGAGGATATGTAGCAGATCAGAATTTGTGACGGATACTGACCATAATGGAGAAAGAAATGTACAAAAACCGTCACTGGGTTAATTCATTAAAAAGCCAGCGTATGTTTCTCAACTCCCGTTACATTCACTCCTAAAACAACAACAAATTAATGGGAAACAAGCCTCAATAAATACATTTTGAAATCTCAGACCCTTTATGTGTCTGTGTTGGTTGCTTTGAATAAAACATGAAATAACACAGATGCTTCAATGCATTCTCATGAGAAGTTTGTCAGTTCTCAAATTCCCAGAGTGCAAAATGATGCAATATTGAAACATGGAAAATATTAGAATTCAATAACTATTCATTTAGTTAAAAACACTGTATGGATAACAGAATCTAACAATGCCTAAGAGGAACTATTTGACAAACGTGTCGAAATCACAACTCTGCTCTTGCACCTAAAACTTACATTTGCATCAGTTTGACAGACATGCTGAATTGTTACCCTACCTTGCAAATACACAAGGACCCAGTGAAGGAAAGAATTAAACAAACTTCTGATAAACTTAAAGAGCTGAGTTTCACCATTCTCAATTTATCGGGTTGGAGTGTCGGGAGCTGCTTTCTCAGTACCCACTAATTATAACACTAATTTCACGTCAGTTGTAAAATAGCACCTTACATTAAAGTCAAGTCCTTTTTCCAAACATTGATTTACTTAAAGGAGACGCTTTCCATACAAAGTGTGACTTCAATATTTCTGACAATAGAGACATAAATCAAGGCCTTGTATGCCTTCTTAGATGGATGTAAAAGATCCCATGGCAATTTTGGTGAGGAGAAGGGGAGTTCTCCTGGTAGCTTGGTCAGCATTTGCCCCTCAATGAGTATCATTAAAACAGATTATCTGGTCATGTGTCTGAGAGCTTGTTGTGGGACCCCGTGTTGTGTGCAAATTAACAGCTATGTTTCCTTCCATTATGACTGTGACTACACTTCATTAAATATTAACTTGGCTGCAAACTACTTTGGGACATTCCAAAATCATGAAAGGGTCCAAACAAATGTAAGTTATTTCTTTATCTCAAAAAAATATTTTCAATATTGCAATGACTTTTATTTTGTCACTTTGTGTGAGCATATATGATTAATTTTGCACCCATTGTAGAAATGCAAAGTAAATAACCAGGAGTAAAAAAATGGGCACAAAAACAGAAAATGCTGGAAAAACCCAACAGATCTGACAGCATCTGTGGAGAGAGAAGAGAGGCAACGTTTCAAGGATGACCCTTTGTCAGAGCTGACGAAGGGTCATCCAGATTTGAAACGTTGGGCCCGATTTTACCTTCAAGTTGCACCCATTTTCGGGCGTGAAAATTTCTAAAGTTGAGCGTGAGGCGAGTAGCGCGATCTGCGCCCACCTGCACGTCGGTTCCCCCTTTACCAAGGCACGAAAATGGCTGCGACCGGGACCACACCCAAAACGGGTGCGACGACCATTTAAATGCATTTGCATGCATTTTAATTGATTTCATGAGCTTCATACCTAACCTTACTGGTACTTCCCCCTTTACCACTGCGTTCACCCATCAAGAATTGGCGTGAAACAGACATGCTCCAATTCGGGCATTCC